>NC_086099.1:144339667-144687167 GCF_963921235.1 Mobula hypostoma
TTTAAATATGCAAAAACAGAAATACTGTATAGTAAAACAAGTGAGGTAGTGTCCAAAGCTTCAAAGTCCATTTAGGAATCGGATGGCAGAGGGGAAGAAGCTGTTCCTGAATCGCTGAGTGTGAGCCTTCAGACTTCTGTACCTCCTACCTGATGGTAACAGTGAGAAAAGGGCATGCCCTGGGTGCTGGAGGTCCTTTAGAATGGATGCTGCCTTTCTGAGACACCACTCCCTAAAGATGTCCTGTGTACTTTGTCGGCTAGTGCCCAAGATGGTGCTGACTAGATTTCCAACCTTCTGCAGCTTCTTTCGGTCCTGTGCAGTAGCCACTCCATACCAGACAGTCATGCAGCCTGTCAGAATGCATTCCACTGTACAACTATAGAAGTTTTTGAGTGTATTTGCTGACATGCCAAATCTCTTATAATAAAGTATAGCCACTGTCTTGCCTTCTTTATAAATACATCGATATGTTGGGACCAGGTTAGATTCTCAGAGATCTTGACACCCAGGAACTTGAAACTGCTCACTCTCTCCACTTCTGATCCCTCTATGAGGATTGGTATGTGTTCCTTCGTCTTACCCTTCCTGAAGTCCAAAATCAGCTCATCCATAATATCATCCATAATTAAGAGCCCTACCCTATCTCCCTTATCGTCCTGTTTAATCATCTGTATTATTTTATTGCCTTGGATATTTAATTCCCAATCATCTCCACCCTGCAACCACATTTCTGTAATGGTCACTACTTTGTACTGATTTTTGCAACAAGTTTACTGACCTTGTTTTAAATACTACAGGCATTCAGATAAATGCCCTCACACTCATTGTCCTTTTACATTTAGTAAACCCTGTATCACTTGCATTTGACTTCACTGTATTCCTCACCTCTGTCCCAGGATACTGATGGACTTTTACCGCTGTACCATTGAGAGCATACTCACCAACTGCATCGCAGTGTGGTATGGCAATTGTCCTCTATTGGACCGCAAAGCACTCCAGCGTGTGGTGAAAACTGCCCAGCAGATTATCAGCACCCAATTGCCCACCATTGAGAACATCTACCGTAAACGCTGCCTGGGCAGGGTGAAAAGCATTATCAAGGATGCATCTCACCCTAACCATGGACTTTTCACTCTCCTCCCATACGGTAGGCACTACAGGAGCCTGTGCTCCTGCACCAGCAGGCACAGGAAGAGCTTCTTCCCTGAGGCTGTGACACTGCTGAACCTCTCATCACAGCACTAAGCAGTATTGCACCCATATTGTACTGTCTCAGTACTTTTATATTTGTGTGCTGTAGCGCTTTTTTTATTCGCAGTTATTTTGTAAATAACACTATTCTTTGCATTTCTGGTCAGATGCTAACTGCATTTCATTGGCTTTGTATCTGTACTCGGCACAATGACAATCAAGTTGAATCTAATCTAATCTAATCTAATTCCACTCTGACTTTTCTCTGTTTTAATGTTTCCCTGGTCTCTGCATGGCCTCCCCGTCTTTTTGCCTGGACACACATCCCCCTGCCGTTTAAGTTTAAATCCTCCCCAACAGCACGACAAACAATCCCGACATGGATCTCGATCCTGCTCAGGTATGGACCATCCAGATACTGCACCCACCACCCCCAGAACCAGTTCCAGGGCCCCAGGAATCTGAAACCCTCCTCCTGCACCACTGCTCAAGCCAAATATTCATGTTAACTATGCTGTTATTCCAACTCCACTAGCACATGGCACAGATAGCAAATCTAAAATTATTACTTGCAAGGTCCAGCTTTTTAAATTTATCTCCTAGATCCCAAAAATTCAGCTTGTAGGACTGCCTCCTCTTTTCCTATATCACTGGTTCCTCAATGCACCACAGCAACTTGTTGTCTACACTCCACTTCCAGAATGCTCCACAGCCGCTCTGAGACATCTCTGATCTTTGCACATGGAAGGCAAGAGTTCCATTTGTGGCCTCAGAAACCTGTCTGTTCTCCTTACTGTGGATTCCCCTACCACATTAATCTCTGCCACTTTTTCCTGTTGTCCTGTACAGCAGAGCTACTCATGGTGCCATAATCTTGCCGACTGCTGCCTTCCCCTGATGAGCCATCTCCCCCAACACTATGCAAAGCAGTATTTTGGAGGGAGATGACTGCTGGGGTCTCCTGATCTACCTTCCTACTACTGATCTGCCTATTGCTCACCCATTCCCTAACTTTCCCTGAGCCCTTAAACTGTTTTAAAATATTCTGTTTAAACTCACTAAGCATATTATCCACAACAATTTCAGGATCGAGGATACTCCTAAGTGAGCCTTTGCTCAGCTCCAGGACCACCATATAGTCCATCAGAAGCTGCAGTTGTGCACATTCTGTGAATATGTAATCATCAGACACTCTGTCAGACTTTCTAAGTTCCCACATTCCCCTGGAGCGTGTCACGGGGCAGAGCTCAACTGCCATGTTGCTCGGCCTCGTCACTGAAGCCTGTTACTCACCAAAGTCCACACTTTGACATCCAGAAACACTTGACTAGACAATAGCCCCTGTCAAAATGGAAGATCCAAACTTCCCGCTGGTCTACCTGAGCAATAATAAAGAAAAACTTCCCAGAAACATGCCTTAGCCTCCACCTCTTCTTGCTGAAGCATTTTGAGGCAAAGCCTCAGTTTTTCACTCTAACCCTGTCCACTCCCACAATATCTGCTCTAATTAAACCTAACATTTAAATTGGTCTAGGTCAGTGGGACCCAATGTCTTTTTTAGCCCAATGCCCACCTAAAACACCTTCATACTTGCCAACAATATACATTCTGGTGCCCCCATAATGTGAAAACTTATCTATCATATGCTAACATAAGAAAATTGATTCAGCTTTAAATTTTTATTTGTCTTTAAATTTAGCTTGCACAGTACCTGTGCTCTGTACAGCAACTTCAATATCAATATGATCCTTGAGCTTAATAGTTCTCAGCAAGAGTTGAAATACCTGGTTCAAGATGTGACAGCAAAAACCTTAAGTCCCCATGTGTAACAATGTCCAAGCAGTTTCTGTTTTTTTTTTGAGTATGTGGTTTACTGCACTGAAGCCTCTTTCAACAAGGTAGGAGGATGGAAATGCAATGAAGAGAAATTTCGCTCCTCTCCAAAGATCAGGAAATTTCATATGACAGTGTGGCCACATACCCAAAAAGCCGAATTTTTTCAAAAGCATTTTTGCTTCTTCATCATTCTGAATTTTGATAATCTCTTCTTGCAAGCTCTCTTCCGCTTCTTCCACTTTGCAAAGAAATGGGTTAGTTTCTCAGTTAGGAATTTCCAGGTTGTTCAAGTCCTTGAATTGATTCTGAAAATCTTTTTTTACTGACTGCAGGTGTAAGCAGTACTCTTGATAATCACCGTCTATGAAAGAGAGTGCCATACTTTTCATGCAGAGAAACTGTGAGAGCATTCTTCTACCAATAGTTTGCTTATATGTTTCTAATTTCCTGATAAGAGTGGGCACTGCACTTCTTACCTGGATTGCATTAAAGTTCACACCCTGCAGTTTCATATTCAGAATGTTCATTTTGTCATACAGTTTAGTTAGGTATGACACACCTCAAAGGTTTCAAAGGTACACGTAATGTCAGAGAAATATACTCAATATACATCATGAAATGCTTTTTCTTTGCAACCATCCGCGAAAAGAGGAGTGCCCCCAAAGAATGAATGGCAGTTAAATGTTAGAACCCCAAAGTACCCCCCCAGCTTCCCTCCTTCCTGCCCGTAAGTGGCAGCAAGCAACGAACCCCCTCCCCCACCAGCAAAAAAAGCATCAGCACCCACCACCGAGCACTCAAGTGTGCAGAAAAGCAACAGCAAAGACAAGGACTTGCAGTACCCCAAAGACTACTCGTTCACCCGGTATTCGACATACCACAGGTTTTCTCTCTCTCCCAAATAAGGGAGAAGGAGGTGTCTCTGTTTCATAGCAAGAGGGGAGACATAACAAACAACTCGCTGGTTTACGAATGTTAAAAGTTAATAGAATTGCTTTTTCCAAGCTCTATGCCCAAAGATCTCAGGTCTCCGGGCACACAGCCGTAGATCTTCATACTCCCACGACACACTCTACTCCTGCTGGGACACTGACCTTTGATCTGCCCGCCTCCAGAGCCAAGAAATCTCAGACCTCCAAAGGTGAGCGAAGCTCTTAGGCCGTGCCCTTGGCATGTCGAATAACGGCCAGTCACGAAACCCCGAGAGCGGGTCCCGTTCCCGCAAAGAACCAAAATCAGCATGTAACTCCAGGTCAGGGTCTTCAAGAGAACCCTGAAAGGGGAAAATAGAGATATTAAAGATGGAAACAGAGCTGTTTCCGAAGATGCAAGCAAAGGAGTTGCCGTTTAGCGCCATCGTGACTAAGCTCTGTCCTCCGTATCTCCACATAGAAGTTTAATTTTGTTTCCCAAGCTCTTGTCGACTTTGAGCAAAAATTCAACCACAATGTCAAAAAGATCAAAGAAACATTTTAGCATCAGCCTTTTGACAGCCAACACACTTCAGTGTGAAGAAGCAAGTGTTCAAATTCTTCATCGTATCTTGGCATAACTGGTGAAATATTCTGCTATTTAGTGGATGAGCTTTGATGGCAGATATTACAAGAGTCATGCCTGAAAATTGTCAATGCCTGAGGTTTTTTGGCTGCAAGGTGTTGATGATGAATTTACACAATGGATTGCATACAGACTTGGAATTTCTTTTTTCGTAAATTCCACTAAACCAGCATTGCGACTTGTCATATCTGGTGCTCCATCTGTTGTACAAGAAATCATGTTTCTAATCGCTACACTTTTATCCTCAATATACATTAGATTTTGAACTCTTCATAAATTGATTCTCCATTGATACTTGTTTTGAAATTCTCCCAGAAGAGAATCTCTTCATAAGCTTTTCCATTTTTGATAAACCATACATATGCCATAAGCAATGCTTTGTTGTCTCGCACAATTAACTCATCCAGTTGTGTCCCAAATTCTGCTTTTTGTAGCTTTGTGGGTAGTTGATACTTATTGTCTTCACTCATTTTGTCAATATGACGAGCTACAGAGTTATTACTCAGAGGAATTGATTTTAAAATACTGGTATCCATTTTGAGAACAGTAGTGAGCACTTCTAATATCGCAGGCATTATTAATCTTCCACCAATTGTATGAGATTTTCCACGCTTTTCTATCATTTTGGAAATGTTATAAGAAGCAATGAGATCACTAACAAATTCATTTTAGCTTTTTTGGCAAATGACTTGAGTGTGCAATGCTTTTCAAATGCTCCTTTTCATCGTCTGGAAGTGAGTAACGCCATAAGTAGCCTGTTCAGGGTGTCTTTTACAGAAGTGTTCCTGCAAGCTTGATGTTTTCATCACTTCATTTACTACAGTATTACAGGGCCATCACTGTTCTGACGGGAATGAGATAAAACTATAATCAGGTATGTAACATTGTATTGAAAGCAATATCATTCCCATGAAACACTTCTCTTTTAGAATTGCAGGGGAACTTTAGACCATATTGTTCTGGTATCTGATACTCCTCGGGGAACATTGTCTTCACAGAACAAAACTACAGGATGGACGAGAATTTTTTGGAAATTATAGGATACTAAATAATGGTTAGGTAGCTATGGTAGGTATTAAGGTATCATTGATATTTACTCTTATCAGCTGAGGCAAATCATGATAAAAGAGAGATGTCAAGGAACTAAGTCACTGAAATACTCAGTGCGTCAGTACTTGGGAAAGTTGTGTTAACTGGTGAAGATGCAGAGGAGATGTTGCTGGGACTGGAAAGTTACAAATAAAAGAGATTGACTAGGATACGGGGGGAAACTGAAGGGGGGGATTTAACTGACGTACATAAAATCAGGGCAGCATTAACAAGAAAGGTTATTTTGTCAGGATTTAGCAGATGATGACATAACGTAACTGATAAAAGTATTAAATAGCAGGTGAGGATTTTTTTTTACCCAAATGTGAAAGAGCTAACAGATCTAAGTGTGCGAGATATCATTGTCGCTGTGAGGGATTGTTCAATGTGGAGAGCCATGTTCGCCCAAGCACGTAACGCACAAGGCACATGAAGAAGAAGATTAACGAAGGTATTCAAGGAAGTTGTTGAAATTTTTCTTGGCATCTACAGAGCACCAAACTACATGCAGCTAGCTGAAAGCATGCTTCAAACATATAAAACCATGAAATGCAACATGTCACCAGAGATTCATTTTCTGCATTCCCATTTAGACTACCTCTTGCAAATCTTGGTTCTGTTAGTGACGAGCATGGTGAAAGGTTTCACCAGGACACTGCGGTCATGGAGAAAAGATACCAGGGCAACTGGAATCCATCAATGCTGGCGAATTATTGTTGGACACTTAAGCGAGAAGCCTCAGACACTGAGTACAAATGAAAATCATTAACCAAATATTTTTGACTTAGTTGAACTATTGCAAAGCATCAGCACCATTATGCAATTAAACAAATTAGATTCAATAAAAGTTAATTTGTTGTTTCTCCAAATTCCTATGTGATACAGGTAGTCTGAAATTATATTTGTATTCATCTTCAACCAGTCTATCATAAACAAAAATAATTCTGAGGAAGCAACACTTTTGAAAAAATTTGTTGTCCAGTGTGACGAGAACTAGAAGTTCTATCACTTACAATGCCACAGATTGCTGGCTACAGACTAAGGTTCACAATAAAAAAAAATTGTTTTTAATGGCTTAGATCTGAAGAGACAAAGGGCCCCACCATGGTCTTAATTTCTGGAGATTCTATGATTTGATGGTTGTCTCAATATTCTTTTACAAGCTTCATAATAAAAGTGGTGTTATGATGAGCAGACTGTTGTATAATACAATTGTTAATGTAACTGGGGACATTAAAAATAGTCCTTTCAGTAAAATATTAAATACCAGAGAATGATATAAGGACATACTGCTGTCCATTCTGTAAATGGCAAAGGAAATCCAAATCTCTGTCAGAGACTTCAATCAGGCTTCTTTGAAGAAATCTCTGCACAATTATCATCAGCACACTCACATTCTGCTATACTACAATTAGAAATGCCTACTGTTCCATGCCTAGGCCACATTTCCAGAAATCTGAACACTTGGCTGTCCTCCTCCTGCCTGTATTCAGGCAGAGAATAAAGAGCAAAGCTCCAGAAGCAAGGCCAACAACGAGGTGGTTGTGGGAGGCAGAGGAGCCGGGATGGGATTGCTTTGAGTTGGTGAACTGGGCCGTGTTCAAGGTCTCATCAGAGAATCTGGACGAATACACCACAGTTGTTACGGACTTTATAAAAACAGTCGTAGAGGAGTGCGCTCTCACAAAATCTTTCAGAATCTTCCTTAATCAGAAGCCCTGGATGAACCAGGTGACCTATAATCTGGTGAGGGCCAGACCAGTGACATTCAGGTCTGCTGACCAAGTGAAATACAAGAGATAAAAGAGGTCCAGGTGCAATCTCTGGAAAGCCATCCTAGGTGCAAAGTGTCAATTCTGGACCATACCTGAATCACTGAAGGATGCTCAACAGCTGTGGCAGGCCCTGAATGTGATCACCTGCTACAAAGTGAAAGCAAGCGATGGAGGTGACAAGAAGACTTCACTCCCAGATCAGCTCAATGTCTTTTATGCTTGCTTTGACTGTCAAAACATGATGGGTCGTTCATGAGCTTCTACAGCGTCTGATGACCCTGCGATTTCAATCTCTGAGGCCGACGTGAGTCCATCCTTCAGGAGGTTGAACCCACGGGAAGTGTTTGGCTCAGACAGGGGGCCTGGCCAAGCACTGAGGACTTGTGCTGATCAGTTGGCTGGAGTGTTCACTGTTGTCTTAACCTCTCATTTCAGCAGTCTGAGGTACCCACCTGCTCCAAGCAGGCTTTAATTATACCGGTGCCTATGAAGAACGTAGTGACGTGTCTCAATGACTATCATCCAGTAGCACTTACATCCACTGTGATGAAGTGCTTTGAGGGATTGGTAATGAAACATATCAACTCCTCCTTGAGAAGCAACTTAGATCCATTCCAATTTGCCTACCATCACAACAGATCAACAGCAGATGCCATTTCATTGGCTCTTCACTCAACCCTAGAACATCAGGACAGCAATGATTGCATACATCAGGATGCTCTTCATTGACTACAGTTTGGCAATCAATGTTATCATCCCCCTCAAAAATAACTAATAAGCTTCAACTCCTAGGCCTCAATACCTCCTTGTACAACTGGATCTTCAATTTCCACACTTGCAGACTCCAACAATATCGCCTCCACAATCACCATCAGCACGCAAGTATCATTATGAAGAAAGTACAACAGTGCCTCTACTTTCTTAGAAGTTTGCTATGATTTGGCATGTCTTCTAAAAACTTGACAAACTTCTATAGATGTGCAGTGGAGGGTATATTGACTGGTTGTATTACAGCCTGGTATGGAAACACCATTGCCTTTGAACAGAAATTCCAGCAACAATATGTGGGTACAGCCCAGTCCACACAGCTCTCTTCACCACTGAGCGCATCTGCATGGAGCACTGTCATAGAAAATCAACATTGGTCATCAAGTAAACCTAACATCCAGGCCCTGCTCTCTTCTCACTGCTGCCATCAGGAAGAAGGTCCAAGAGCCTCAGGTTCAGGGACAGTTATCAGCCTCCGACCATCTGATCCTTGAATCACAAGGAAATAACTTCACTCGCCCCATCACTAAACTGTTCCCACAACCTATTGTCTTACTTTCAAGGAATCTTCATCTCATGTTCTTGATATTTATTGCTCACTTGTTATTTGTTACTCTTTTTTTTTTGCAATGGCACAGTTTGCTGTCTTTTGCAGATTGGTTGTTTCTCCTGTTTGGTGTGGTCTTTCATTGATTTTATTGTGTCCTTTATATCTACTGTGTATGCCTGCAAGAAAATAAATCTCAGGGTTGTATACAGTTCCCTTTGCTGCCATCATGCTTGTTATGCTCCATTTTCCAATTAGAAAAACATAGAAACATAGAAACATTTTATGAAGTTTCAATGAATTTATAATGTGGGCAGAATCTTCAATTTCAGTGTAGATTGTGTCCAATATTATGACTGATTTAAAAATCCCCAAGAATGATTTGGTAAAAGTGTTCTAAACCACCTTGATATTACAACACATGCAGATTCAAACTAGTTACTTTATTAGAGGGATGTAAAACAATGGCTCAGTGTAAGTACAGAGTGGACAGTCAGTGCCTATTTTCCTCAGCAGAAATGGCTAATACGAGAGGGCATAATTCTAAAGTGATTGGAGAAAAGTATGGGATCAGTAGTTTAGTTAAGCAGAGAGTGGTGGGGGCATGGAACACCCTGCCAGGGTGGTGGTAGGGATGGACTCATTAGTGAGATTTAAGAAATTCTTAGGTAGCCATATAGATGAATGAAAACTGAAGGGCTCTGTTGGAGGGAAGCATTAGACTGATCTTGGACTAGGTTAAAAGTTCAGCACAACATTGTGGGCCGAAGGGCCTGCACAATGCTGTTCTGCTTTATGTTCTGTGATCTTTGTAAAGACTTCAAAGATAAAGATTTGACTTCAATTTCAGTGAGGTGGACTGATCAGTTAAAAAAAACTCCTGTGAAATGATTTAACAGGAAATAAAACAGTTGCTAAGTAAAACGCACAACATGGAAAATTACTAGACCAGAACCATGGTCCCCTTTGTTCTTTGTTATGCAAGTGCACTGAACTTCAAGCTTGCTCCACTAATCTTCTACTTCAGCTCCATCTTCCTGCAGTGTTTCTGGATCCCAAGATTTTCTCAATATCCAGAAATCTAATTCAAATAGGAATATCCTTAGTGGCTAACACCGTTGTTGGGTCAGAGGCTGTTAACTTGTCGCTCTCGGGTGGAAAAAAGAATTAGTTTGATTGAGATACCAGGTGTGTGTTCTAATCTGCATGACAATTTTGCAAGATCTGTCTCCTTGTTATACTACGCTAGGTGCTGACATTCTGTTGATTTGAGTGTAACCCTACCTTTCACACCATCTCAGTACAATCTCTTCTCTAAACATGGAAAATAAATGTCACTAGTTAATAATGTGCCCTGGAGACTCAAAAAACACTGTTTAAAATACCCTTTAATCATCTCATAAATCCTGGTCCATGTTGGAATTATTCCTTCTGTGGACTCAATGGAGTGAGATGAACTTCCAGCGAAGGTGGCTTGGCAGACAGTGTGAGACCTGACTCCCAAGCTACAATGTCAGATTTATCACTATCACAGTATCACCTGCTCTCCTCCAACACTAAAATAGCAAACAGCAACATTAAATCTCTTCTTATTGGGAAAAGAATTGTCATAACCCCACCTAAGGAAACCTTCAAAAACATATCCTCACCCAAAATATGTAGTTTAGGTAATTAAGTTTTTTTGCTCATTTCATAATTCATCCTATTCATTGCACAGCACATTGGGGAAATAAACAGCGATAAGTGTGCTATTTCTGTTAAAGGATTTATGAATTCACTATTATCACAGTTGCCTAACAAAGCCAATGAGCACCATGAATTCTGTTTCGTAATGAAGTCAGCATTAACAATCCATCACTTCGATACACACTGACTGAGATTCCAGACTCAGTTATGAGAAAGCAGTTCTTTCTATGGTCCCTAATTATCCTCATACTAAACATAACCATATGTTATTTATGTCATGTGACTCCACAGGGATAGTTAAAAAAAGCATTGATCTGCTGATGCAATAATTTGGAATGTAGGCAAACGCATAAGAGAGAAAGGAACTGAGATTACACTGAGAGTTGGGCAAAGGCAAAGGAAAAGGGAAGATTCCCATGGAGCACAGACCTGCTGAGTTGAATAGTCTGTGTCGATGCAGTGAGTATGTATTACTTTAGGTGTAACACCAACTCTCCTATCACCTCTTTTAACTTACTCCATAAAAAAACACTTCTTTGACCTTTTGATTGCTTTCACATCACGTTTGGCATCATATTTTATGTGATAGCATTCCAGTAAAATACGATGGGATAGTTTACTACATTAGTATCACTTCCATTCTGTGTGACTGAGAGGACTACTTGTTTCTTGCAGTGTCTATGCATTCTTTGAGCATTAATTTCCATTTGTAGAATATAACCACTGATCACAGAAAAGCATGAAGCCAACTTCACAATGAAATCCTCAAGCAGGAAATTCCACAAGCTTCTTTCGGTAAACTCTAAAGATGATTACTAGAGCATGTAGAAAAACAGCATACATATCAAAAAGCAGGAATGTGAAGGATTTTCCTCAGTATTCAATAAAGGTTGTGTTGAGAGATTGGGAGAACCTTAGCAGAACCTCTCTGCCATCTCAGGCCAGATCATCTACACTGTTCTGGCAGGCTGCCATGGATTTTTCTATGCCAGAGGCTCAGGAATGAAACGAGAGGGTGGGGTTATTAGTGACAGTTAGTCTTTTGCCTCCCTGCACACTTATTTACATAACTCAAATTTTGCAACAAACACAAGAAGTAGGAGCAGGAGTAGGCCATCTGGCCCGTTGAGCCTGCTCCGTCATGCAATAAGTTCATGTCTGATCCGGCCATGGACTCATCTCCACCTACCTGCCTTTTCCCCATAACCCTTAATTCCCCTGCTATGCAAAAATCTATCCAACTCTGTCTTAAATATAATTACTGAGGTAGCCTCCACTGCTTCATTGGGCTCTAAAGCTTACAGGTACTCTAAAATGACAGTTAAATCATAGAAGAAACTGGAAATGTTCCAAGGTCGGTAACATCAAACATCTGTTTCTGATTGTACAGATTCTGCTGTCAACCTGAGTGTCTTCCATCAGCCTTTCAATGACAATTTACCTATGATTAAAGACAAGTTAGTCAAATGTACAGAATAAAAAGTCATTCAGAAACTAATTATCACCTACAATTATTTAAGAGTATAAAAAACATTGGGTTGAATCACAATGGATCTGGCCCATGGCCTAGACTTGATACCTACAGTACTCAACCATTCAGACTTACTGCTAAAGGATGCTCAAAGCCAAACGATCGATAAAAACAAGTGCCAAGTCAAGGAAATCTACCATTCTTACTCAGTCTGACCTCCCAACCACATGGATGGATCTGCAATTATATAGTCATAGTTACAGCACAGAATCAGCCCCATAGACTGTGCCGAAATATTTAAACTGCCTACTCCAAACGACCTGCACCAGAACCATCCACATCCCTACCATCCACATACCTATCCAAGCTTCCCTTAAACTTTGAAATTGAGCTCGCATGCACCACTTATGCTAACAGCTTGTTCCACACTTTTATGACATTCTGAGTGAAGAAGTTTCTCCTCATGTTCACCTTAAACTTTTCACCTTTCACCCTTAACCCATGACCTCTCAATGTAGTTCCACCCAAGTAGAGTGGAAAAAGCCTTCTTGCATTTACCCTATATGTACCCCTCATAATTTTGTATACCTCTATCAAATCTCCTCTCAATCTACTACATTCCAAGGAATAAAGCCCTAACCTATTCAATCTTTCCTTATGTCAGGTTGTCCAGACACGCCAATATCTTTTGTTAAATTTTGTCTGTACCCTTTTAACCTTATTTACATCTTTCCTGTAGGCAGGTGACCAAAATTGCACACAACACTCCTAATTAGGCTCCACCAATGTCTTATACACCTTCATCATAACAACCTATGTTCTGTACACAGTATTTGATTTATGAAGGTCAATGAGCCAAAAGCTTTCTTTACGACCTTATCTTCCTGTGACCCCACTTTCAATGAATGATGAACCTGTATTCCCAGATCCCTTTCTTCTACCAAACTCCTCTGTGCCCTACCATTCACTGTGTAAGACCTACCCTTGTTGGTCCTACTGAAGTGTAGCCCATTGCATTTGTCTGCATTAAATTCCAACTGCCATTTTTTCAGTCCATTTTCCAGCTGGTCCAGATCCCGCTGCAAGACACGATAACCTTTCTCACTGTTCACTACACCCACAATTTTGACGTCATCCATAAATTTGCTGATCCAGTTAACCACATTATCATCCAGAACATTGACTGAGCAACCTTGCAACAATAGTGTCTTATGGGATAAATAAAGTTTTATCTTATCTTATATATCCAGTCCCTTAGAATACCTTCCAATAACTTTCCCACAACTGATATCACTCACCAGCTTAGTTTGTTTTTTAAAGGCATCCCTTAGTCTTGCGTGACCATGGATCTGCACCTGGAAAGAATTCACTCTCCAGGGCGCAGGCCTGGGCAAGGTTGTTTGGAAGACTGGCAGTTGCCCATGCTGCAAGTCTCCCCTCTCTATGACACCAATGTTGTCCAAGGGAAGGGCATTAGGACCCATACAGCTTGGCACCAGTATCGTTGCAGAGCAATGTGTGATTAAGCGCCTTGCTCAAGGACACAACACGTTGCCTCGGCTTGGGCTTGAACTGATGACCTTCAGATCACTAGTCGAACACCTTAACCACTTGGCCACGTGCCCACACGTGCCCACACGTGCCCACAATTCTTACAAAGAATTGTCATATCTTTGTAAGAATATGACAAGTGTGCCTGAACTTCTAGGACATGCAAGTGCTACCATATTTAATATGTGCATGCAAATAGAAAGCCCAAAACTCTCCAACCATTCTTCACAGACAATTTCCTGATTCTGACCTGACTTTGTATTCTTCCTGGACTTCAGTGATGCATTGTAAACCTGCAAAAGTTTCCCCAGAGTGCTGTAAAGTACTTTGGGAAACATATGGGTTCTGAAAGGGGATGTTTGTATCCACGTCCTTCCTGCATCCAATTGTGCATTTCGGTTTTGTAGGATTTTGGTGCAATTACATACATTAAATTATTTCTTCATTGGAATTAACTCTACAGGCGTATCACAGTTCAAGATATAGTTCAAAGTTCAAAGTACAATTATTATCGATGTGTATATTAATCCGCCTTGAAATTTGTCTCCTTACAGGCAGCCACAAAGTAGAGAAATCCAAAAGAATATATGGATCCTTACAGAAAAAAAAACCCTTTAACAATAGATAGCTCTTTTGTTTATTGCTGTATTGAGCATGCATGTGAATTAGTGCTGCATCACATAGAAGGTCTAGATCATTACACAAAATTCTCTGGGTTGTACATTTACATTCCCCTTTAATCTAACCACAAAGCAGCACTTGCAAAGGTTACACTTGTTATTATCTGGATAATAACAATTCTCTAAAATTGCATTTAGGATGTGTGGAGTAGGAACTAACCAGGGGATTAAAATTTATTAGGATTAGTCTTGGACTTGGTGCATGACTTTTGTATGATCCTGCAAAAAATAAGCAATTAGAGTGAGGCAGAGCTATAAACTGAACAATTTCAATTTCAAGTGTCTCTGAACTGTCTGTAAATACATCCCTCTTTAAATATGGAAACTAAAACTATACTCTGTACTCTATTTATTTGTGGTCTCACCCATGTATGTACAATTGCAGAAAGACTCCCCAACTTTTATATTGTATCTCATTTGCAGTAAAGGCCACATTCCATTTGCATCCTAATTACATTTCATATCTGCACACTAACTCTTGGTGCATTATTCACGAGGAAACCCAGACATGTGTTGCTCTGTCTGTAGTCTTTCTCTGCTTCAACAATATTCTGCATCTGTATTCTTCCTCCTTATGTGCATCATCTCAATTTTTCATATGCCATCTGTTAAATATTTAGCCAAACTATATCACTTTATCAATGCTGAATCATCTTCACAAGTTGTTCTCTCCCTGTGTATTTGTGCTATCAGTAAATTTGGCTTCCTCCATCCAAATCATTAATTTAGGTTGTCATTAGTTGAGGCCCAGCACTGATTCTTGTGGTCTCCTCTCTTTGACAGTCATTAAAGTTGAGAATAATTCAGTTTAACTCACGTGAAACACACAGATTCTTCCACAGGTAGGGCAGCAAGTGTTTGAATGGATAGGAGATGCTTGTATATTGGTAATTTCAGAGGTAGTACATCTAGTTTATCATTCATGCTCCACACAAATGCATCACAACTAATGCTCTACCTTTAATTTAGGATCACTGTTCAGATATTCCCTGAAATCATGGGTACATTACACTTTAATTGTTTCCCTTGTTAATATGGTATTGTTTATTTAATAGAGTTTGGAATAATATATGGCTAGTACAGCTATCTAGTGTAACATCATGTGAACTGCAAAACCCACAGGTAAGTGTAATTGGAACCTCTGTGCTGCTGCTAATGGCCTGGGAAATGACAGATGCCAGTTCATTTGATGTGCCTGATGATTTGGAGTGTTTTATGAAGACAGCAATGGTGATAATACTCAGTAACACTCAGAAACTTGGCAGAGGGTAGGGATCATCTCCTGCCTGGTAGACCATTAGCTTTATAGCTCTACGTTCATTTTGTCAGGCGATACTCAGTGCTAATATATATTTGACAAAACCCAGGAGTTTTGCCTTGTACAGTAACATTTATTTGATAATTATTGAATTATTTTGGGAAATCTATATACAGTACATTTGCTGGATCTCCTTTATCATCCTAAAATAAAATTTGTTAATATGACTTTTCTTGTATCATGTTTCTGTTTGAATATATCGTCAATCTAAATGTTCTGCCACAATTTTCTTAATGATCAGTTTCACCTTTTTCCCCAGTGATGAACGTCAAGCTAACTGCCCTATACAGTGACTTGAAGGAGTTTTCAACTCCTAACCCTTTGTTCAAACAAATGACTACTACACCATGGATTTTGATCAATTTAACTGAGAATTTTTACTCGTGAATCACATGCTCTGTTTGTCACAGTAGAATTCGCTCAAGCTCTGCCAGGTTATTTGGGGGGTGACAATGGACAGCAATCTTGAGGTCTTGCCAGGGACGTTCCATTGAGTTCAGGTCAGATTTCCAGCCCTGCTGCTGAAAAACATCTCCATGGCATAATGCTGTTCCTGCTATACTATAGAGTAGAGATGGTGTTACTGGCTGATGCGCAGTATTAGATGTACATCACACATACCTGTAACCCAGTTTAATTAAACCCAAAATTGTCATGTTAGAAAGTTCTACTGGTGGAGGGATGAAATTGAGGTTTACTGATTAAAAAAAAAGAATTTGAAAAAAACACTTATGCGAGGGTGGGGCGGGCTGGACACAGGGTGGACAAGGAGAGAAGCACAGCATCTATTAAAAGCTGAAGATATGAACTGTTAACAGTGGAATTAGTAGTGAGTATCTTTACCCTACTAACTTGAAACCCTCAGGGTGAAACCCCTGGAGGAGAGACAATAGCGATAAAAGATTTATTGAAGCTACAGCTATGACATGCATCAGCTATAATGAGACAATATCAGCAGAGGCCAGTGTCCAAAATCCCTACCATGTAGTCAAGAATCAGTTCTGCAAAATCATAACAAGGCATTTGGTCAAGTTTTGTACAAGTTTGCGAATGAGCGTACTGTGGATGATCAACTATTTCATCCAACGCACCAAGATGGCCAAGCACCCAGATGAAAAACCAGCCTGGGAACGAAATGTGTAATGACGCAGAGGATTTAATACGGTTGGGTGTATAGGTATATTTTCATACAAAGAATCTGAATTTGATTTTCTGCAAGAACTAACTATTTTTGCACAGACTTTGATAAGTTACTGAATGAGATTTACTTTGTTTAAGAGTTGTGATGTTGGAGAATTGTCACGAAAGGAGTTTAACTGTGGATATATAATTTTTGAATTTGAACTTAAACTTGTAGGTATACCGCCTGGAACTGAAACTGAAATTAACACTAACACTTGAGAACAGAAATTATATTTGGTTTTCTAACTAACTAGGGATAAGTAAAAAGGAAAGTGTAGCCTGTGAACTTTTAAATAGGGAATAATACTAGATCTAATTAGTTAGAGAAATTGGAGTAACAAAGGTTATTCTAATGAATATCACCGATTCTAACTAAACAGGAATTTGGCTTTTGTTGATATCTAAGATTTGGAACCTAAACAGAATGTTTGAATTTTGAATTGTTCTTGCTCATGTAAATATTTTGTACATATTGTTTTTTTCTTATAAAGAAAACCTTACTTCCAGAAGTGTGTGGTTTCTATACCCTTTTTTGAAACCTGGATTCTTCTGATGGCCTATTCGCACCTAGTGTAATTTGATTTTCTCAAAGCATGCAACAACACACGATAAGACTGGTGCTACATACGTGTTACATACCACTTAGCATTGGGGCTAGAAAGTTCCACATCTGACCATAAGATCTTCTTCTACATTTTCACAGTCTCTTCTAAATGATGTTTCGCAAAGTCTTTACAGACAAGGATATGCTTTTTTTAAGTGGTAAATGTGGCAGAGTATCATGCTACGTCAATGTTTTTCAGCAGTAGGAAATGAAAATCTGGTCAGGATTGATGGGAAGTTGAATGCTGCTAAATACAGATAAAAACCTGCTAGCCTCTACCAGAAAACTTAAACTGGAGTGGAAGTTCATCTTTCAGCAGGACAACGACCCAAAGCATACAGCACACAGCCAGACAATCTATTGAGGAGTTTCAGATGAAGAAAATTGATGTCCTTGAGTTGCATAGTCAGAGTCCTGATTGGCATGTTTGTTGTTTAACAAAGACAAACTCGTGTTGGTAAAAACACTAGAAATATTTTATTTACAGAATACTACCGTCATGGCTTCAGCTCGACCACATTCTAAGTGCATATCTGTGTATCACCTATTCACCAATATCATTCCAGTCCCGGGTGAAATGCCCGCATTGCACATTAGGAACTGAAGTTCTTTATTACGTACAGACATAATATTCCCCTTTAAAGAATATAATGTAATATCCCCCCATAAACCTGCAAAACACAATAATACTTTCCGGCAAAGATATTTATATTAACTTCAATTGTACTGAGCAAATAAGTCCTTTGTTTGCTCAACAACTCTTAATCCATCTCTATGGTGGCTTACTGATCCCTTTGGGACTGCTGTTTGTTTTCACAGTTGTCAATCTTACAGTCGCTGTATTAATACCAATCTCCTTTTGAGAACTCATTTCTTTCACATCCTTCTGCCAAGATCCTATCAGTTAATCTCTGTTCTTGTTCTTGCTATGTAGCCATAATTCACTCCATGTTCCTCGTAATGAAGCATTGGTCTACATCCATGTGATCAGTGAGACTTTGCATAAGCTCCAACTGAGTCTGTCTCCATTCACAGAGCTCCTTCTGTTGGCTGCTTATCATGGACAACAACTCCTCCTGTTGGTCTGTGTTGAATTGTTGCTGTTGTTCTGACCTTTGGATCAGTGTGATCTCCTCATCTTCCTTTTTATTTTCCCTCATCGACTTCAGAGAGGATTGTGGAAGTATTTTTGATTTCCATTCTTCAACTGGAAGTCAATGAGAGACTAATATTGAACAACAGCTGCATGAGGTGGAAGCAAGACGAGCGACTTCTTCATCGTGATCACTCTGTTCACGCTGGCATCCTGACAGTCATGCTTCTGTAGCAGTTCTGGATGTCTAAGGAAGGTGGAGTTCTTGTGCTTCTCTTTCATAATCTCTCTGGATCTCTCATGGATGCAGTTACAAGTTTCTCAAGTTATATCAGGTAAGCATCTGAGCCTCTCAAAGACATCTGCGTACTCTTCCATGAGTGAAGTGCGGTCATCTTTGGTCTGTGAAGCCACTACGAACACTTGTTCCAGCAGTCTGAGCCTTTCACATGCAGTCAGACCTAATATTTGTTGTACTCTCTTTTCAACAATCAATAGCTGTGCCTTTAGGTGCTGCCCTTGTGTTTGAAGGTCATTATACAGCCCCCTTTTACTGGAACATTCTCTCCAGTGTTGCCTGTCACTTTTAACTTCACCGGGTAAATCTTGCTCTTTGCTGTGAGAGTCTTGTAATCATCCATGGACAACAGATTCACCTGGGCTTCAGAATCGAGCTTGAATGGAATTACTGTCTCATTCACAGTCACTGGAGCCATCCATTCTCGTTTACCGGCACCAGAGTCTGTAGAGAATCCACAAAGAATTCCTCCATTTCCTCATCAACCATGTGCACATTTCTCTTGGTACACAGCTATGCGGCATTTTGCAAAATAATTCTTCTTCTTACAATTTTTGCATGACTTTCCATAAACAGGACACGTCACTGGATTGTGAATACCTCCATATTTGCTGCCTTTGCTCTTTCAGCCTATCTCTTTTCTCGGGATTACTGCCTGTGCCACGCGACAGTGAGAGTAGGAATGCGATGAGGTGGAGGATAAATGTGTGGCTGAGGCATTGGAGCAGGGGGCAGGGATTCAAGTTTTTGGATCATTGGGACCTCTTTTGACGCAGGCGTGACCTGTACAAAAAGGACAGGTTACACTTGAATCCTAGGGGGACCAATATCCTGGCAGGGAGATTAGCGAGGGCTACTGAGGTGACTTTAAACTAGAATGGTTGCGGGGTGGGAATCAAATTAAAGAGGCGAGGTGAGAGGAGGTTAGTTCACAACAGGGGGATGGGAACCAGTGCAGAGAGATAGAGGGGTATAAAATGAGGGTAGAAGCAAAAAGTAGTAAGGTGAAAAGTAAAAGTGCAGGCCAACAAATCCAGGGCAAGCATCAAAAAGGGCCACTTTTCAACATAATTGTATAAGGGCTAAGAGAGTTTGTGTGTCAATGCAAGGAGCATTCGTAACAAGGTGGATGAATTGAAAGTGCAGATTGTTATTAATGATTATGATATAGTTGGAATCACAGAGACATGGCTCCAGGGTGACCAAGGATGGGAGCTCAATATTCAGGGATATTCAATATTAAGGAGGGATAGACATGAAAGAAAAGGAGGTGGGGTGGCGTTGTTGGTTAGAGAGGAGATTAACGCGATGGAAAGGAAGGACATAAGCCGGGAAGATGTGGAATCGATATGGCTAGAGCTGCATAACACTAAGGGCCAGAAAATGCTGGTGGGAGTTGTGTACAGGACACCTAACAGTAGTAGTGAGGTTGGGGGTGGTATTAAACAGGAAATTAGAAATGTGTGCAATAAAGGAACAGCAGTTATAATGGGTGACTTCAATCTACATGTAGATTGGGTGAACCAAATTGGTAAGGGTGCTGAGGAAGAGGATTTCTTGGAATGTATGCGGGATGGTTTTTTGAACCAACATGTCGAGGAACCAACTAGAGAGCAAGCTATTCTAGACTGGATATTGAGCAATGAAGAAGGGTTAATTAGCAATCTTGTCGTGAGAGGCCCCTTGGGTAAGAGTGAACATAATATGGTGGAATTCTTCATTAAGATGGAGAGTGACATAGTTAATTCAGAAACAAAGGTTCTGAACTTAAAGAAGGGTAACTTTGAAGGTATGAGACGTGAATTAGCTAAGATAGACTGGCAAATGACACTTAAAGGGTTGACGGTGGATATGCAATGCCAAGCATTTAAAGATCGCATGGATGAACTACAACAATTGTTCATCCCAGTTTGGCAAAAGAATATACCAAGGAAGGTAGTGCACCTATGGCTGACAAGGGAAATTAAGGATCGTATCAATTCCAAAGAAGAAGCATACAAATTAGCCAGAAAAAGTGGCTCACCTGAGGACTGGGAGAAATTCAGAGTTCAGCAGAGGAGGACAAATGGCTTAATTAGGAAGGGGAAAAAAGATTATGAGAGAAAACTGGCGGGGAACATAAAAACTGACTGTAAAAGCTTTTATAGATGTGTGAAAAGAAAAAGATTGGTTAAGACAAATGTAGGTCCCCTACAGACAGAAACAAGTGAATTGATTATGGGGAGCAAGGACATGGCAGACCAATTGAATAATTACTTTGGTTCTGTCTTCACTAAGGAGGACATAAATAATCTTCCGGAAATAGTAGGGGACAGAGCGTCCAGTGAGATGGAGGAACTGAGGGAAATACATGTTAGTAGGAAAGTGGTGTTAGGTAAATTGAAGGGATTAAAGGCAGATAAATCCCCAGGGCCAGATGGTCTGCATCCCAGAGTGCTTAAGGAAGTAGCCCAAGAAATAGTGGATGCATTAGTGATAATTATTCAAAGCTCTTTAGATTCTGGACTAGTTCCTGAGGATTGGAGGGTGGCTAATGTAACCCCACTTTTTAAAAAAGGAGGGAGAGAGAAACCAGGGAATTATAGACCGGTTAGCCTACATCGGTGGTGGGGAAACTGCTAGAGTCAGTTATCAAAGATGTGATAACTGCACATTTGGAAAGCGGTGAAATCATCGGACAAAGTCAACGTTGATTTGTGAAAGGAAAATCATGTCTGACGAATCTCATATAATTTTTTGAGGGTGTAACTAGTAGAGTGGATAGCGGAGAACCAGTGGATGTGGTATATTTGGATTTTCAAAAGGCTTTTGACAAGGTCCCACACAGGAGATTAGTGTGCAAACTTAAAGCACACGGTATTGGGGGTAAGGTATTGATGTGGATAGAGAACTGGTTGGCAGACAGGAAGCAAAGAGTGGGAATAAACAGGAGCTTTTCAGAATGGCAGGCGGTGACTAGTGGGGTACCGCAAGGCTCAGTGCTGGGACCCCAGTTGTTTACAATATATATTAATGACTTGGATGAGGGAATTAAATGCAGCATCTCCAAGTTTGCGGATGACACAAAGCTGGGCGGCAGTGTTAGCTGTGAGGAGGATGCTAAGTGGATGCAGGGTGACTTGGATAGGTTAGGTGAGTGGGCAAATTCATGGCAGATGAAATTTAATGTGGATAAACATGAAGTAATCCACTTTGGTGACAAAAACAGGAAAATAGATTATTATCTGAATGGTGGCCGATTAGGAAAAGGGGAGGTGCAATAAGACCTGGGTGTCATTATACACCAGTCATTGAAAGTGGGCATGCAGGTACAGCAGGCGGTGAAAAAGGCGAATGGTATGCTGGCATTTATAGCAAGAGGATTCAAGTACAGGAGCAGGGAGGTACTACTGCAGTTGTATAAGGCCTTGGTGAGACCACACCTGGAGTATTATGTGCAGTTTTGGTCCCCTAATCTGAGGAAAGACATCCTTGCCATAGAGGGAGTACAAAGAAGGTTCACCAGATTGATTCCTGGGATGGCAGGACTTTCATATGATGAAAGACTGGATGAACTAGGCTTATACTCATTGGAATTTGGAAGATTGAGGGGGGATCTGATTGAAACGTATAAGATCCTAAAGGGATTGGACAGGCTAGATGCAGGAAGATTGTTCCTGATGTTGGAGAAGTCCAGAACGAGGGGTCACAGTTTGAGGATAGAGGGGAAGCCTTTTAGGACCGAGATTAGGAAAAACTTCTTCACACAGAGGGTGGTGAATCTGTGGAATTCTCTGCCACAGGAAACAGTTGAGGCCAGTTCATTGGCTATATTTAAGAGGGAGTTAGATATGGCCCTTGTGGCTAAAGGGATCAGGGGGTATGGAGGGAAGGCTGGTGCAGGGTTTTGAGTTGGATGATCAGCCATGATCATACTGAATGGTGGTGCAGGCTCAAAGGGCTGAATGGCCTACTCCTGCACCTATTTTCTATGTTTCTATGTTTCTATGCTATTGCTTTGGGAAACACTTTGTGCACTGTCCTTCTGTTTTCACAGCATACACTATTGTGTCTGCCCTGTGCAGCTCCTTAGCTTGTGCTCATGTGGCCTCTGCTGCCCTACACATATTCACAGCCTTTTCCAGTGTGAAATCTTTTACATGCCCCAGTGTTTTTCTAAGTCCATCATCTGAAATTCCGCAAACTATTCTGTCTCTAACTAGTGAGTTTCTCAGATCTCTAAATTCAAAGGACTTACTCAATGTGTGAAGCCAGCTAAGTATTGGTCACGCTTTGCTCTGGTCACAGGAAAAAAAAACTTATCTCTCAAACATGATGTTTTACTTGGGGCAAAATACTCCTCAAATTTTCTCATCAGAGTCTCCAATGTAAAAGTTGTCTCATCAATATTAAAACTGTTATTGATATCCAAAGCATCTTCTCTAATTACAGACAGTAAAATAAATGCTTTCAATTTTTCATCAGTCCCTCATACTGCGCTGGCCGTTAAATATGTATATGTTGAATTGTGGTTAGAAATGTTTCCAGTTATCTGTTAGATTGCCAGTAAACTGCATAGGTGTGGGAGGACTTAGCTTATCCATGACGGGAACTCTCAGCCCCTCATCTGAATTTTTTGGTGAATTCAGTGACCTCTGAACTTCTGGAACAACAGGCTCTCTCACCTCGCTGGCCAGCTTCTCCCTGTTGTAACTAGCATCTCTCTCTCTCTCACTCATGCACAGTATTCATTTACTCTTCGTGTTTCGACCTTACGCTGACTTCTGTCACCATGTTATGTTTGTCCTTAACAAAGACAAACTTGGCGTGGCTTTATGTTAGAACATTTTATTACTGAAATGCTCAACCTGAGCGCATGTAACCAGCTAACCATCATAGCTTTCTGAACCAACTGGGAAATGAAGTTCCTTAGCATGCACACAATGAAACAAAATTTGTCGTAAAAAATAGCAATAATGTTGTTTTCTTCTTCTTGGGTCCTTGCTCCCAGTGGAGCATAGGCCATTGATGACCTCCCATCTCCAACATCCAAAGTTGATGGTACGGTTGGAGTCCATCAATGTTTCTGTAATCCGTAGTATCCACTCTACAGGGGATTGGCCTATACAGCTTCTCCTGAGCCCCGTTGGCTGGCCTTACCCATTTTCACCTCTTCAATCTATTCTAAAGCCAAAAAAAATCTTACTTTCAGATTCCAAGAATGGAACAAACTTTAACACAAAATTAGAGCCTTTAAGAAAAACTTTGACAAATAAAATCACAAGTAGACATACGTATGAAATACTTTATGGCTCCTGAATTAGTAATGCAACAGAAATGTTGACACATTTAACTAAGTGTACTTCTTAAAATCTATGTTTCTGGCGATTTCATAAATCAAATTGACATAGCATTAGCTGTATTAATGCCATATATGGGAATGTTAATTTAACTGCTTTTGGCCTTGTTTATTAAGTACAGGAGTTGGGATGTTATGTTGAAACTGTATAGGACACTGATGAGGCCAAATTTCAAGTGTTGTGTGCAGTTCTGATCACCTTTCCACTGGAGAAATATAACTAAGCTTGGAAGAGTACAGAGAAAAGTTACACAGATGTTGCCAGCACTTGATGACCTAAGCTACAGAGATAGGTTCAATAGTTTAGGACTTTATGCTCTGAAGTGCAGGAAAATGAGGGGAGATCTTGTAGAGGTATACAAAATTAAGACGTGTACAGACAGTATGAATTCATACAGGCTTTTCTCTGCTGTTTGGATGAGACTAGAACCAGAGATCATTGGTTTAGGGTGAAAGGACAAATATTTAAGGGGAATCTGAGGGGGGACTACTTCAATCAGAGGCTGATATGTGCCGTGGTAGTTAATTGTGTTAGTCCTTTGCCACTCAAGTTAGCTACTCCCACATGGAAGGAGTTCATATACTGTCCAAGCTGGGTTATCAATAAAGTTCAGTTGAGTATCATCCATACTGGCACCTTGGTGTGCTCTGCACTATCCCTCATTATCGAACTCTGTGTAAGACACTGATGAAGTGTCAGAAGTGGCTGACAGTCAATGAATTGGTACTAATACCAAGTGACATCCCCAAGAAGAAGGGATTTATTGACACTGCTCTTGTTTGCATATATCTATGAAAAATGTATAAAGACTTATCGATCTAAACTGCCTATGCTAGTTTGATAACTGTACACATCATGGGGCATAGAGCGGAGAACGAGCTAGGGTTGCTAGGCAACACCTTCAAGCAACACCCAAAGTGAATATATTGTAATAATCTGTGGGTCGCTAGCCAGGAGAAGTGCACAGAATCACAGACAAAGCAGAGAAGTCAGTCAAAATCTTGGAGAGAGAAAAGAAGAGTTTTGTAGTCCAAATATATAAAATAATAAATAAACAAACAGGGAAATGGAACAAATACCTACAGTACCTGCATCTACTTACCTAATAAATCCCCCAAGACATTTGATTTCTCTAAACCAGGGGACTTTGAGATGGCTCAGAAGCTTTGAAAGATTTAGGTTTGCAAGCCCCACTCAGGCTTCAAAAGAGAGCATCGAGTAAACCCACTGATAAAAGAGCTTCAACCAGCGGCCAATGTGGACATCGGAAGTTTTGAGAGGAGGGGATTTCAGTCAGGTCCACTACCTGAGTACAAAAGGTAGCAGTGGGTCACTAGAGCGAAAAAGAGCTTTGACCAGCGATCAATTGGAGTTTGAGTATGATTAGGAAGAGCAAATTAAAGGAAGGCAGGGGCAGGTACAGCAGCCTTCGTCACACTTCTTCACATCTGCTCAGCTAGGACAGTAGAGATGGCAGGCTGGATAGTGGATGAGATGAGGGAAGGCAGAGAGACCGCCAGGGTCCCTGATGACTACATCTGCGAGAAGTGCATCCAGCTGCAACTTCTAACACTCCACATTAAGGAGTTGGAGCTGCAGCTGGATGAGCTCCAGATCAATCGGGAGGCTGAGGGGGTGATACAGGGAGGTAGTTACACCCAAGGTGCAGAATGCAGGAAGAAGGTTAAGGAGAATCCCTTTGGCCATCCCCCTCACCAACAGGTGATAATATGGGGGAGATGACCTAACGGTGGGAAGACACAGTGACTGGGAAACTCAAGTTGATGCTGGATTCCAGGAGTGGCAATTTCTAGAGTACCTCCGAGATGGTTTCTCAAAGCAGTCATGGTTGAGGCCACAAGAGGATCTGAACTAGGTGTTGTGCAATGAACCAGAATTGATCAGCGAGCTTAAGATAAAAGAACTTTTTTTTTTAAACACTGCTCGGGGAGAAGGGTCTGCACTGTGCAGGCGCATGATGTAGTGTGCCAAGGTTTAAAAACAGACCACCATATACAGCGGGCAGCATTGTGAGGGGGCAGCAGAGTGAGAGGGAGCAGAGTGGGACAGCTTTGGCTCAACAGGCTTCAGCGAGAACAGGCAAACGCCAGGGTAGGTTCTGGTAAGTTTTTTTGTCCAGATTGTTTAGAGTAGAGAGAATGCCAGGCAGGATGTTGGAATGCTCCTCTTGCAGGATATGAGAAGTCAGGGAGCCCTCTGGTGTCCCTGACAATGACACCTGCAAGAAGTGCATCCAGCTGCAGCTCCTAACAAACCGCGTTAGGGAACTGGAGCAGGAGCTGGACGACCTCCGGATCATTCGGGAGAATGAGGAGATTATAGATAGTAGCACAGGAAATTGGGACACTGTCAGGCGTGGGAGGGGGAAGGGGCAGGCAGAGCAGGGTTCCCCTGTGGCCAATCCCTTCAACAACAAGTATACCGCATACTGTTGGGGGGGGACGACTTACCTGGGACAAGCTGCAGTAGCCAGATCTCTGGCACTGAGTCTTGTTCTGCAGTGCAGAAGGGAGGGTGGAAAAAGAGGAGAGCGGTAGTGATAGGGGACTCGATAATCAGAGGTACAGATAGGAGGTTCTGTGGTCGTGACAGAGAATCCAGGATGGTTTGTGGCCTCCCGGGTGCCAGGGTCAAGGATGCCTCTGATCGCTTGCATGACATTCTCAAGTGGGAGGGTGATCAGCCAGATGTCGTGGTGCACATCGGTACCAATGACATAGCAAGGAGGAGTGAGGAGGTCCTGGAGAGTGAGTATAGAGAGCTTGGTAGGAAGTTGAAAAGCAGGACCTTGAGGGTGGTAATCTCAGGATTGCTACCTGTGCTACGTGCCAGTGAAGGTAAGAATAGGTTGCTCTGGAGGATGAACAAGTGGCTGAGGAACTGGTGTAGGGGCCAGGTTTTAAGATTTCAGGATCATTGGGGCCTATCCTGGGGCAAGTGGGACCTGTACAAGAGAGACAGGTTACACTTGAACTACAGGGGGACCAATATCCTTTCAGGGAGGTTTGTTAGTGCTATTGGGGAGGCTTTAAACTAGATTTGCAGGGGGATGGGAACCAGAGTGCCAGAGCTGACAGAGTGGCTGAGGTGAAAATAAATGATGTTAAAAGTTCAAGCAAAGCCGCAAATAGAAAGGTTGTGAGTGGTGGTAAAAATCTTCTGAGGTGTATATATTTCAATGCTAGGGGTATTGCGGGGAAGGCAGGCGAGTTGAGAGCATGGATTGACACGTGGAATTATGACATTATAGCAATTAGTGAAACTTGGCTACGGGAGGGGAGGACTGGCAGCTTAATATTCCAGGGTTCCGATGTTTCAGATGTGATCGAGGCAGAGGATTGAAAGGTGGGGGAGTAGCATTGCTTGTCAGGGATAATATTACAGCAGTGCTCAGGCAGGACAGATTAGAGGGCTTGTCTACTGAGTCCTTATGGGTGGAGCTGAAAAACAGGAAAGGTATGGCCACATTAGTCGGGTTGTATTATAGACCACCCAATAGTCAGCGAGAATTGGAGGAGCAAATCTGCAGAGAGATAACAGGCAACTGTAGGAAACATAAAGTTGTGGTGGTAGGGGATTTTAATTTTCCACATATTGATTGGGACTCCCATACTGTTAGGGGTCTAGATGGGTTAGAGTTTGTAAAATGTGTTCAGGAAAGTTTTCTAAATCAATATATAGAGGGACCAACTGGAGGGGATGCAATATTAGATCTCCTATTAGGAAACGAGTTAGGACAAGTGACGGAAGTGTGTGTAGGGGAGCACTTTGGTTCCAGTGATCATAACACCATTAGTTTCAACTTGATCATGGATAAAGATAGATCTGGTCCTAGGGTTGAGGTTCCAAACTGGAAGAAGGCCAAATTTGAAGAAATGAGAAAGAATCTAAAAAGCGTTGATTGGGACAGGTTGTTCTCTGGCAAGAATGTGATCGGTAAGGAGAAATGTGTTCAGGAAAGTTTTCTAAATCAATATATAGAGGTACCAACTAGAGGGGATGCAATATTAGATCTCCTATTAGGAAATGAGTTAGGACAAGTGACGGAAGTGTGTGTAGGGGTGCAGAGCTTGTATGTTCCTGTCAGGACTAAAGGCAAAGTGAATAGGAATAAGGAACCTTGGTTCTCAAGGGATATTGCAACTCTGATGAAGAAGAAGAGTGAGTTGTATGACATGTATAGGAAACAGGGAGTAAATAAGGTGCTTGAGGAGTATAAAAAGTGTAAGAAAATACTTAAGAAGGAAATCAGGGGGGCTAAAAGAAGACATGAGGTTGCCTTGGCAGTCAAACTGAAGGATAATCCAAAGAGCTTTTACAGGTATATTAAGAGTAAAAGGATTGTAAGGGATAAAATTAGTCCTCTTGAAGATCAGAGTGTTTGGCTATGTGCGGAACGAAAAGAAATGGGGGAGATCTTAAATGGGTTTTTTGCATCTGTATTTACTAAGGAAACGGGCATGAAGTCTATGGAATTAAGGGAAACAAGTAGTGAGATCATGGAAACTGTACAGATTGAAAAGGAGGAGGTGCTTGCTATCTTGAGGCAAATTAAAGTGGATAAATCCCCAGGACCTGACGGGGTACTCCTTCAGATCTTGAAGAAGACTAGTGTTGAAATTGCAGGGGCCCTGGCAGATATATTTAAAATGTCGGTGTCTACGTGTGAGGTACCTGAGGATTGGAGAGTGGCTCATGTTGTTCCGTTGTTTAAAAAAGGATCGAAAAGTAATCCGGGAAATTACAGGCCAGTAAGTTTGACGTCGGTAGTGGGTAAGTTATTGGAGGGAGTACTAAGAGACAGAATCTACAAGCATTTGGATAGACAGGGACTTATTAGGGAGAGTCAACATGGCTTTGAGCGTGGTAGGTCATGTTTGACCAATCTATTGGAGTTTTTCGAGGAGGTTACCAGGAAAGTGGATGAAGGGAAGGCAGTGGATATTGTCTACATGGATTTCAGTAAGGCCTTTGACAAGGTCCCGCACGGGAGGTTAGTTAGGAAAATTCAGTCGCAAGGTATACATGGAGAGGTGGTAAATTGGATTAGATATTGGCTCAATGGAACAAGCCAAAGAGTGGTAGTAGAGGATTGCTTCTCAGAGTGGAGGCCTGTGACTAGTGGTGTGCCACAGGGATCAGTGCTGGGTCCATTGTTATTTGTCATCTATATCAATGATCTGGATGATAATGTGGTAAATTGGATCAGCAAATTTGCTGATGATACAAAGATTGGAGGTGTAGTGGATAGTGAGGAAGGTTTACAAAGCTTGCAGAGGGATTTGGACCAACTGGAAAAATGGGCTGAAAAATGGCAGATGGAGTTTAATACAGACAAGTATGAGGTATTGCACTTGGAAGGACAAACCAAGGTAGAACATACAGGGTTAATGGTAAGGCACTGAGGAGTGCAGTGGAACAGAGGGATCTGGGAATACAGATACTAAATTCCCTAAAAGTAGCGTCACAGGTCGATAGGGTCGTAAAGAGAGCTTTTGGTACATTGGCCTTTATTAATCAAAGTATTGAGTATAAGAGCTGGAATGTTATGATGAGGATGTATAAGGCATTGGTGAGGCCGAATCTGGAGTATTGTGTTCAGGTTTGGTCACCAAATTACAGGAAGGATATAAATAAGGTTGAAAGAGTGCAGAGAAGGTTTACAAGGATGTTGCCGGGACTTGAGAATCTCAGTTACAGAGAAAGGTTGAATAGGTTAGGACTTTATTCCCTGGAGTGTAGAAGAATGAGGGGAGATTTGATAGAGGTATATAAAATTATGATGGGTATAGACAGAGTGAATGCAAGCAGGCTTTTTCCACTGAGGCAAGGGGAGAAAAAAACCAGAGGACATGGGATAAGGGTGAGGGGGGAAAAGTTTGAAGGGAACATTAGTGGGGGCTTCTTCACACAGAGAGTGGTGGGAGTATGGAATGAGCTGCCAGATGAGGTGGTAAATGTGGGTTCTTTTGTAACATTTATGAATAAATTGGACAGATACATGGATGGGAGGTGTATGGAGGAATATGATCCGTGTTCAGGTCAGTGGGACGAGGCAGAAAATGGTTCAGCACAGCCAAGAAGGGCCAAAAGGCCTGTTTCTGTGCTGTAGTTTTTCTATGGTTTCTATGGTTTCTAACTGTTAGGGGAGAGTGATCATAATATGATCGAATTCACCCTGAAATTTCAGAAGGAGAAGCTAAACTCAGATGTACCCATATTACAGTGGAGTAAAAGGAATTACACAGGCATGAGAGAGGAGTTGGCCAGAACTGATTGAAAAAGTACACTGGCAGGGAAGACAGCAGAACTGCAAAGGCTGGAATTTCTGAAAGCAATTCAGAAGGCACAGGATATAGACATTCCAAAGCGGATGAAGTATTCTAAAGGAAAGATGACAAAACCGTGGCTAACAAGAGAAGTCAAAGTCAACATAACAGCCAAAGAGAGGGCATATTATAGAATGGGAAGATAGAGGCTTGGGAAGCTTTTAAAAATCAACAGAAGGCAACTAAAAACATCATCAAGAAGGTAAAGATGGAATACGAAAGCAAGCTTGCCAATTATATTAAAGAAGATAGTAAAAGTCTCTTCAGATACATAAAGTATAAAACAGAGGTGAGAGTGGATATCAGGCTGCTGGAAAACAATGCTGGAGAGGTCGATGTGGACAACAAAATGGCATCAGTCTTCACCGTGGAAGATGCGAGCAGTATGGTGGACATTAGAGCTGTCTGGAATCATGAAGTGTGTGAAGTTACTATAACTAGAGAGAACTTTATTGGGAAACTAAAAGGTTTGAAGGTAGGTAAGTCACCTGGATCAGATGGTGTTCAACCCGGGGTTTGGAAAGAGGTAGCGGAAGAGATTGTGGAGGTATTAGTAATGATCTTTCAAGAACCACTAGATCCTAGAATGGTTCCAGAAGACTGGAAAATTGCAAATGTTACTCCAGTCTTCAAGAAGAGAGAGAAACAGAGAGGAAACTATATGCTTGATAGCCTGATCTCAATGGTTGGGAAGATGTTGGAATTGATTATTAAGGATGAGTTCTCAGGGTACTTGAGGCACACGATAAAATAGGCAGTAGGCAGCATGGTTTCTTCCAGGAAAAACCTTGCCTGATAAATCTGTTGGAATTCTTGGAAGAAATAACAAGCAGCATAGTCAAAGGAAAATCAGTTGAAGTTGTGCACTTGGATTTTCAGAAAGCTTTTAACAAGGTGCCACACATGAAACCGCTTAACAAGCTACGAGCCCATCGTATTGCAGGGAAGATTCTAGCTAGGTCAAAGCAGTGGCTGATTGGCAGGAGTTAAAGAGTGGGACTAAAGGGAACCTTTACTGGTTGTCTGTTGGTGACGAGTGGTGTTCCACAGGAGTCAGTATTGGGCCTTTTTGCTAAGTTTGCAGACAATATGAAGATAGGTGGAGGAGCAGGTAGATTTTGAGGAAAAAGAGAAACTACAAAAGGACTTAGACAGATTAGGAGAATAGACAAAGAAATGGCAGATGGAATACAGTGTCGGGAATAAAGAATTCCACATATTCACCACTCTCTGGCAAAAGAAATTCCTCCTCATCTCTGTTCTAAAAGGACACCCCTCTGTTCTGAGGCTGTGTCCTCTGGTCTTAGACTCATCCACATCCACTCTATCAAAGCTCTCTCACCATTTGATAGGTTTCAGTGAGGTCACCCTTCATTCTTCTGAATTCTACTGAATACAAGCCCAGAGCCATCAAATGATAAGCTAATCAGAATCAGTTTTATTATCACTGGCATGTGACGTGAAATTTGTTAACTTAGCAGCAGCAGTTCAATGCAATACGTAATCTAGCAGAGAGAAAAATAATAATAAATAAAATAAAAATAATAATAATAAACAAGTAAATCAATTAGGTACCTTAAATAGATTTTTAAAATGTGCAAAAACAGAAATACTGTATATTAAAAAAATAGGTGAGGTAATGTCCATAGCTTCAATGTCCATTTGGAAATCTGATGGCAGAGGCGAAGAAGCTGCTCCTGAATCACTGAGTGTGTGTCTTCAGGTTTCTGTACCTCCTACCTGACGGTAACAGTGAGAAGAGGGCATGCCCTAGGTGCTGGAGGTCCCTAATAATGGACGCTGCCTTTCTCAAACGTCACTCCCTAAAGATGTCCTGGGTACTTTGTAGGCTAGTGCCCAAAATGAAGCTGACTAGATTTACAACCTTCTGTAGCTTCTTTCGGTCCTGTGCAGTAGCCCTTCCATACAAGAGAGTGATGCAGCCTGTCAGAATGCTCTCCACGGTACAATTGTAGAAGTTTTTGAGTGTATTTGTTGACATGCCAAGTCTCTCCAAACTCCTAATAAATATAGATGCTGCCTTGCCTTCTTTAGGACTACATAAATATGTTGGGACCAGGTTAGATCCTCAGAGATCTTGACAGCCAAGAACTTGAAGCTGCTCACTCTCTCCACTTCTGTTCCCTCTATGAGGATTGGTATGTGTCCCTTCATCTTACCCTTCCTGAAGTCCACAATCAGCTTTTTCGTCTTACTGATGGTGAGTACCAGGTTGTTGCTGCAGCACCACTCCACTAGTAGGGATATCTCACTCCTGTACGTCCTGTCGTCACCACTTGAGATTCTACCAACAATGGTTGTATCATCAGCAAATTTATAAATGGAATCTAGAAATTCCATTCAATCCTGGAATCATTTTTGTGAACCTCCTTTGAACCTTATCCAGTTTCATGGCATCCTTTCCAAGATAAGATCCCAAAACTGCTCACAATACTCCAACGAAGGTCTCACCAGTGCTTTATAAAGTCTCAATATTACATCTTTGCTTTTATACTTTTATATTCCAGTCCTCTCGAAATCACAGCTCACAGCTAACCTCACATTTGTCTTCCTTAGCACAGACTCAATCTGCAAATTAACCCTTAGGGAATCCTGCACAAGGACTCCCAATTCCCTTTGTGACTCATTTTTTTTTGTATTTTCTCTCCATTTGGAAAATAGTCAACCCTTTCTTTTCTTCTGCCAAAGTTCATGAGTATAGACTTCCAAAGATTATATTCCATCTGCCATTTCTTTGCCCATTCTCCTAATCTGTCTAAGTCCTTCTACAGCCTCTCTACTTCCTCAAAACTACCTGCCCTCCACCTATCTTCATAGCATCTACAAACTTTGCAACAGGATCATCAATTCTGTCATTCCAATCATTGACATATGACGTAGAAAGAATCGATTTCAACACTGAACACCATTAGTCACTGGCAGCCAACCAGAAGAGGATCCCTTTATTCCCACTCCTTACCTCCTGTCAATCAGCTATTGTTTTATCCATACTAGAATCTTTCCTATAAACCATAAACTTATCAAGCTTGTCAAACTGCCTCATGTGTAGAATCTGTTCAAAAGCCTTCTAAAAATCCATGTACACAACATCAGCTGATTCTCCTTTGTCTATCTTGCTTGCTATTTCTTCACAGAGTTTCAACAGATTCGTCAGGCAAGATTTTCCCTTGAGGGAACCATGCTGACCACAGCCTATTTTATCATGCACCTCCAAGTACCCTGACACCACACTTTTAATAAAGTGTGTGATTAATATTTTTCATTTATTTTCACCCAAATTGCAACAATGCCAACACTGTCGTCCAGAAGGAGCTTCTGGTTGTTCTGTAGATTTGACAGATCTTCTGTGAAGATTTACTATCAAGAATAACATGTACTACAAGTCCTTTGGCAGAGCACCAATATTAGCACCTAATCTTGAACTTGCTGAACCTGTGCTAAATTAAGCCTGGGCAAATAGGGCCCACCCATTGAAACAAACAGAAGAAAACTTAGCTCTCAGGAGAAAACAATAAGTGCCTTTTATTTGAAGTGATAGTTAATTTAAATAATTTAATTGACTGCTTTAAAAAATCATTAACCCCTGTGGCTATTTCCTTCAGCAACAACTGTACCTCTTTAGGTACTGCTGGCGTCGGGTGTGTGACCCATCAGGGAAAAATGGTGGCACTGTGGCCCGTTCTGAGGCTCAACAGGGAAGGGTAAAGTCAGGCAGTGTGATCGTTATAGGGACCTCAATAGTTAGGGGGACAGAAAGGAGATACTGTGGCTGCAAAAGAGACACAAGGATGGTGTGTTGCCTCCCTGGTGCTAGGGTCCAAAATATATCGGAATGACTGCAGGATGTTCACAAGGGGGAGGATGAACTGTGAGGGGATCCAGGAGTGCCCCTATTAGCTGTTTGAAGAGAGACAGAGAGAGAGTCATTTACCACCAATATGTTGCTTTTGAAAAGAGAGAGAGAGAGACGAAGATTAATGGTTGGACTGTCACTTTAAGGCATTGGAAGTAACTTTGGATTTCTACTGAGTTGGGTTTGGAGACAGTACCGAGCAGCTCGAAAGTTGCTATGGTGACCGACAGGATATTATTGATGTTAATTTCAAGGACAGGTTGCCTGCTTGCATTTCCTTTACAGACAAAGGAAGGAGGGACTCTTTGAATGACAGGTGATGCTCAGCACAGAGAAATAATTAGGAGGTCAGATGATACAGACCTCAGACACATGATCTGGACACTGAATCAGCATTGTTGTGCCTGCAAAGAAAGTGGGTTTTGGAGGATCGATCAGGCGGATCGATCCAAATTGCTATTCCAGTGAAGGAGAACAGAATATCCATATCGGATATTGTACTTTTTACTGTTGGACTTCAGCCACATTCCACCGAGATACAACACTGGGCGGCACGGGAGGTCGTTCCTGCCTGTGGCCATCGAACTTTGCAGCTCCTCCCATGGAGGGTCAGACACCCTGAGCCAATAGACTGGTGCTGGACTTATTTTCCATCTGGCATAGTTTGCACTTTGTTGTTTGATTGTTTGTGGTTTTTGTATTGCTATATTTACGCTCTATTCTTGGTTGGTGCGGCTGTAACGAAACCCAATTTCCCTCGGGATCAATAAAGTATATCTATCTATCTATCTATTGACTGGTGGGGAGTTGTCTATGCGTCCACCCTTGCCGGGGTGATAACTCCACCACAGGAAAACCAGTCCCCCTGGTTAAAGTCACAGTTGGTGACTTGTGAAGGATTTCAGAGGACGACGAGAAGATCGACGGCAACAGCTCACCTGAAGACTCAACACTCTCTCTCTCTCTCACTCTCTCTCTCTCTCTCTCCCCATCACTATAACACGAACTGAACTGAACTTTATTCAACATCGTATCTTTTTACCCCTAGACTTGAAGGTCGAAAGATATGTACAGATCGAAAAGGAGGAGGTCCTTGCTGTCTTGAAGAAAATTAAAGTGAATAAATCCCCAGGACCTGACAGGGTGTTCCCTCGGACCTTGAAGGAGACTAGTGTTGAAATTGCAGGGGCCTGGCAGAAATATTTAAAATGTCGCTGTCTACAGGTGAGGTGCCGGAGGATTGGAGAGTGGCTCATGTTGTTCCGTTGTTTAAAAAAAGATCGAAAAGTAATCTGGGAAATTATAGGCCAGTAAGTTTAACGTTGGTAGTAGGTAAGTTATTGGAGGGAGTACTAAGAGACAGAATCTACAAGCATTTGGATAGACAGGGACTTATTAGGGAGAGTCAACATGGCTTTGTGCGTGGTAAGTCATGTTTGACCAATCTATTGGAGTTTTTCGAGGAGGTTACCAGGAAAGTGGATGAAGGGAAGGCAGCGGATATTGTCTACATGGACTTCAGTAAGGCCTTTGACAAGGTCCCGCATGGGAGGTTAGTTAGGAAAATTCAGTCGCTAGGTATACATGGAGAGGTGGTAAATTGGATTAGATATTGGCTCAATGGAACAAGCCAAAGAGTGGTAATAGAGGATTGCTTCTCAGAGTGGAGGCCTGTGACTAGTGGTGTGCCACAGGGATCAGTGCTGAGTCCACTCTTATTTGTCATCTATATCAATGATCTGGATGATAATGTGGTAAATTGGATCAGCAAATTTGCTGATGATACAAAGATTGGAGGTGTAGTAGACAGTGAGGAAGGTTTTCAGAGCCTGCAGAGGGACTTGGACCAGCTGGAAAAATGGGCTGAAAAATGGCAGATGGAGTTTAACACAGACAAGTATGAGGTATTGCATGTTGGAAGGACAAACCAAGGTAGAACATACAGGTTAATGGTAAGGGACTGAGGAGTGCAGTGGAACAGAGGGATCTGGGAATACAGATACAAAATTCCCTAAAAGTAGCGTCACAGGTAGATAGGGTCGTAAAGAGAGCTTTTGGAACATTGGCCTTTATTAATCAAAGTATTGAGTATAAGAGCTGGAATGTTATGATGAGGTTGTATAAGGCATTGGTGAGGCCGAATCTGGAGTATTTTGTTCAGTTTTGGTCACCAAATTACAGGAAGGATATAAATAAGGTTGAAAGAGTGCAGAGAAAGTTTACAAGGATGTTGCCGGGACTTGAGAAACTCAGTTACAGAGAAAGGTTGAATAGGTTAGGACTTTATTCCCTGGAGCGGAGAAGATTGAGGGGAGATTTGATAGAGGTATATAAAATTATGATGGGTATAGATAGAGTGAATGCAAGCAGGCTTTTTCCACTGAGGCAAGGGGAGAAAAAAAACCAGAGGACATGGGTTAAGGGTGAGGGGGGAAAAGTTTAAAGGGAAAATTAGTGGGGGCTTCTTCACACAGAGAGTGGTGGGAGTATGGAATGAGCTGCCAGACGAGGTGGTAAATGCGGGTTCTTTTTTAACATTTAAGAATAAATTGGACAGTCACATGGATGGGAGGTGTATGGAGGGATATGGTCCGTGTGCAGGTCAGTGGGACTAGGCAGAAAATGGTTCAGCACAGCCAAGAAGGGCCAAAAGGCCTGTTTCTGTGCTGTAGTTTCTATGGTTTCTATGGTTTCTAAAGCTTGGTTTTTCATACATATATATTCCACACTTACTTTTATATATAATCATTGCTAACCTGTTTGATTTATCTACATTTATATTATTGTATTGCGTAGTTACTGATAAATATTAGTAGTTTATAGCAATACTGGACTCCAAAGTGGTTTCTACTTCTGCTGGTTTCTTTATCCCCGTCACGGGGTACGTGACAGAACAACCAGAGGCCATGGTTCATATTGGCAGCAATGACACAGGCAGAAAAGGGGAAGAGGTCTTATGCAGCCAGTATATAGAGTTAAGGGAGAGGATGAAGAAAAAGACCTCCAAGGTAATAATCTCCAGATTACTCCCAGTGCCATGGGCGAGTCCAGGTAGGAATGGGGTGATAACACAGATGAATGAGTGGCTGAGGAGATGGCATAGGGAACATGGTTTCAAGTTTTTGGATGATTGGAACTTTTCTATGGAATGGGGTGACCTGTACAAGAGGAAATGGTTGCACCTGAACTGGAGAGGAACCAATATCCTGTCCGGGAGTTTTGATAATACTACTTGGGAGAGTTTAAACTAGTTTTGCAGGGGGCTGAGAACCAGAGTCCCAGGTCAGTAAGGGAAGGATCGTACCAGAAGGTAGATATTAGGGAAAGTATTGAAAGGCAAAATTGAAATAACAAATATGAGGGGGTCAAATGATTTGAAGTGTGTGTATTTTAATACTTGGATTATTATGGTTAAAATTGTTGGACTTTGAGCATTAATCAGTACATGGAACTATGATGTTGTGGCCATTACTAAAACTTGGTTGAAAGAGGGGCAGGAATGGGTGATTAATGCGCCAGGTTTTAGAGGTTTTAGAAAAGATAGGAAGGAGGTAAAAAGAAAGGGGGGGTTGCACTACTAATCAGGGACGATATCACCGTGTCACAATATCAGGGATATATAATGGACGGGTCAGACACTGAGTCCATTTGGGTGGAACACAGAAATAGGAAGGGTGCAATCACACTGATGGATAGTCACCGTCACATTGAGGTACAGATTAAGGATATGTCTAAAATAATAGAGTTGTTGTCTTAGGGCATTTCAATTTCCCAGTTATAAACTGGAACCTTCTTAGTGCAAGGGGTTTAGATGGGGCTGAATTTGTTAATTGCATCCTGGAAGGTTTCTGAAATCAATATGTGGATGGTCTAACGAGAGGAGGGTCCGTACTGGACCTGGTGTGGCTGACCTTTCAGGGGGTGAGCAGATAGAGAACAGTAACCACAACTCCTTTCCACTCTGGATAGCTATAGACAAGGAAAGGCATGGCCCTTGCGAGAGAGTTTTAAATTGGAGAAGGGCAAATTACAAGGCCATTAGGCAGGAACTAAGAAGAGTTCATTGGGAACACCTTTCTTCTGGCAAGTCTGCATCAGACATAAAGATCAATTGCACAGAGTACAGTAAAGCTATGTTCCTGTTAGAAGGATGGACAGGGATGGAAAGATAAGAGAACCTTGGATATCCAGAGAGGTGATGAACTAAATCAGGAAGAAAAAGGAAAAGCATGTAATGCTTCAGAAATTAAGATCAAACAAAGCATATGAGGAATTTAAAGAAGCCAGAAAAAAAACTAAAGGGAATTCAGAAAGCCAAGAGGGTCCATGAAAGTCCTTGGCACGTAGGATTAATGTGAATCCCAAGGTTCTATGTTTCACATCCTTCTGTTATACTTAACTCATCGGTCTCCAGCACTCCCACTGTATGTACTCACTGGAGTTCAGAAGAATGACGGGGGATATCAATTGAAAGCTATCGAATATTGAAAGGCCTAGTTAGAGTGGATGTGGAGAGGATGTTTCCTATAGTCTAGGACCAGAGGACACAGCCTCAGAATAGAAGGATATTGGGGTATATATCAGGGGGAAGGGGTAAGGGGAGGGGAGAGGGTAGATATTAGTATTTCATGTAATCAAGTTTGAAAACTCAATAAAAATTATATTTAAAAAAAGAATAGCGGGATATCCATTTAAAACAGATGAAAAGGAATTTCTTTAACAGAGGCAGTGAATCTGAGGACTTCATTGCCACAGATTGCTGTGCAGGCCAAGTCATCGAACATATCTAAAGTGTAGGTTTCAAAGGTGTAAAAGTGTCAGGGTGTCAAAGGTTATGGGGAGAAGGCAGGAGAATAGGGTTGACACTGACAATATATCAGCCATGATGGAATGGTGAAGCAGACTTGATGGGCTGAGTGGCCGAATTCTGGTCCTCTGTTTCATGGTCTTTTGGTAAAGGGGCACTATGTTTTAGGAAGACCTTTCTGGAAACGTTTCACACAGAGGCGTCATTCATCTGGCTAGGGTACACACCGCCTCAGTCACCCCAGCCTATCTCATCTGTAGTAAGCAGAGGTGACTCCAGCATTCTCACTTCAAAGGTCTCACTTGAATACAACTGCCCCAGGCTATCCTTGCTTTACTGCAACTTCCACACAAGCACCTCCTCTTCTATAAACCGGATATAGTTCATGAACTCACAACTGTTTTGCCTCAATCCTATACACTCTGTGTCCACCTCCTGTATAATTACAGATTAAAACATCAATTTAAGGTCTCCTCCTCTCTTTTGGCTCCATGTATAGATGACCACGTTGATCTTCAAGTAGACCAATTTTGTCCCTTGCTATTCTTTCACTTAATATATCTGTAGAAGCCTCTGGGATTCTCCTTCACCTTGTCTGACAGAGCAAGTCATGCTTACTTTTAACCCTTCTGATTAAGTGATCTCTTGCATTTCTTATACACCTCAAACACCTTTACTTACTCTGCACCTCCTTCTTCTTCTTAAACAAAGCCTCAATGCCCCTCTAAAACCATTCCAAGACCTGTAAACTTTACCTTTTATTCTGACAGGAGCATACAAACTCTGTACTCTCAATATTTCACTTTTGAAGACCTTCGACTTACCAAGCATCTCTTTGTCAGAAAACTACTTGTCCCGATCCACAGCACCAAACACAAGATGCCGGAGGAACTCAGCAGGTCAGGTAGCATTGGTGGAGAAGAATAAACAGTCAATGTTTCGGGTCGAGGCCCTTCATCTAGACTCTCCACACATGATAGCCCCTTTCTGATGCCATCAAAATTGGCCTTTCTCCGATCTTGAAACTCATCCCGAGGACCAGAACTCTCCTTCTCCAATATTATATTTAAACTATTGAAATTATAATCATTAGGTCCAAACTGTTCCCCTTCACACTCTTCTGTTGCCTGCCCTGTCTCATTCCCTACTAAGAGATCCAGCATCACACTCCCTCTAGTTGGTATCTTAATATATTGATTGTTAGGCATATGCTGGAATTAGGTTTTATAGCAAATGCCAACTTTAGCAACCAATCTTTAGACCTGAACAGGTGCAAAAATAGAAATAAAAAAGTCGTGAGATAGTGTTCATGGATTCAATGTCCATTCAGAAAACGGATGGCAGAGGGGAAGAAACTGTTTGTGAATCGTTGAGTTTGTGCCTTCACACTTCTGTAGCTCCTTCTTGATGGTGTCAATGAGAACAGGCATGACTTGTGTGATGGGGGCCCCGAGGCATCACTTCTTGAATTCTTGCATACCTCGACACGGTTTTATCCCCCCCTTGTTCAATCCCTTCCTACCTATGTTCGTGACACTTCTCACGCTCTTAAACTTTTCGATAATTTTAGGTTCCCTGGCCCCCACCGCTTTATTTTCACCATGGATGTCCAGTCCCTATATACTTCCATCCCCCATCAGGAAATTCTCAAAGCTCTACGCTTTTTTTGGATTCCAGATCTAATCAGTTCCCCTCTACCACTACTCTGCTCCGTCTAGTGGAATTAGTCCTTACTCTTAATAATTTCTCCTTTGGCTCCTCCCACTTCCTCCAAACTAAAGGTGTAGCTATGGGCACCCGTATGGGTCCTAGCTATGCCTGCCTTTTTGTTGGCTTTGTGGAACAATCTATGTTCCGTGCCTATTCTGGTATCTGTCCCCCACTTTTCCTTCGCTACATCGATGACTGCATTGGCGCTGCTTCCTGCACGCATGCAGAACTCGTTGACTTTATTAACTTTGCCTCCTACTTTCACCCTGCCCTCAAGTTTACCTGGTCCATTTCCGACACCTCCCTCCCCTTTCTAGATCTTTCTGTCTCTGTCTCTGGAGACAGCTTATCCACTGATGTCTACTATAAGCCTGCTGACTCTCACAGCTATCTGGACTATTCCTTTTCTCACCGTCTCTTGCAAAAACGCCATCCCCTTCTCGCAATTCCTCCGTCTCTGCTGCATCTGCTCTCAGGATGAGGCTTCTCATTCTAGGACGAGGGAGATGTCCTCCTTTTTTAAAGAAAGGGGCTTCCCTTCCTCCACTATCAACTCTGCTCTTAAACACATCTCCCCCATTTCACGTACATCTGCTCTCACTCCATCCTCCCACCACCCCACTAGGAACAGGGTTCCCCTGGTCCTCACCTACCACCCCACCAGCCTCCGGGTCCAACATATTATTCTCCGTAACTTCCGCCACCTCCAACGGGATCCCACCACTAAGCACATACTTCCCTCACCCCCCCACTGCTTTCCGCAGGGATTGCTCCCTACGCGACTCCCTTGTCCATTCGTCCCCCCCATCCCTCCCCACTGATCTCCCTCCTGGCACTTATCCGTGTAAGCAGAACAAGTGCTACACATGCCCTTACACTTCCTCCCTTACCACCATTCAGGGCCCCAAACAGTCCTTCCAGGTGAGGCGACACTTCACCTGTGAGTTGGCTGGGGTGATATACTGCGTCCGGTGCTCCCGATGTGGCCTTTTATATATTGGCGAGACCCGACGCAGACTGGGAGACCGCTTTGCTGAACACCTACGCTCTGTCTGCCAGAGAAAGCAGGATCTCCCAGTGGCTACACATTTTAATTCCACATCCCATTCCCATTCTGACATGTCTATCCATGGCCTCCTCTACTTTAAAGATGAAGCCACACTCAGGTTGGAGGAACAACTCCTTATATTCCGTCTGGGTAGCCTCCAACCTGATGGCATGAACATCGACTTCTCTAACTTCCGTTAATGCCCCACCTCCCCCTCGTACCCCATCTGTTATTTATTTTTATACACACATTCTTTCTCTCACTCTCCTTTTTCTCCCTCTGTCCCTCTGAATATACTCCTTGCCCATCCTCTGGGTTCCCCCGCCCCCCCTTGTCTTTCTTCCCGGACCTCCTGTCCCATGATCCTCTCGTATCCCTTTTGCCAATCACCTGTCCAGCTCTTGGCTCCATCCCTCCCCCTCCTGTCTTCTCCCATCATTTTGGATCTCCCCCTCCCCCTCCAACTTTCAAATCTCTTACTCACTCTTCCTTCAGTTAGTCCTGACGAAGGGTCTCGGCCTGAAACGTCGACTGTACCTCTTCCTGGAGATGCTGCCTGGCCTGCTGCGTTCACCAGCAACTTTGATGTGTGTTGCTTGAATATCCAGCATCTGCAGGTTTCCTGTTGTTTGCGTTTTTAGCTTCTTGAATGTGTCCTGGATACTGTGGAGGCTGGTGCCCATGATAGAGCTGATTATGTTTACAACTCTCTACAGATGGACATTTGATCAAAGGACTACCCACAATATCTTACAAAGGAATTTTAAAACAACAAACTGAAAGAAGGATAAACTGCAAGGGAAACTGCATTTTCCTTCACAGACACCATTAACCCAAGGACAGGATTTACAAATCTGGTTTCTCCGTTGTCAGCTGTGTGCAACATGCATAAAGCGTGTGTGAGTTTGACCACCAAAGTAAACTTTAGGAGAAAAGTAATGGCACAGTATTAATTGGGTTAGGGGGCAGAGTGATAATAATTATGTTAACCACTGTGCAAGGCTTTAACAAAATTTAGATGACGAGCCACCCATTTTTAAAGGCAGGTCTTTCTGATAGCTGGAAGTGACTAGCTCTGACTGCCAGTCTGCAGGGTCAATCTCAATTCAGGCAGTGCAGGTGGATCCTTCGGTGATGTGATATTCTGTACCATGTCAGAAAACGGCTGGAAAATGGAGCAGCTGCGGTGATGCCTGATCGTATGACCAGCCACATTCAAAATAACAAAAATCTACTTCTCTGTGTTTGGTCACCTTCCCACAGGAAGGATGTAAATAAGGTTGAAAGAGTACAGAGAAAATCTACAAGGTCTTGCCTGGTCTGGATAACCTGAGTTGTATGGAAAGATTGAATAGGTTAGGACGTTATCCCTTGGAATGCAGAGGATTGAGAGATTTAATAGAAGTATACAAAATTATGAGGGATATAGATAGGGTAAATGCAAGCAGGCTTTTTCCACTGAAATTGGGTGGGACTACTACTAGAGGTCATGGCTTAAGGTTGAAAGGTGAAAATTTTAAGGGGAACATGAGGGGGAACTTCTTCACTCAGATGGCCATGAGAGGGAGGATTGTGCTGCCAGCACAAATGGTGCATGCAGGCACCATTTCAATGTTTTTGACAGGTACATGGATGGTAGGGGTTGGACGGCTATGGTCTGGGTGTAGGTCGATGAGAATAAGCAGTTTAAGTGGGTCAGCGTGGACTAGATGCGCCAAAGGGCCTGTTTCTGTGCTGTACTTTTCTATGACTCTGTGACTCTATTTAAAATGACAATTTCAAATTTATTGTTTCCAGACTATAATGAATAAGTTCAATTCACTCTCCTGAAACACTCCCGTCCAGAGATTTTGTTTCATCCCGTTCTGCTGCACTGAACATGTGCCACATATAGCTTGACAATTCCTTTGACAAATAACGTCAGAAACAGCATGCTGGTGGTTTGGGCCCAGATCCATGCTAAAACTAAATTTCCATTACTCATTTGATGACAATTTTAAATTTCCATCAGTCCTGTTGAAGGATCTGGGACTGCAACGCTGACTGTTCACTCTTTTCTATAGAAGCTGCCTGACCTGCTGAGTTCCTTCAGCATTTTGTATGCGTTGTGTTGAATTTCGAGCATCTGCAGAATTTCTTCTGTCTATGATTTACACTCCTCTACAAAGTCTCTTCAAGGGATGCATACCCTGAAGAAATTCAAATCTTCCGTTCGACGGGAGTTCAGTAAAACCCTCTCTCTCTGCTCCCCCTCTGAGATCTCTGCTGCCCTCTGACTCTTCAACCATGTACTCACCCTGACCCACTACCACAGCCATGTATCCTTCCTGGGAGTTTGCCTTTGCCACCATTTTGTGCTTCTCGGTTCAGACGCACTGAGAGCCCCAGGCACTCACATTCAATTAACTGCTTCTCCCTCCACATCCTACGCTCCACGCTTTCCGCTATGTGGAGATACTTGGTGGCCTTGTCCCAGTCCTTGCCACAGCTCCAGGGTTCTCTCTCTTCCCTCTGCCATGAACCTCTCCAATACTTTACCTCCCGCCCGTTACACCCTTTCAATCACTGGTTTCTTCACCTTCCTCACATCCAGCAAGGATCAGAAGATCTCCCGTCTCTAGACCGCAGCTCTGGCAGCCCCTGACACCCCCAGACCACGATCCCTGCTGCCTCCCGCTTGACCTCAATACCATTGGATGCCCCCTGCTTATGAATCTCGCTGAATCCATCCTGGGCCCCGATGGCTCTGGACACCTCTGTACCAGTGAAATGACCATCGGCAACACCAGCTCCAACGACTCTGAGCGGATTCCGAACCCGGATTCCACCATCGTCAATGCTGGTCCCAGTGACCCCGGACACTTTCAAACTGCTGATTGTGCAACCGCGAGCTCAGGCTCCAGCCTGGACCTTGACCAACAGCACCACAAGGCCGAAACTTTACACACTGCCACTGGAACCGCCAGTCCCCCCTTCTCCCACCAATCCTCTGCAGTCACGAGTCTCTCAGGCCCCACCATCAGCTCTTGTGTGCTCAGGGCCTCCATCTTCATCTCACCACGACCTTCCTGAAAACCCCAGCCTCCCCCGCTTCAGACACTACCAACCCTCTTCCTCCCATTAATCCCAACTTTCATCCATGCCAGGTTTCACCATTCTGTCCAACCTTCCCTTTGCTGAGGTAGAATGTTCTGTCCTCAGTAAGGGCCTCGCCTTTGTCCCCCTGCACCCACACCTCAGTGGGTTCCCTGCCCACCATATCGCTGAGCTCTTCTTCCACTGCCTCCATCTCCGAGCCTATTTCTTTGGCAAGGACTCTCCACCCTGCACTGATGACCCCTTGTCCCATCTTCAGACTTCCTCCTCTTCTTGGACACCCTGCTCTGGCCTTCTGCCTGCTCTGGATCTTCTTATCACCAGCTGCCGACAAGACATCAACTGACTGGACATTAACATTCCTCTCTCCAATTCCAACCCCACTCCTTCCAAACTCTTCAGCTCTGCACTCCCTCTGCACCAATCCTAACCTCACTATTAAACCCACAGATAAGGAGGGTGCTGTAGTAGTCTGACATACCAACCTCTAACTTGCTAAGGCCAGACAGCAGCTCTCAAACACATCCTCTTAATTATCCCTTGAACAGAACCCCTTGAAGGAGCACCACACCATTGTCTCCTGCACCACCACCAACACCATTGTCTCCACTGCCTTGAACCTCAGTCCCCACAGCCTACACCTTCCATTTCTACCTCCTACCCAAAATCCACAAACCTGACTGTCCATGTAGGCCCACTGATTTTGCATGTCCTGCCCCACAGAACGTAAATCTGCATACCTCAACTCTGTTTTATCCACCTTGGTTCAGTCCATTCCTACCTATATCCGTGACACTTCAGATACTCTTGATCTTTTCAAGTCCCTTGGCCCTGATCGCCTCTTTTTCACGGTGGACGTCCAGTCCCTTTACACTTCTATTCGCCATCAGGAGAAACGTAAAACTCTCTGTTTCTTTCTGGACAACAGACCCAACAAGTGCCCCTCCACCACCACTCTCCTCCATCTGGCAGAATTGGCCTTCACCCTCAACGATTTCTCCTTTGGCTCATCCCACTTCCTTCAAACCCAAGATGAAGTCATGGGTATTCACATGTGTCCCAGCTATGCCTGCCTTTTTACTGATTATGTGGAATAGTCCATGTTCCAAGCCTACAGCAGCATGGATCCCCAAATCTTCCCACACTGCATCAATGACTGTATTGGTGAGGATTTGTGCATCTACGCTGAGCTCATTGATTTCATCAACTTTGCATCCAAATTCCACCTTGTCCTCAGATTTACTTGGTCCATATCTAACATCTCTCTCCCCTTTCTCAATCTCTCAGGAGCCAGCCTATCTACAGATATCTTTTATGAACCCTCTGACTCTCACAGCTATCTAGACTGTACCTTTTCCCACTCTGTCACTTTTAAAAATGCCATTCCCTTTTCTCAGTTCCTCTGTCTCCCCCGCATCAGCTCTCAGGATGGGACTTTTCATTCCAGAACACTGAGATGGCCTCCTTCTTCAAAAAAGGGGGCTTCCCTTCCTCCACCATCAGCACTGCCCTCATCCGCATCTCTTCCATTCTGCACACACCTGCCCTCACCCCATTCTCTCATTGCCACACTAGGGATAGGGTTCCGCTTGTCCTCACCTACCACTGCACAAACCACTACATCCAGCACATAATTCTCCATAACCTCCACTATCTGCAATGGCATCCCACAACCAGGCATATCTTCCTCACACACCCCCCCCCACCTACTTTCCACTTTCCACCAGGATTGCTCTGTCCACCATTAAAAGCAGGATATCCCAGTGGTCATCCATTTCAATTCTACTTCCCATTCCCATTCTGACATGCCAGTCCATGGCCTCCTCTACTGCCAGGATGACATCACACACAGATTGGAGGAGCAACACCTTATATTCCATCTGGGTCGCCTCCAACCTGATGGCATGAACAGCAATTTCTCAAACTTCTGGTAGTTGGTCTCCCCACCCCCCCAACTCCCCTTTACTATTCCCCGTTTTTGTTTCGCTCTCACACCTTCTGTTCTTACTTGTCCATCACTTCACTCTGGTGATCCTCATCCTTCCCTTTCTCCCATTGTCTTCTGTCCTCTCCAACAGATTCCCCCTCTCCAGCCCTTTATCTCTCGCCAATCAATTTCCCAGTTCTTAACTTCACCCTCGTGCCCTCTCCCACTTTTACCTATCACCTACCAGCTTGTACCTCTTTCTCCACTCCCCCACCTCCTTATTCTGATTTCTCCCTTTCCTTTCCAGTCCCAATGAAGGGACTCGGCCTGAAATATTGAACATTTGCTCTTTTCCATGGATGCTGCCTGGGATGCTGAGTTCCTCCAGCACTTTGTGTGTGTTGTTTTTGACTACCTTGTCCTCTCCATCTCGGGTTGGGTCAGTAATAGACATCCATCATTACATCTGTGTGGCTGTACCTTCTTAAAAGCTTATGGCAGAAACTGTTTCACAGTTTGCCTTTGCAGGGTCTTGGGTGGGCTATGCTCATAAGAGGATGAAACAGAAAATGCAACAGAAGTAGGGTGGAGAGAGGAATGATGATAGTGACAATACCAGTCAATATTCACTAGGTAAATTCAAATTACTGCAACATATGCAATGGTAACAAAATGAAGACTCATACAGCACAGATAACAATGAAAATAATTGCAAAGAAAAGAAGGGAAATGCAAATAGTTTGCAAGTGGCATGGTGTCACAGAAGACAACATTAGCATTTTGTTTTATTTGCATTTCTGGACGATGCCAGACTTGTGAGCAAGGTTGGCAGGGAAAGAAGCTTCTACTGGTGTTCCATGAGGTCCAGGCAGATTAGGAAAGTTCAGATGTTAATGAAATGAGAGACTGCTTGCTTTTAAGAGGTAGAGATAAAATTATTTGAGATTTGGAGGCAACTCATAAAAAGCCTTTTTTAAAAAATTCTGTTTGAAATGTGGTGGAAACATTTCCCATGATTTAGACAATGCATTATACTAACATTCCTGATTTCTGACAGCAACTCTGGTAGCACATATGAGTTTTGATGAGGCAAATTGAATATACTCAAGTTCACAATTTCTTCTCAAAGGATCACTAGCCTGTCAAAAGTTAGCACAACCATATTCTGGGTATTGTACTGTCTATTTCCTAAACTCAGACTTTTCTAATAATTTCAACAACACCAGCTCTACCTGCCAGTCCACAGAGTCATTCTCAATTCAAGCTGTGCAGATGGATCACCTAATGATGCAATGTTCTGTGTTACGTACCCCGTAACTGGGTTGGCAAACCAGCAGAAATGGACCACTTAGTTGGAGTCTGGATTACTGGAACTAAGAAAGTTTTATTAAAGAAATAAGTAACACAGTACTCTAAACGTAAGGATATAAATGCAACAGGTTAGCAATGAATAAACACACATGTACACAGAACTAGGATAATAGAATCAATCAAGCTCTATCGCAGTCTAGGGGTAAAATGATCAGTCTCAAGTGACACGGAGTTCAGTTCAATTTCGTTCAGTTCGCAGTAATCGCTGTTGTGCCATTGGGGAGAGAGAGAGAGAGAGATAGCGAATGAATATGCAAATCAGATTCCAAACAGACCTTCGTTATTCCTCGCAGTTAGCTTTCGGGCGAGCCCTTTGTAGTGTCTTCTGAGGTCACCGACTGGGACCCTTCTGTTCCAGATATGATCGTTCTTCTGTGGTGAACCTGGCACGCAGGCAAGGGCGGACACACACACCAGGTTCCCGCCGACCGTATCTTTCCACCCTGTGCGTCTATGGCTGGTCCCACGACCAGACCGCCAAAATCTCGCACTAACTTGTGGGGGCACACCGCTTCCAGGGTCTCGTTACCTCGGGGTGTCGTGGTGTGTCCCTTGCCTTAGCGAACCTGTCCCTTTTATCCCCCTGCTGGGGCATCACCTGTCCATCAAACTTCAAACAGTTCAGGTTCAAAGCAACCAGTCTTGACAATAGTCGGAACTGTGTCTCCCTTTCGTTAATCTCTCTCGTCCTCCATTAACATTTCTGAATGTTCCCCTATTGTCCACTTATCGGCATCAATCTTCTGATAATTTGGTCTGTTGTCACACCCCTATCCTTCAAGGATTTTTACCGGGGTAAAAATTATAGTCATGAATACACTATTAGATACACACAGATATACATGTTTATCAGCTATTTGGCTAATACAGAGAATTTTAAGTTGTCAACACCTTGACAGACAGTCAGCAATCACATTTTCTGTTCCTTTTATATGTGTTATTTTAATAATCCTTTAAAACCAGGCTCCAACTTAGCAAACTTCATAGTGGCCGAAAACACTAATGAGCTGTGATCAGTGTAACTTCTCAGTGGTTTTCGTCCCGGACGCAGATAACAAGGGTCGTCCCATACCAACTTAGCATTCTTTGGCAAGAGCTTGGTTAGAGAGTGGGTAATATCCGCAAAGTTCTTGCAAAACTTCCTATAGTACCCCCCCCCCCAGAACCTTCTCAGGGCTCTCTTGTCTGTCGGGGTTGGGACGTCAGAGATAGCCCGCACCTTAACTTGCATCGGTGCCAGCTGCCCCTGTCTTCCCACAAATCCCAGATAAGTGATTTTTCCGTGGCCGAGTTCACTTTTTGCGAGGTTCACTGTCAGGCTGGCTTTAGACAGCCGTTTAAACAATACCATAATGTGCTCTTCCCACGTGTCACACCGGACCACTACATCGCCAATGTACACTTCTGTGTTCTTTAGCCGTTTTGTCACTGAATTAATCATTCTATAGGGATGTTGCTCACTAGGCTGACCTGATGTGACAACAACTCCATATCCCAGCTCTTTGCATCGCCTCGGGATATCTGGACCTACGTGTGCGTGCCGTTTAATTAGCTCTCTTAACGGGTCGCTTTGTTCGGGGATTAAGGGAGAGACCTTATCAGCAAAACTGGTCAAAACAATAGACATCTCCCATCTGGTTGGCCCCATACTTATCTTTTCAAAATGGGTCCTCCCCTTATCAGGTGGCACCCTAGCCTCATTAATTTTCATGGTATCACCAGCTAGATCTGTTTTCTGATCGTGGTGAGCTTTTAACATGTCAGTAGCCTCTAACTGTGTTAACTCACATCTACAATAGTCAATAACATCCTTCCTCCTGTGTGGCCAGTAAAACTCTTTCATGATTCCGCCGACTGTTTTCCTCCCCCCAAAATGTCCACCGAGGGGTATCTTGTGGGCCAGGTTAAGAATCTCATTCCCATAAATTTTTGGCACCACCCTCCATTCCTCATCTGCGGGCACGGTACTTGGTCTCCCTTTCTTCCTTAGCACTCCCTCCTCCACACAATAGCCCACTGGCTCCCTTTTAGATTCTGCGTCAGAGAGAGCTGCCTCCGCTGAAACCCTCAGCTCCTCGTCTCGCTCCTGCACCTGTACAAATTCCTTCCTGGCTAATGCTAAGTCTGCCTCAGCTCCCTCACTTCCTCCTGTTTCACTACACTCCTTCTTTTCACTTTCTACCTCTCCCTGGTACAAGGCTGGTAAAAATGTCTCAGCCAATTCTATATTTATGTCGGCAACCTTTCTAGACATACGCTGAGTCACTGCGCAAACGGGATGAACCTGTGAGTCCATGGGTGGGGTCTCAATGCTGGCAGGCTGACTTGTCAATCTCACTGCTAGGTACACCTCTCCGCCGGCGAGGTCATTACCAAGTAAAACTTCCATGCCTTTCATCAGTAGTTCGGGCCTCACCCCAATCGTGACCGGTCCAGAGACCAAGTCGCTTTTTAGGTGTATCTGGTGCAAAGGTACTGCCTCAGTCCTTTTCCCAATGCCTTTTATGACCCTGACTTTCCCAGTCTCGGTCTCTGAACTAAAGTCTAACACGCTTTTTAATATCAATGACTGACATGCTCCCATGTCTCTCCAGATCCGTACTGGAACTGGGTTTAACCCCTCCTTTACCAACACCAATCCGGCCGAGATAAACCTCTCGCACCCTTCCTGAACTTTGTCAGACCTCTTCTCCCCCCAGCAGTTTGTTTACCAGCTCAATACAGCCAGTCGGAACCGCCGCCTTTCCTTTTCCCGTCTCCTTCTTTGGGGCAAAGCACCTGGATGCAAAGTGTCCGACTTTCCCACAATTACAACATATGACCCCAGGAGACTTCCTACCAAACTGCTCCCGGTCTACCTTATCCTTCTCACTAGTCCCTGGCTTACTTTCTGACTTTTTTGGCAGACTCTTCCTGCCGTCCTGACTACCCTTCTGGTAGCCTTTACTTGGGGCAAACTTCGTCTTATCTGTCAACGCGTACTCATCCGCTAACTTAGCAGTTGCGGCTAAAGTGTCTGCCTCCTTCTCATCTAGGTAGGGTCTCATACCTTCAGGGACACAACCTTTAACCTGCTCAATCAGGATTAGCTGTAGCAGTCTGTCATAATCCCCATTGACCCCTTTCGAGGCGCACCAACGCTCACAATATGTCTGCAGCTCACAGGCAAACTCTAAATATGTGCAGCCCCACTGCTTCCTCGCATTCCGGAACCTCTGCCGGTATGCCTCCGGGACCAACTCATAAATCCTGAGGATGGCCTCTTTCACCACCTCATACCTCTGGGCATCTTCTGCAGACAAAGCCAAGTAAGCTTGTTGGGCTTTTACTTTAAGTACACTCTGAAGCAAAACAGCCCACTTATCCCTCGGCCAGTCCTGACTTGCAGCAACTTTTTCAAAATGGAGAAAGTACCGATCCACATCGGTATCGTCAAATGGGGGAACCAGCCTAACCTCCTGGGTCGCCCTGAACCCTCCACCTTGGTTCGGCATGGGCCCCCATGCTGCCATCATCTTTAACGTCTCCAGCTCAAATTCCCTTTCCCTCTGTTTCTCCAACTGCCTCTCTTCTCACTCCAACTTCCTCTCTCTCTCTCTCTCTCTCTCTCTCACTCTCTCCTGTCGTTCTAACTGTTTCTCTCTCTCTTGCCGTTCTAACTGTTTCTCTTCGTGTTCTAGCTGTCTTACCCGGAACTCGTGCTCAAGTCTCAATTTTACAATCTGCGTCTTCCCCTGGTTTTCCAATAGACATCACCTCCAGCGCCCCTTGGGGAAACACACCTTTAGACACATAATGCTCTTTCAACAACAGGAATTCTGCAGATGCTGGAAATTCAAGCAGCACACATAAAGGTTGCTGGTGAACGCAGCAGGCCAGGCAGCATCTCTGGGAAGAGGTGCTGCCTGGCCTGCTGCGTTCACCAGCAACTTTAATGCTCTATGATAGCTCTGTGCATCTCCTCTCTCCCCATTGTCGACTTCCCCTTAACAAGATTCAACCGTTTGACCACAGCTGCCAATTCTACTTTCCTGGCATCCTATAATGCCTCCAAGGCTGGCACATTTAGAAATTCCTCAATCTCCATTTCTGCTGTTTGCCTTTTCTTTCTTTCGGGAATTTTAACCCAATCAATTTACCCTGTCCCAAATTTAGCATTCAAAATCGCGGACGAGAACTCCACTTATGTTACATACCCCGTAACTGGGTTGCCAAACCAGCAGAAATGGACCACTTAGTTGGAGTCTGGATTACTGGAACTAAGAAAATTTTATTAAAGAAATAAGTAACACAGTACTCTAAACATAAGGATACAAATGCAACAGGTTAGCAATGAATAAACACACATGTACACAAAACTAGGATAATAGGATCAATCAAGCTCTATCGCAGTCTAGGGGTAAAATGATCAGTCTCAAGTGACACGGAGTTCAGTTCAATTTAGTTCAGTTCGCAGTAATCGCTGTTGTGCCATTGGGGAGAGAGAGAGAGAGAGAGAGCAAATGAATATGCAAATCGGATTCCAAACAGACCTTCGATATTCCTCGCAGTTAGCTTCCGGGTGAGCCCTTTGTAATGTCTTCTGCGGTCACCGACTGTGACCCCTCCACTCCAGATACGATCGTTCTTCTGCAGTGAACCCGGCACCCAGGCAAGGGCGGACACACACACCAGGTTCCCGCCGACCATATCTTTCCACCCTGTGCATCTGTGGCTGGACCCGCGACCAGACCTCCAAAACTTCCACCAACTTGTGGGGGCACACCGCTTCCAGGGTCTCATTACCTCGTGGTGTCGTGGTGTCCCTTGCCTCAGCGAACCTGTCCCTTTTATCCCCCTGCTGGGGTATCACCTGTCCATCAAACTTCAAACAGTTCAGATTCAAAGCAACCGGTCTTGACAATACTCGGAACTGTGTCTCCCTTTCGTTAATCTCTCTCATCCTCCATTAACATTTCTGAATGTTCCCCCATTGTCCTCTTATCCACATCAATCTTCTGATAATTTGGTCTGTTGTCACATCTGTACCATGTGAGAAATGTGTTGGAGCAGTTCAGGTGTGACCCAATCATGTGACTAGTCGCTTGACAATAACAACTATTATCTGATCCTAGAAGAGTCTGGGTAGATTATTTAAAGTAGCAATTTAAATTTATTGTTTCCAAACTATAATGAGAGTGGGCAACCAACTTTCAAACTCCCCACTCAATACATTAGCAGAAGAAAAGAGAGGTCCTTCATACCCAGGATCAAATTATAGAATGGCAATGGGGCCAACACCAGAAAAGAGGTACCAAGAGATTGGATGTGTAGCAGAAAAGGTCAATGCATCAGTTACATAGCAAATAGCCATTTTCCCACAGCTGCACTACCACACTCAGAAGCTGCTCCATTCACCCATACATACATACATGGTGTTCATGCCCCCATACACACTTACACCACTCATTCCTCATGTCTCTTGTTACAGGGGTCTACCCCTTAATAATAATGGTCAGAGAGGCACAGAGAAGATCTGTAATTACAGACAAGTACATTTATTGTCTCAACAGGAGATTATATACCTATACACAACCCAAATACCTGTGTGCACACATACTAAGTTTTCCTAACTCTCCTTGAACATCGACTCTCCATGACCTATGAAGGGTCTCAACTTGAAATCTCAACTACTTATCCTTTTTCATAGATGCTGCTTAGCCTACTGAGTTCCTCCAGCATTTCGTGTGTGTTACTTTACATAATAAATAGCTACTCATCTGAGAGCACTCTCAGGTTTAGCAGGTCATTAGCTGAAACACCTTGTGTCCACTTTCATTAGCTCTGATTAAATTATCTCAGGGCACGCATTAGTTCTCAAGCAGTTTGCAAGATGGAGGTTACAGAGCAGCTTCACAAAAGAACGACAACTATTTTGCCTACTTCCACTGTCCTAGATTCATTCAAATTCAGCAATTTGGAGACTGTCATTCTTTCTGGCCAACACACTCAAACCCACATCTCTTAAAGTAAACATATTCTCAGCTATTGAATCATGGCAGCAAATTTACATAAACACAATGCAACACATTCCTTCTTCTTTCTTGCAGGAATAAGTATTACGTAACTGTCATGTGCAGGATCAACAGTCTGCAGCCGTTATTACACCGTCTCCATGGATCTGACTGATACAGAGCCTCAGGCCAAAACATTGACTATCTATTCATTTTCATAGGTCCTGCCTGACCTGCTGAGTTCTTCCAGCATTCTGTGTGTGTTTCTTTGGATATCCAGCATCTGCAGACCTTCTTGTGTTTATGATTAAATACCACAGAGTCAATGGCCAGCACCAATGCAAGGATTATTTTAAAAGATGTCGTTGCTTCTAATTAGTTGTCCTCAGGACTGCTGCCAAGATTATTCTGGATGCTACCATTTAAATGGCTTTGAGAGTTACACAGTATCCTAGCAAGTCATGCTCCCGTAGATGCCTCAGTCTGCTAAGGCATACTGTATCTCCAACTGGAGTGAGAGTGCCTCAGCTGGCTGTGCTTTCTCAGGATAATCCTGAGCAGTAGGTGTGACAAAAGCATGTGAAAGGGAGAAAGTCAACAATTATATCACATATTACAATCATAGTTACTACCTCAGTATAGCAACACTAACTTTGCACGACATGGATTTCTTTCTTGTTCAAATTGCATTTTCTTTTGTATAATTTATTTTTAATTTATATTTTTCTTGTGAATGTGTCTCTCATGCAAGTAAATTTTAATTGTGCTTATGCATCCAGGTACTTGTGCTTATGACCATAAATTTGACTTCTGACTTTTGTCTGTATAGCATGGTTGATGACTGGATACATTAATGTAGTCTGTACTCCCCCGGAGGTTGATGAAGCCATTTTATCTTCAGAGCCAAGTACCACACTGCCTGTATTCAAGCAATGTCACATGGATACTCTCCCAAGTGGGAGCTCTTCAAAAACAAGTACTCAATTCCCAGAATACTCTGGCGGGAGAAACTCTCAAATACAATATCTTTTCCTCTTCCTCCTCATTTGAGACTATCAGTGGCTTTGGTAAGTGCTGGGAAATACATCTGCCTCAAACTGTAAACTCATATTTGGGCACAAGAAATTGTGATTGAGACTGCGTGACTAACGTATTCATGAACTAATGTTTGTTTGCTTTGCTGTGGTTCATACCTATGGGGCCACAGGGGAATCAAATTCTTGGTGCTTTCTCAGCTGTTCCTCTCCACTTCTGTGGAAAAAGATAAACCAGCAAACTTTCCAAAACATTTTCAATTACAGATACACAAAGTCCCCTGCGGATAAAACACTCAAGGGAAAGATTTCCTCTGTTTGTTAATCATAGCAACACTGTAGACAATTCTTATAACAGGTGAAATGTTCCCGCAACAGCAAACAACAAAAAAGGTTGTTCATTTCCTCACCAAATCACTTCATATTCGTGAAAATTCACATTTATATAGGTATAATCTATCATGCAGAGTGTGAAAATGCTAATGCTTCTTACTCACTATGTAGAGACAACATTCTTTCATCCCAATCTTTTTGACAGCGTTTTCTATGTTGTTATTACGTCCAATGCTTAAAGTTCATGAATCACTGCTCAGAGAAGTTCAGATTGTTTGATATGGCTTCTACATTTATCTTGATCATTCTACTGGAGGTATTAAACAGTAGGTGGAGCCCTGAGCACTCATAATACAATATATTGTACTGCACTAATAAAGCTAGAATTTTTTCCTTTCTCCAGCCCAGGAGAAAAGAGAACAATGAGATCCTGAGGATTTCCCATGTTTGTCCATAGTGTTGCTGGCTAGCTTTTAAATGGAGAGGTTACTCCTGGGCATTCTGCCAGTGTGGTATTTACACAGAGCAGGCGCACCAGTACGGATACTCCCAGAGGAAAGTCTTCAGTTATTCATCAAAATTACCAGGACTTTGCTGACTCCCGGGTGATCTCTGTGTTGTTTTTTCTCATTATCTTCTTCTACCTATACTGATTCCACGCTCATAGTAAGAGGGCTCTTAAAGGAATTTATGCCAATGAATTAACAAGTACAAGGCAACGCCAATTTCAACTTGCACTTCAGAATTTCAGGGATTGTCTAAATTTGTGATAAATTTTGCCTGAACAACACACACACACACACACACACACACACACACACACACACACACACACACACACACACACACACACACACACACACACACACACACACTATCTTTTAAATTCTTAAGGAGAACAGTTTACCTTGCCCTCAGCAGCAACATACATGGGTGGCTGTTGTGTGTTACAAGAACAGTACAAAACAGGCATTAGCAGGTTTGGAAATTCATACTTATTAACTACTCTTTTCGAATTACATTTTACAAATGCTACAAATTCATAAGGACTTCAGGTTTATAGATATGTTTCCATATTCTTCATGTCTCTATGACTGTAAGTTGTCAAAATATTTTTAGAACTTTCCTCATCAATTTCCCATGACCCAACAATATCTACCTATCAATAAAATCTTTGGGACACTCAACACCTTCTATGTTCTAATGGAAATTAGTTTATATTTTCCTCAGCAGAAAAATACACAGATGGATTTTACAGGTTTTTAAATTCGTAATCATTAAGTTACTTCGGTGGTTATGAACGACAAGGTTTGTAAATAGATTATATTATTTGCTATTCCATTTTCTCCATGATATTTTTATCCTGATCCTGAATCAGACAAAGTATTGCCTTTGTCAGCATGTTTCCATTTTATTAAATTATCAATTGCACAAAAATTCATATTCTTTTATTCAGTCCATTTTCTTGCATAACTTATGTAATACTTGTTTTGAGAATGCATGATAGCACTTTTACACCATCCTGTTCCCTATACTGTACCTGCAAGTTATTCTAAATCTAACTTCTCACTTAAATACTCCATTGTTCTGATTATTATGTCCATTCAGTACTCTTGGAAAAGCCTTTAGGTATTTCTGTCTGCATCTTCATTGTTGTCATTAAAGCTCTCTTTAAAATTGATCTCTTCAACTCAGCCTATGATCAGTCCTCTTCATATCCCCTCTCATAACTCTATATCTACTCTAATGTTCATAAAGCATGTCTTAATATTTCAATGTGGATGTAATTAACTGTATTACATGACAAGAAAAAAGTAAAACTTATTACTACTGTCTACTTCTGTGCCTTTTTCTTGTTGATCAACAAGCCTAGACTCGTATTGATCTCGAAAATAAATGTAAGTTTTCAGAAGAAATAATGGAGGAATAGATTAATGCCTGAAGACATTACTACCACCTTATAAGTTAATACCAACTTATACATCATATATTTGGTTCCCTCGGGACAGCCAGAGGATGTGACTGACACTGCATTAATGCCAGACTCAGCTACCAGAATGAAGAGAAATGCCTTTTCTTTTTATTTAGTTACACAATTCTGGCAAGCTTACTCAGATATGTGCTACAACTATACCAATGTCTTGTTGCATTAAATATATTTATTATTTGTGAAATAAAGTCACATTAAATACAAATTTTAATTATATGTATTGAAGCAAAAAACACTTTGTTTTATACCGATCATTTAATGTTAAAAATGAAATGACTATTAACTTAGCATCTTATGGACAGGCATCATTTTATGAATAATGATTACTTTATCACAGACAGTACAAAATTATAGTACATTAATTAAGGGGCTATTCATTTCCCCAGTTAACATTAATACAGCTGAGTGTTATCCAAACTTTCTTATTACGCTTTTATCTGGACAACATTGCAATGTTCGCCTTATATATTACTAAATATGGCAATAAAACAACTTCAGTTGGGGGAAGACATAACAACTATTTCCTTTAATAATCAATTCACATTAGTGAAGGATACAATATTATTGACACCTGCTAGCAAATTAAAATAATTGCTGACCAATTTATTTCGATCTTCATGATTTATTAATGCTCTTGGACAAAATCTTGTACCACTTTGTACTCAGAAGGGGAATCTGTAGAAGGAAAAGTACAGTGAAAAGTAGTTAAAGTTATCCGATCATTTGATCCAAATATTAAAAGTATTTAATGCCTTAACTAGTTTATTTTTCATGCACTACCTACCAACAGCTGATGAGCGTTTTCCCATGAGTGCAACAAACCCGTCATCTAACTGAGGTTCTGTGAAATAAGTTATAAATACGGTAAGTTCATCAATTTATATTATAGATTCTATAATGTTTATCATTATCAAATGTCTCTTATTTATAACAATGGAGTTTATTTTTCTTGACCAAATAATAATTAAACAAGAGATATGTGCCATATTTACTTGCGTGAGCAACAATTATTATGCTACGTAAAACTTAACATCTATAAATATTTTCAACATCCATTCTGCATCACACTGTGAGAAAACAATGGGATGCGTTCAGAGATGATGTTGGAGATACTGCAACCTTTTGCTGAATGACATCTTGAACAGAAAGTTATTCCCATAAATGGGAAGATAACAGGTCTCTGCCAAGTGCCCGCACATCCCAGAAGGCGGACAGGGAGATACTGTAGATAAAAAAGCGTATAGGATATTTCCCTTTATTGAACAAGGCATAAAGAAGGGAATTGTATATGATTCTTAGGATGCATGGGGGTCTTTGGCGAATTGGCTGTTTGGATACAGAACTGGCTTGTTCATGTAGAAGACAAAATGCTGTGGTCAAAGGAACTTATTTGAACTAGAGACCTGTAATTAGTGATGTTCTGCAGTGATCTGTGCTGGGACCTCTGCTGTTGGTGATGTGTATAAATGACCTGGATGAAAATGTACATGCGTGGGTCAGTAAGATTTCAGATGATACCAAGATTGGTGGAGTTGTGGATAGTGTAGAAGAGTGACAAAGAATACAGTGCAATATAGATCAATTGCAGATATGGGCAGAGAAATGGCAGATGAGTTCAATCCAGCATCTTGGTAGGGCAAATGCAAGGAGACAGTACACTTTTAAGGGCAAGATCTTTAACAGTGTTGCTGAGCAGAGAGATGTTGAAGTCCAAGTTCATAGCTGCTTGAAAGTTGTTATATAGGTCATTAGGATGGTTAAGAAAACTTAGGTAACACTTGCTTTTATTAGTTGAGGCACTGAGTTCAAAAGTCAAGACGTTATGTTGCAACTTTATAAAACTCTGGTTAGGCCACATCTGGAGTTTTGCATACAGTTCTGGTCACCCCATTATAGGAAGGAAGTTGAGGCTTCGGAGAGAATGCAGAAGGGGTTTACCAAGATGCTGCCTGGGTGAAAGGGCATGTGCTATCACGAGAAGCTGGATATACTTGGGTTGTGTTCTCTGGAGCAGCAGAGGCTGAGGGGAGATCTGATAGAGGTTTATAAGGTTATGACAGGCATGCATGGAGGAGACAGGAGATATCTTTTTCTGAGTAGAAATGTCTAATACAATAGGGCATGCATTAAAAGTGAGGGGGGGTAGGTTCAAAGGGGACGTGAGGTTTTTTGCTTAGAGAATGTTGGATGCCTAGAATGCACTGTCTGCTATTGTGATAGAGGCAAATACATTAGAGACTGTTATGAGATGTTTAGATAAGCACATGAATATGAGGAAGATGGAGGGATATGGCTATTGTGGATATGGTCTAGGGAAGTATTGCAGTAGATTTAAACATTGTTATTATTGTTAAGACTGAATTCACCATCTTGAAAACTTCTGAGACCAAGAGGTCATGTTGGAAAAGAATTGATGAAAGGTCCAGACCTGCACAAATAAATAGTTATGTTTACAAGTACTATAGAATAGCTGCTGATTTATACTGTTTAATAGCCATAAAAACATTCCATTTGAGAAATGAGCTGTAACATCATAAAACTTGAGCTATTTTAGTTCTCAGCAAACTTCTGCATTTCCTTCAGCACAGTTTTAAAAATTAAGGATACAGCATCATAAACTAAAGAGCTGGTAGATCATCTTGTTTATGCAATGAATATTAGAAAACTAAGACTTCAATGTTGAATGTAGTTCAATATATTACAATGGAGTAAAAATAACTATTTTGCAGAATCTACTGGGCATTACTGTAAATCTCAGATATTAGCCTATTTTTCAAAACTTACCTTTTTCATTCGGTTGGTTATTTCCTGGAATAGAGAAAAAACAAATACTTTACTTATCCAACAAACCTCCAAACAATAGGAAACATTTTCTTAGATTGAGTTGTTGATCCTCTGGAACGATTTTATCTAATGAATTTGTTGTTACAATGCATCTCCAATTCATTGGTACAAATAATAGGTGAATGATTTCAAGCATTATTCCCTTTCAATATTATTGACTGACTCATAAATTACATTCATTATCTGAGAATAAATCTAAACTTTGCTTCCTCTTGAATGAGTTATTACTGCTGACACCTTGGAAACCATATTTTAATACAATCTACTTGTTAAATTACTTCACACAGCAGCTGTAAATCATTTCCCACAAGGTCAAATCAGATAATTATAGTGTTTTCCTTTCACACTGGCTTCAATTCTCTGATAGAGATATTAAACAATTTTGGTTAATATAGCCATTAGGAACATCTACACACGGGAACAGTAAATTACTAAATGAAATATAACAGTGATCATTCCTTTTATATCTGAAGCAAAGACATCTACTTCTTTGGTGATTCAATATATTTCAATAGCCTGGTTTGCACTCATTGGCAAGCGAATGGCTTTGTTCATTAACCTTGTACATTGTCATAGAGATTGTTTATGAGTTTGCTACCAGAGAATTCTACAAATCTTGTGTCTTGTCCGGGGCTGCATGGGAATGGTAAAGGGAAGGGGGGCCCTCCGTGATCTCTGCTGCCCTCTAGCGCTTTGACCATGTCCGATTTCTCAAACTTCCAGTAATTGTCCCACCTTTACTATTCCCCCTTCCCATTTCCCACTCTCACCTTATCTCCATACCTGCTCATCACCTCCCTCTGATGCTCCTGCCCCTTCCCTTTCTTCCATGGCCTTTATCTCTTTCACAGCTATTTACTTCACCCCTCTCCCTCTCCCAATTTCACCTATCACCTACTACCTTGTACTTCTTCCTCCTCCCCCAGTTCCACAAAACTGATACCCAATAAGAATAACCATGACGGGTGGATGCTGCAACTATTTGGTTTTGCTTGAACAAATGGACCCAGACTCGGTAGTTCCTCCGAGACACACTTTATTGATAATACAGGGAAGAAAATAGAGAGTTGTGAGAGATGCTTTATATTGTACACTACCTATACCACTAATAGGTAGGGCTAATGTAGGCAACCCCTAGTAGTCTACACTGCTGAGTATACTTAGCAACGTCTGTGTGGTCCCTGAAGCAGGCGATTGTCCGTGGACTGGCTAGGGTGGAGGTCCTTGGCTCCAGTTCAGCTGCTCGTCCCAAAGGTGGGACCCAGGCGAGTGGTCTGCCCAGGAAAGAACTTTCCCTCCTTTATAGCACTATCGCCACCTCCCAGTCCAGCTGGAAGGGACTAGGCATCCAATCTGATGCTTACACGACCCTAACTTGGCCCAATCCAAGTCCTGGCCACGTATTAAGTCAACATACATCCTCCATACCTGCAAGTACCAAGGTCGGGTGACCTTTAGCAACTGGCCTTTGCCCCCTCAGGGACAATGCATCCTATTAATCTTACAACCAAGCAATATAAAAAAAAACATTCTTTAGAGATAAGGTGATTAATTACTTTTACACAAATCAGCACTTTTAGTTTGCTCTCAGGCATATTATCCGGTAGACCAGAGACACATGTTGTTCTCCCCTTATCTAGTATCAAGGGTCAATCTGCCCAACAACATAACAGGCCCACAAATTTCTAATTGTCAACCATTTCCCTGCCATGCCAATTTTCATACCCACACACACCTATCCATACACCATACACTTAGCTATACCTGCCCCAAGACCTTCCACCTTCTTTTCCTGACCTCAGCTTCTTTCCTCAGTTCTGATGAAGGGTTTCGGACCAAAGCGACAACTGTTTATTGAATGTGTGTGTAAAGACAAAGCAACATTGCTTTCAGAAGAACTTTGATAGAGTGGCATAAATAATGATAATTAAGGGAACGTCTGTAGATATTGAGGTAGAATATAAAAAGAGGTGGGATATTTATTTGAAAAGTGTAAATATATGATACATGGAAAGAATAGGGTTTGAACTGGTCCCTTTGGTGAGTGAACATGCTTGCTTTTCTATTATCATTTCCCCTGTACATTTATACTTCGTGAGGTTATATAAGGTTATATACTCCATGAGGTTCATGAGGTGGAAGTTAGGAACAGGAAGGGGTCAATAACTCTACTGGGTGTTTTTTATAGACCACCCAATAGTAACAGGGCCATTGCAAAGCAAATAGGGAGACAGATTCTGGAAAGGTGCAATAATAACAGGGTTGTCATGGTGGGAGAATTTAATTTCCCAGATATCGATTGGCATCTCCCTAGAGCAAAGGGTTAAGATGGATGGAGTTTGTTAGGTGTATTCAGGAAGGTTTCCTGACACCATATGTAGATAAGACTGCAAGACGAGAGGCTGTACTTGATTTGGTTGGGTGTCTGATCTCTAAGTGGAGGAGCATTTTGGAGATAGTGATCATAATTTTATCTCCTTTACCATAGCACTGGAGACGGATAGGAAATGAGAAGTTAGGGAAGCGTTTAATTGGAGTAGGTGGAAATATGAGGCTATCAGGCAGGAACTTGGAAGCATAAATTGGGAACAGATGTTCTCAGCGAAATGTACGGAAGAAATGTGGCAATCGTTCAGGGGATATTTGCGTGGAGTTCTGCATAGGTACGTTCCAATGAGACAGGGAAAGGATGGTAGGGTACAGGAACCGTGGTGTACAAAGGCTGTCATTAATGTAGTTAAGAAGAAATAAAAGCTTACAAAAGGTTCAAAAAAATAAGTAATAATAGAGATTCAGAAGATTATAACGCCAGCAGGAAGGAATTTAAAAATGAAATTAGGAGAGCCAGAAGGGGGCCTGAGAAGGCCTTTGCAGACAGGATTAAGGAAAGCTCCAAGGTATTCTACAAGTATGTGAAGAGCAAGATGATAAGACGTGAGAGAATAGGACCAATCAAGTGTGACAGTGGAAAAGTGTGTATGGAACTGGAGGAAATAGCAGAGGTACTTAATGAATACTTTGTTTCTGTATTCACTATGGAAAAGGATATTGGCGATTGTGAAATTCTCTGCCACAGGAAACAGTTGAGGCCAGTTCATTGGCTATATTTAAGAGGGAGTTAGATATGGCCCTTGTGGCACGGGGGTCAGGGGGTATGGAGGGAAGGCTGGGGCGGGGTTCTGAGTTGGATGATCAGCCATGATCATAATAAATGGCGGTGCAGGCTCGAAGGGCCGAATGGCCTACTCCTGCACCTATTTTCTATGTTTCTATGATTGTAGGGATGACTTACAGCGGACTGAAAAGCTTGAGCATATAGACATTAAGAAAGAGGATGTGCTGGAGCATTTGAAAAGCATCAAGTTGGACAAGTCTTTGGGACCGGATGAGATGTAGCCCAGTCCACTGTGGGAGGCGAGGGAAGAGATTGCTGAGCCTCTGGTGATGACCTTTGCATCATCAATGGGGACAGGAGAAGTTCCGGAGGATTGGAGGGTTGTAGATGTTTTTCCCTTATTCAGAAACGGAGTAGAGATACCCCATGAAATTATAGACCAATGAGTCTTACTTCAGTGGTTGGCAAGGTGATGGAGAAGATCCTGAGAGGCAGGATTTATGAACATTTGGAGAGGCATAGTATGATCAGGAATAGTCAGCATGGCTTTGTCAAAGGCAGGTCCTGCCTTACGAGCCTGATTGAATTTTTTGAGGATGTGACTTAACACATTGATGAATGTATAGCAGTAGATGTAGTGTATATGCATTTCAGCAAGGCATTTGATAAGGTACCCCATGCAAGGCTTATTGAGAAAGTAAGGAGGTGTGAGATCCAAGGGGACATTGCTTTGTGGATCCGGAACTGGCTTGCCCACAAAAGGCAAAGAGTGGTTGTAGATGGGTCATATTCTGCATGGAGGTTGGTGACCAGTGGTGTGCCTTAGGGATCTGTTCTGGGACCCTTACTCATCGTGATTTTTATAAATGACCTGGACAAGGCAGTGGAGGGATGGGTTAGTAAATCTTCTGATGACACAAAGGTTGGGGGTGTTGTGGATAGTGTGGAGGGCTGTCAGAGGTTACAGTGGGACATCAATAAGATGCAAAACTGCGCTGAGAAGTGGCAGATGGAGTTCAATCCAGATAAGTGTGAATTACTTCATTTTGCTAAGTCAAATATGATGGCAGAATATAGTATTAATGGTAAGACTCTTGGTAGTGTGGAGGATCAGAGGGATCTTGAGGTCCAAGTCCATAGGACACTCAAAGCTGCTATGCAGGTTGACTCTGTGGTTAAGAAGGCATACGGTGCATTGGCCTTCATCAATCGTGGGACTGAGTTTAGGAACAGAGAGGTAATGTTGCAGCTTTATAGGACCCTGGTCAGACCCCACTTGGAGTACTGTGCTCAGTTCTGGCCACCTCACGACAGGAAGGATGTGGAAACCATAGAAAGGGTGCAGAGGAGATTTACAAGGATATTGCCTGGATTGGGGAGCATGCTTTAGGAGAATAGCTTGAGTGAACTCGCCCTTTTCTCCTTGAAGCGACGGAGGATGAGAGCTGACCTGATAGAGGTGTATAAGATGATGAGAGGCATTGATCGTGTGGATAGTCAGAGGCTTTTTCCCAGGGCTGAAATGGCTAGCACGAGAAGAGACGGTTTTAGGTGCTTGCAAGTAGGTACAGAGGAGATGTCAGGGGTAAGTTTTTTTACACAGAGAGTGGTGAGTGTGTGGAATGGGCTGCCAGTGACGGTAGTGGAGGTGGATATGATAGGATCTTTTACGAGACTCCTGGATAGGTACATGGAGCTCAGAAAAATAGAAGGCTATGGGTAACCCTAGGTAATTTCTAAAGTAGGGATATGTTCGGCACAGCTTTGTGGGCTGAAGGGCCTGTATTGTGATGTAGGTTTTCTATGTTTCTATGTTTCTATAATGTTCCAATATTCTACTGAAAACACAAATTATAATAGAACATAGAATAGTACAGCACAATACAGGCCCTTCGGCCCACAATGTTGTGCCGACCCTCAAACCCTGCCTCCCATATAAGCCCCCAAATTAAATTCCTCCATATACCTGTCCAGCAGTCTCTTAAACTTCACTAGTGTATCTGCCTCCATCACTGACTCAGGCAGTGCATTCCATGCACCAACCACTCTCTGAGTAAAAAACCTTCCTCTAATATCCCCCTTGAACTTCCCACCCCTTACCTTAAAGCCATGTCCTCCTGTACTGAGCAGTGGTGCCCTGGGGAAGAGGCGCTGGCTATCCACTCTATCTATTCCTCTTATTATCTTGTACACCTCTATCATGTCTCCTCTCATCTTCCTTCTCTCCAAAGAGTAAAGCCCTAGCTCCCTTAATCTCTGATCATAATGCATACTCTCTAAACCAGGCAGCATCCTGGTAAATCTTCTCTGTACCATTTCCAATGCTTCCACATCCTTCCTATAGTGAGGCGACCAGAACTGGACACAGTACTCCAAGTGTGGCCTAACCAGAGTTTTATATAGCTGCATCATTACATCGCGACTCTTCAACTCTATCCCTCGACTTATGAAAGCTAACACCCCATAAGCCTTCTTAACTGCCCTATTCACCTGTGAGGCAACTTTCAGGGATCTGTGAACGTGTATCCCCAGATCCCTCTGTTCCTCCACACTACCAAGTATCCTGCCATGTACTTTGTACTCTGCCTTGGAGTTTGTCCTTCCAAAGTGTGCCACCTCACACTTCTCCGGGTTGAACTCCATCTGCCACTTCTCAGCCCACTTCTGCATCCTATCAATTCTGTCTCTCTGCAATCTCAATTACACATTACATAAAATAAGGAAACATCCAACTGGGTTGTGTGAATACTGTAATCAACCAGAAAAAGTTGAACATGTATTGATAAAATTTAAGTAGTACCAAAGAGAAAGAGTGAAGATGATAGGAGCGCTTAAGATAAACAAAAAAAAACTGCTGTGGGTATAGAAGACATTTTAAGTGGGATTTCAAGCGAAATACAGACCTATACATGAAGTATCTGAAAGACTCTGGTTTATTATATAGAATTTAGGGAATGCAATTCTTTTCCTTCCTCCTGTTTATCAAATGATCCACACCCCAGTCTAGCAGGTGACGGGTAATGCACCTTAAAGCTGGCTTGCAAACCGCCATAAAACATCACAAGAAGAAGAAGAAGAAGAAGAAGAATTACAAGGCGTCACCCCTGATGAAAGATGGCAAAGTCTGTCATCGAAACATCGGTTAAAGTCGATACCTGTATCCTGCTGAAAGCCCAAGGAGAGTTTAGTTTATTAACCAGAAATGGTTATTTTCTTATTATGTTTTTCTTGTTTTTAATGCTGATGGATCCAAAGTAGGAAAAACTACTTGAATAAAAACTGAGCACAGTGCAACATGCAGTCATTCTCTGAATTATACTCAGTGCTCTCTTGTGATCAGAATGTATGCCCGTCACTTTCTGCGGCAGTGGCCATCCATTTCAAGGTTCGACGTGTTTGGGTGTTCAGAGATGCTCTGCACTCCACTGTTGTCACGCGTGGTTATTTGTGTTAGTCGCATTCATCTCAGTTTGAACCAGTCTAGCTGTTCTGTTCTGACCTCTCTCATTAACAAGGCATTTTCCCCCAAAGAACTGTCGCTCACTGAATATATTTTTTTCGTAACGCTTTCTGTAAACTCTAGAGACTTGTGCGTGAAAATCACAGGTTTCAGAGATACTGCCTCATGCTTTTATTAATCAAGCGCTAAAACAGAAAGCACATTTTAAAAAAAACACTATTCTAATTGTTACTGCAACTTACCAGGCTGAGGTAAATCTTTTGTATTTTCCGATTCTGCGTTACACGGTAGAGAGAACAACAGAACGAAGCTGATTAAGAGGAGGATGCTCCACTTCATGGTTGTTCACTCTGTGACCGGAATTACAGTCTGTTCTGGGTCAGCGTACTTACTGACTGATTCTAAGACGCCACATTTATACAGTGCGGTTTACGATTTGTGCTCTCTGTTCAATGTGAATCCAACTGGAAAACCATTGGCGCCATTTTCATTACTGATTAGGATTTTCGGGGCCAGCCGCCGCCGGCTGCCTTCAGGAGGGTGAATGAATCCAAGGAAAGCATCGCGACCGGACGGGGTACCTGGCCGATTACTGAAGACCTGTGCTGACCAACTGGCTGGAGTATTATCTTTAACCTCCCGCTCCCGCACTGCCTGGTCCCCGACCGCTTCCCGTAGGCTTCGATTACTCCGGTGCCCAAGAAGATCAATGAGCATCACCCAGTTGTACTTTCATCCTCAGTGATGAGTTGTTTGTGAGAGGCTGGTGACGCCAGCACCTCCCTGAGCAGTGACTTAGGGGCTTCGCAAGTGTCCTACTAGTCTGAGCTGAGGGTTAGATCATCATGTTCGAAACTTTCGAGGGGGTGCTGTGTCCTGTGGCGGGGGTGGGGGGTAGTACTGTGTATTTTAATTTGTATTAAAATAATATATTAATATTATTTAATATTAATAGTATTATAAAATAATTCATTAGTATTATAAAATACTGTGTATTTTAGTATATTAATTTGTTACTCAATTAATATCACTGTGTACACCTAGTACTGTGCACACAGTGATATTAATTGAGTAACAAATCCCGAGGTGAAAACAAAGTCGGTGTCAAAGTTCAGTCAGGGATCAAAACATCCAGAGAAATCCAAAAACCAGAAACGGAGAAACAGGCAGAGTTGATATTCAGACTGACGGAGTTCAGATACGAATGCTGGAAAGGCTCTGGAAAACTCACTGGCACAATCTGGCAACTAACAGGTGAAAGCACAGCACTGAAATACACTGAGCAATAAACAGAGAGGCGGATGATAAACAGATGAGAGACGGAGTACTCAGTAATACAGGGGCCGGAGGAGAGTAGGAGCGGGGACAGGAGCACATGGCAATACAAAACCACGGACTGACAGATTGGGGGAAACACACAAAAAGACAGTTCAACTGGAGGTACAGACTGACAATGAAAGACAAAAGCTTGAAGAGTTTTAAACAGCTTTTGTTTGCAGAAGACTGTAGAGGTATTGATAGATGTATGTAAAACAAACCTAAATCAAATCAATTTTGATGGGACCACCCATTGCCTATAAAAATGCACCAATTCTTTAAGGTACTCTGTTGTGCAGTTTCATGGGAGAATCGGCTGGTGGGTTGCCCAGGTCGAATCTCTCTGGGGTTAGAGGATGTAGTGGCTCCGGAGTGGGACCGGCTGGTCCTCCCAAGCGACCCTGGCTTCCTCCTTGCAAAAATTGACCAATGGCTACCTGGAGGTCGTGAATCTCCAGGCTCTGTCTGGAAGTATCTTCGCCGTGGCTGGTTACACCGGATGATAGACTTTGATACTCCACTGGGTCCATATTGGCTCAATTGTACTGTGACAAGAATCCTTGACGAGGATGGCTTAGGAGCAAACACTGGAGTATCCAAGAATGGGATGAGATACGGTCTCAAACGGGATCGAGAAACTGAGTACAAAATAAACGCTAGATGAAATTACCGTTAACCTTCCGAATGAGCACGGAACCCATCTTCAGGTGTTCCTTAAATACTCAATTCTAGGCACCCAAAACATGATCATCAATTAACGGCAACGTCCAAAGCCCGTAAAGAGGCTGCGCCAGCTATCCGTACTCCAGAGAGTTAAAGCATTTAAATCTCAGTAGCTGGCGTGGTTCGATAGTCGTCTGGCAGAGTGAAAGTGAGACCACTTCAGGAGGGCAAAGAGAGCCAATCTGAACCCAGTTCCTACGCATGGCAGTTCCACCTCAACTGCTGGGGGCTAATATCCAAGCAGAAAGATTCGCTAGCGCTCTATGTACGGGTTGGGCGGCGGGGGGGCGGGTGTTTGGGGGAGGTTATAATAGAGATGGAGGCCCTGATTAGGGATAGTCAACGCTGCTTTGAGCGTGGTAGGTTGTGTCTAACCAATCTGATTGAGCCTGTCCCACCCACCAAACCCCTCATCTGACTTTAGCCATCACCTTCGAGCTTGTTCTCCTTCACCTCCCCACACCTTCTTATTCTGGTTTCTTCACACTTCCTCTCCAGTTCTGAGGAAGAAACTCATTCAAAATCTGGTCTCTTTATTCCTTTCAATAGATGCTGCTGGACCTGAACTGACTCATCAGATATAACCTTTGTTAATTTCACTGCACAGCAGGAGGTTGGTACTCGGTCCAGAAATCTTTGTCCATGAACTGAAAAACCTTTAAAAGTAGTGGATACAGCCCAGTTCATCACAAAAAAAGTCCTACCTAGCATTGAGCACATCTACAAGGAGCACTGAGACACTGATGCAGCATCTGTCAAGGACCCCTACCATCTGATCATGCTCTAGTCTCGATGCTGCCATCGGGGAGGAGTTATAGGTGTCATAAGATGGGTGTTGGGAATGAACCCAGTGCAAGGCACAGACACTGAAGTACTAGGGACAGGACTAGGATACAGGCTGAGGACTAGGACAGGGACACGAAAACCGAGAACCCGGAACAGGACTGGACAAGAGAGCTAGAAGCCCGGGCTTGGACTCTGAGCCAGAGACTGGACAAGGACACAAAACCTGGGTCTTGCCTCTGGCTCAGGCCCCAGAACTAGGCAAGGGCGTGACTTGGCTGGCAGGCCGGACGAAGCTGGAGGCTTGAGACTTGAGGCGAGGCCGGAGGCCGGAGACTTGAGTCTTGAGCTTGGCTGCGGGATCCTCGAGGCTTGGGTTCTTGAGTCTGGAGCTTGGCTGCGGGATCCTCGAGGCTTGGGTTCTTGAGTCTTGAGCTTGGCTGCGGGATCCTCGAGGCTTGGGTTCTTGAGTCTGGAGCTTGGCTGCAGGATCCTCGAGGCTTGGGTTCTTCAGTCTGGAGCTTGAGCTTGGCTGCGGGATTCTCTAGGCTTGGGTTCTTGGAGCTTGGCTGCGGGATCATGGAGGCTTGGGTTCTTGGAGCTCAGAGACAGACTGGGAACCGAACATCATCATAGAGCAGGGTCTTATCCTTCCACAAGCCGGGACTCAACTTCATCTCCAAAAAAAGGTGGGATAGGTCTCTCTGTCAGGTAACCCCAGAACAGCCGGACTTACCCAGCAGAGGCAAGGACAAGACAAGACAAGACAGGACCCTCCGCAGGGCAACGGCAAAACGGCCTGACTTACCCCACGGAGGCAAGGGACAGGAAGGGACAGAACCAACTGCAGAGTAACAGAAATACGGCCTGGCTTACCCGACGGAGGCGAGGGACAGGAAGGGACAGAACCAACCGCAGGGTAACGGCAAGATGGCCTGACTTACCTGGCGGAGGCAAGGGGCAGGAAGGAAGCTAGGTACAGGGTGGCTCCAAGACAAGACTACAGGCAAGGCGAGGTGAGAGTTATCGGCAAGACAAGGCAGGGCTACAGGCGAGGAAACAGAAGGCAGGGGAAGGGATACAAGGAGTAAGGACAAGAACAATCCAGCACCAATGCCCTGGTCTCTGGAGGTATTTATGCAGCCAGCCCCAACGAGAATCAGCTGCCTCAATTAGCGCTCAACAGGAACAGAAACAGGATAGACAGGAAAACCTGGAGCAAGGGTCGATGGATCGGACTGGGAACCGGAATGTGGACTTCACAGACCGGACCATGACAGTAGGAGCCTTAAACCCTACCCCACTAGGTTCAGAAACAGTTCAACCATCGAATTTCTGAACCAGTGAGTATAATCCAAAATGACTCAAAATCTCCTCAGAGGTAATCCCACCCACCACTCCCTGCTGCCTCATCTCCAGCATCAACCTGGTGAACCTCCTCTGCACCACTTCCAAAGCCAGTATGTCATTCCTCAAGTAAGAACTACAAGCAGTAATCCAGGAGCGGCCTCACCAATACCCTGTACATTTGCAGCATAACCTAACTGCTCCTAAATTCAGTCACTCTACCAACAAAGACCAACATTCAATCTACCTTCTTGACAACCTGTTGCACCTGCAAACCAACCTTTCCTGAGTCAGGTACAAGAATCCCCAAATCCCTCTGCACAATCGTTCACCATTTAAATAATCTCATCTTCTGTTTGCCTTCTGAAGTGCATAACCTCACATTTATCAGTGCTATATCCCATCCGCCAGACTTGCCCACTTATTTAACCTACCTATATCACTCTGCATGCTCTCCACATCATCTGCAGAATTTGCTTTTCCACTTAATTTAGTGTTACCAACAAGCTTAGATGTGCTGCATTTGTTCTCTCTGTCATGGTCCGGATCGGGGTCCCTTTAAATTTAGCTTGTTTATGTTACAATCCGGACCGTTGATTCCCTGTTTTCCTGTGTCCCTCGACTTTGGTGATTAGAGGCAATTAACACTCAGCTGAACCGCTAGTTTATAGTCTCCGGCTTTCAGCCGTTTGGTGTGGGAGCGTTTGCAAAGTCACGGCGTGCCAATGTCATCTGGCCAGAGTAAGCCTTGTCTTCAACCGAAGCAAGTGCCGGTAATTCGCCTTTCCTCACTGGAGCAACCTTGTCAAGTTACCTCGCCAAAGCGAGCCTGCAAAATTTCCTTACCGAGGTGGGTCCGTCAGTTAACCCACCGCAAGGAATCAAGAATCGCTATTTACTGTTCCCGGGCCGAGTTGAGAGCTCGCCACTACCCGGAGGCTCCAAGTCAAGTCCTGACTCCGGGCGGCATTCAAGTACCATGTCAAGTCCTGGCCCTGGCGGCGTTCAAGTACCATGTCAAGTCCTGGTCCTGGCGGCGTTCAAGTACCATGTCAAGTCCTGTCCCTGGCAGCATTCAAGTACCATGTCAAGTCCTGGCCCTGGCAGCGTTCAAGTACCATGTCAAGTCCTGGCCCTGGCGGCATTCAAGTACCATGTCAAGTCCTGGTCCTGGCGGCGTTCAAGTACCATGTCAAGTCCTGTCCCTGGCAGCGTTCAAGTACCATGTCAAATCCTGGCCCTGGCAGCTTCCCAGTTCTGAGTCAAGTTCTGGCCCTGGCGGTCTGTGATTCCTGTCCTACCCCCATGTCTGAATCCCTTCTCTGCCCCTCTCACCTCTAGCCCTCGTCTGCACCCTCCATCTGCACTTCGGTCTAGTTCCATCGCTGGAGCTAGAAAGCTACTGTCTGGTGTTCATTTGTGTTGGTCTTCTCTTATCCTGTCCTTGCATCCGTGGGGTAAGTCAGGCTGGCTTGCCATTGCCCCACGGGGGGTGATGTTTTCTCGTGTCTTGTCCTCACCTCCATCGGGTAAGTCAGGCCGTCTTGCCGTTGCCCCGCGGCGGGGGTGGTCATGTCTTGTTGTGTCTTGTCCTCGCTTCCGTGGGGTAAGTCAGGCCATCTTGCCGTTGCCCCGTGGGGGGGGGGCATGTCTTGTCGTGTCTTGTCCTCGCCTCCGTGGGGTAAGTCAGGCCGCCTCACTGTTGCCCCGCGGAAGGTCATGAGTCCCGGCCCTATGTCCTGTACCCAAGGAGGGGTCCCGACTCTGTGTTCTGTGTATGTATCCATGGTTCCATGTACCTGCTCTCCCGAGACCGAGGCTCTGTGTTCCCATGTTTCTCCTCTCCCTATCCCATGTCATGTCCATGCCTGGTTCTGAGGTCCGAGCCCGAGGCAAGACCCAGGTACTGAGTCCTTGCCCAGTCTCTGGCTTGGAGTCCATACCCTAGCCTCTTCATGTCTTCTCTAGTTCTGGGAGCCGATTCCGAGTCCTAGGCCAGACCCTTGGTCCCAGCCTAGTCTTAGTCCTCAGTCCTGGTCCAGTTCGCTATTCCTACTCCTGCCTTGCTCTCCTGGTTTCGAACAATAAACTAAATTTAAGTAACCTCACAAGATGTGTCTTGCATTTGCGTCCACCCTTGCTCCCAATGCCCCTGCCATTGTGACACTCTCTTCCAAATCATTAATGTATATTGTGAACAACTGTTGGCCCATCACCAACACCTATGGCACTTCATCCGTTACTAAAGTGAACTATGATCGGACTAAAGTGCCTTTTTGGAGCTGTGCAGTTTTCCATGTTTGATAGCAGACATTCCCTCTTTGTTTCCTTCTTATTGAAACCAGCAAGAGAGAACATTGTTGATTCATTTACAAGCACAAATAGATTTTAGATTGGCACTGTCAGGTCCTGTTAAGAATATCATTGACTGAGTCAAAGTAGGTGATAGCTTTTAAAACATTACTCTGGATAAACAACAAAGTTTCACTTGGAGAAGTGTTCTAGTCAAAGCTGCAAGAAATTATGCAATTTTGAAAATAACTATTCATCTGACATTGGTTGCAGGATCAATAATATAGCACAGGGTTTCTCAACCAGGGTTCTGCGAGAGATCGTGATTAAAAAAATAAACTTTTTTTGAATTTCATGCAATGCACGATGTTAGTGCTCACAGTGGTGGGCGGTGACCAAGCAGCCCTGTTACCAATCTTGTTAGAGGTTTCTCAGCCTCATGGCAGAGTGCAGTAGGGCCCTCTTTATTTCATTGAGTTAATTCTCGTGAGATCGGGGAGGCTGTTGATAATTGGTGAACACTGTAATGCACAGAGGGGAGGATGGTAGGCTGATGAGGAGCATGAAGTGTATTGTCTGAACATTGAATGGACTCACCCAACTTGGGCTGATATGTCAACCTCTCGCTCCTGAATTACCTCCCCCAACTTCCCCTTACGTACCGCCAAATGATTTATGGGAGCGAACAAATGTTACTGATCTTGCAAAGAGCTGCCCGAAACAAGCAAAGACCAAGATATATTTAATGATTTTTCTTCATATGTGGAAACAAAAGGTCTGTCTTGGAGGAACTGTGTTGGCATCTGTACTGCTGGTGCCCCATCAATGGTTGGCTCCATGAGAACTGTCATGGAGGAAGGATATCAGAAAGTAAAAAAGGATATCAGGAAGTCTTAAGTCTAATTGAAAACCACCTGGAAGTACTTCAGAGCAAAATTGAACAATACTTTTCCTCCCTTTCAACACCAGTGTATGACTGGGTGAGGAACCCTTTCTCTGAATCTTCTGCTCAACCTGAGAACTTGACTTTGAAAGAAGAGGAAGAACTTTGTGAGCTACAGTCCCTACACATCACAGGTCCAGTCCCCAACGTTGTACCATGACCAGCCCGTCACCTGTTCAAAATCGAGTCAAACCCATGCAGGTTGGTTGCAATAGAGTCTCCGCCAATGAGAGGTCCTAGCATCACTGTCGAGGTTGCTGCTGTTATAGCGGGGAAGCAGGTCACCTACTGGCTGAATGTCCAAAGCTGCAGCCACCTGGGGAACTGCTAAGACCATCTAGTGTTGGGAGGACTGTGATGGTAGTAGTCACTAAGCCCAGTCCCACGGATTCTGGTTTTGTACTGAAGAAATAGTTCTCCTGGGGTTAGAACTTGAGGCAGATGAAGGCTTTAATGGAATCTGGGGCAGTGGGTAATTTCCTGGCTTTAGGAACCACCCATCGGTTCAACATACCGCTGTGAGAATTGGGCCAGTCCTCCCCCACATCTGTCTTGGATGACCACCTGCTGGGTTCCGGACAAATCCAGCAACAGACTATGGAATTGCAGGTGAGGATAGGGGATCATGTGGAAGACATTAGTTCCTACATTATCAACTCTCCACTCGTACCGCCGATCCTCAGGTGCCCCTGGGTTTCCCAGCAAAACCCAGCTGTGGACTGGAGAGAGAGGAGAGTCGTTGCTTGGTCCAGTCATTGTAAGAGGCTTTGTCTATGGCGTAGTGATCTGATACCCAGATTCTCTAGTGACCAATGACCAACAAGGGGACAGGCTTCAGTGCAAGGGAACCTGAGACCTTCTGGACACCTAGTCCAGCCCTCAAGAGCGGACAAGCTGGTTCTGGCTAATGGAACAATGCGAGTCAAGGCACAGTCCAGCTGGAATCCTACAGGAACTAAAAAGAAGGAAGTTGTAGGTCAGGAGAAGACCAAGGAGATGCCCAAGCAGTCTTGAAGACGTGCCACTAAGCTGAAGGGAACCCTCGAGGGAAAATCTCCTTTACACCGATCCTTGAAGCCGATTCCTGGGGAAGCAAGAATGCTTTGTAACACCTCGTTGCCCTTGGCTATGGATACAGATGGGGAGTCGGACTCTGATTTGGCCACCATTCCCACAGATGAACTTTGTGAGCTCAGAGAGACGACTCTGAAGCCCACCAAATCACGCCTGGCACCAAAGAAGTCTCAGGAGTCCTCCTCAAAGGAAGGTCCGGAGGAGATAGCAACAGCCAAACCAGTTGAAATCCTCTCTGTTTACAAGGACTTAGAGCGGGTCTTCAACAATGGAAAGGCCTCGAATCTTCCACCTCACCAACTCTTCAACTGTGCCATAGACCTGCTGCCTGGTACCTGTCCTTCGCATTCTCAAAGCCCAGACAGAAGCACCGTGGAGGGGTATATAAAGGAAGCTCTTGCCATGGGCTTACACCTCATCCGCCAGCACAGGTTTCTTCTTCATACAAAAGAAACATGGGAGCCTGCATCCATGCATTGATTTCAGAGGATGAAACGACATAACAACCAAGAATCGATACCCCCTTCCCCTTACGAACACGGCTTTCGAGATGCTGCAAGACAAGGGGCAAGGGTATTCACAAAATTAAGTGTCAGAGTGCCTACAATCTGCTCTGTATCAGGGAGGGTGATGAGTGGAAGACGGGGCACAACAAGTATCAGGCTAGGCCCTTCAACTTGTGAATGCCCCAGCTGTTCTCCAAAACTTTATAAACGATGTGCTCCGGGATACTCTCCATAAGTGTGCCTTTGTCTACCTGGATGACATCCTAATCTTCTCAAAGTCCAGGAAGGAGCACGTTGCTCACGTCAGGGACTTTTTAAAGAGGCTTCTAGACCATGGACTTTATGTCAAGTTGGAGAAGTCCGAGTTTCACGTGATGACTGTTCCATTTTTGGGTTTCATCATCTCCAATGGTAATCTCGAGATGGACCCTCCCAAGACCCGGACAGTCAGAGACAGGCTACCACCATCCAATATCATACAGGTCCAACGATTCCTCGGGTTTGCTAACTTCTACCAGAAGTTCATCAGGAACTTCAGCTCAGCGGCAACTCCGCTGACAGCCCTAACTAAGACATCCACGGGCCCTTTTTTCTGGACTACTGAATTTTGCAGAGCTTAAACAGCAGTTTACTACAGCTCCCAACTTGTTTTCTCCTAATCCGGACCTTCCCTTCACTGTACAGTTGACACCTCAGACACTGGAGTGGGTGAGGTGTTGTCTCAATGGTCAGCTTTGGATGGTAAACTGACCCCCATGTGCATTCTTCTCCAGGCAACTATCCCTGGCAGAGAGGAACAATGACATTGGGAATCAGGAGCTCTTCTGATAGATAAGTTAGCTTTGGAGGAATGGCATCACTGGCCGGAGGAGCCAAGAACCCTTTTGCCATTTGGACTAACCATAAGAACATGGCCTATATTCAGGAGACCAAGAGATTGAGTTCCAGATGGGCCAGGTTGTCTTTGTTTTTTAACCAGTTTAATTTCATCCCGACCTATCAACCGGGTCTAAGAACCAGAATCCTGATGCCCTATCCCGCCAGTTTGACAAACCGGAATGAATAGAGCAGCCTTCCACCATTTTGCCCCAAGCCAGTGTGGTGGCACCAATTCATTGGGGAATCAAAGCTCTTGTTCACAAGGCCAAAGCACAAGGAGATTCATAAAGACGGTCCTCCAGGTCAGCTGTCCATCCCAAGTTCCGTACGGTTCCTGGTACTGCAGTGGGGACATTCGTCAAGAATGACCGCGCACCCAGGGATTGCCAGGACACTTGAATTGATCAATAGGAAGTATTGGTGGCCCAGAATGTTAAGAGAAGTTTGGCAGTACATGAGGTGTGCCCCCAAAACAAAGAGCCCCGCACCTGACCTCAAGGACTCCTCCATACCCTACCCATTCCGAAAAGACCTTGGGCACACATTTCCATGGATTTTGTCATGGCTGTCCTGCCATCCAAGGAGAAGCTATTCATCATGGTGTTTGTCGATTGATTTTTGAAAACCTGTAAGTTGATTGCATTGGAGAAGCTACCTTCCACAGCAGAGATGGCCGAGGTCATCCTGGACCATGTCTTCAGGGTCCATAGATTTCCAGTGGACGTTGTCTCAGATTGTGGTACACAATTCTCATCACATTTCTGGAAGGCTTTCTGTAAAAAGACAGGGGCAACAGCAAGACATTCCTCTGGGTTTCACACACAGTTCAAAGACCAGATGTAGCAGACCAACCAAGATTTAGAACATACCCTGAGATGCCTGGCCTCGAAAAGACCTGATGAGTGGTGTGACCATTTGATGTGGGCAGAGATCGCCCACAACACTTTACAGCACTCGGTACTGGGGATGTTACCATTTAAGTACCAGTTTGGTTATCCTTCGCCTCTCTTTCTGGTTGGGGTCTCTGAAAAAGATCTTGTCCAATGCTGCAAGGAGAAGTAGATGAGGACAAGAGAGATTTGCTGGCTTCTACCTGAAAAGTGGAGACCAAGGCAGTCCATTCATAATTTGCCTCGCCATTTAGAGTCTAGAAAGTTGGCTTCCAAGTTCATTGGTTCCTTTAAGATCCTGAGGAAATTAAACCCAATGGCTTACAATTGCAGCTTCCCCAAGACCCTGAACATTAACCTCACCTTCCACATCTCTAAATTAAAACCTGTCTGCACCAACCCCTTCGACCCGCCACCACCCAGGTTTACCAAGGGGGATCAGGTCTTCACGGTGGAAAGACTTTTGGACTCTCATACTGTTTGAGGTGTTTGGCAATACTTAGAGGACTGGGAGGGATTTGGACCAGAGGAAAGGTGCTGGGTGCCAGAAAGAGACATCCTGGATCCAACTCTCATCCACAATTATCATCACCTCCTCTCCGAGCAACCAGGGCCGTCAGATGTTGGCCATAGGGGTGGGGATCCTGTTATGAGACACTCCCAACCATGCCAGCTTCCAAGATATAAACATCTTAACTTGTCGGAGTACGGATAGCTGGTGTGGCCTCTTCAAGGGCTTAGGGTGTTCCCGTTAATTGATAATCATGTTTTGGGTGCCAAGAATGGAGTATTTATGGAACACCTGACCGTGGGTTCAGTGCTCAACCATAAGCTTAGCAGTGGATTTTGTTTGGCATTTGCTTTGTGCTCAGTTTCTCAAACCCATTTGAGTCTGCTTCTCAATCCCGGTCTCAGATACTCCAGTGTTTGGGTCCAAGCCGTCCTCTTCAAGGACTCACATATATTCTATCTTTCTCTTTTTCTGTTTTCTCTATCTCGATCTCTATCTCTTGATCCCATGATCTATCAACTTGATCATGGACAAGGATAGATCTGGTCCTAGGGTTGAGGTTCTTAACTGGAAGAAGGCCAAATTTGAAGAAATGAGAAAGGATCTAAAAAGCGTGGATTGGGACAGGTTGTTCTCTGGCAAGGATGTGATCGGTAGGTGGGAAGCCTTGAAAGGAGAAATTTTGAGAGTGCAGAATTTGTATGTTCCTGTCAGGATTAAAGGCAAAGTAAATAGGAATAAGGAACCTTGGTTCTCAAGGGATATTGCAACTCTGATAAAGAAGAAGAGGGAGTTGTATGATAAGTATAGGAAGCAGGGAGTAAATAAGGTGCTTGAGGAGTATAAGAAGTGCAAGAAAACACTTAAGAAAGAAATCAGGAGGGCTAAAAGAAGATAAGAGGTTGCCTTGGCAGTCAAAGTGAAGGATAATCCAAAGAGCTTTTACAGGTATATTTAGAGCAAAAGGTTTGTAAGGGATAAAATTGGTCCTCTTGAAGATCAGAGTGGTCGGCTATGTGTGGAACCAAAGGAAATGGGGGAGATCTTAACTCGGTTTTTTGCGTCTGTATTTACTAAGGAAACTGGCATGAAGTCTATGGAATTAAGGGAAAGAAGTAGTGAGATCATGGAAACTGTACAGATCGAAAAGGAGGAGGTGCTTGCTGTCTTGAGGAAAATTAAAGTGGGTAAATCCCCGGGACCTGACAGGGTGTTCCCTCGAACCTTGAAGGAGACTAGTGTTGAAATTGCGGGGCCCTGGCAAAAATATTTAAAATGTCACTGTCTACAGGTGAAGTGTCGGAGGATTGGAGAGTGGCTCATGTTGTTCCGTTGTTTAAAAAAACATCGAAAAGTAATCCGGGAAATTATAGGCCAGTAAGTTTAACGTCGGTAGTAGGTAAGTTATTGGAGGGAATATTAAAAGACAGAATCTCCAAGCATTTGGATAGACAGGGACTTATTAGGGAGATTAAACATGGCTTTGTGTGTGGTAGGTCATGTTTGACCAATCTATTGGAGTTTTTCGAGGAGGTTACCAGGAAAGTGGATGAAGGGAAGGCAGTGGATATTGTCTGCATGGACTTCAGTAAGGCCTTTGACAAGGTCCCGCATGGGAGGTTAGTTAGGAAAATTCAGTCGCTAGGTATATGTGGAGAGGTGGTAAATTGGATTAGACATTGGCTCGATGGAAGAAGCCAAAGAGTGGTAGTAGAGAATTGCTTCTCGGAGTGGAGGCCTGTGACTAGTGGTGTGCCACAGGGATCAGTGCTGGGTCCATTCTTATTTGTCATCTATATCAATGATCTGGATGATAATGTGGTAAATTGGATAGGCAAATTTGCTGATGATACAAAGATTGGAGGTGTAGTAGACAGCGAGGAAGGTTTTCAGAGCCTGCAGAGGGACTTGGACCAGCTGGAAAAATGGGCTGAAAAATGGCAGATGGAGTTTAATACTGACAAGTGTGAGGTATTGCACGTTGGAAGGACAAACCAAAGCAGAACATATAGGGTTAATGGTAAGGCACTGAGGAGTGCAGTGGAACAGAGGGATCTGGGAATACAGATAGAAAATTCCCTAAAAGTAGTGTCACAGGTAGATAGGGTTGGAAAGAGAGCTTTTGGTACATTGGCCTTTATTAATCAAAGTATTGAGTATAAGAGCTGGAATGTTATGATGAGGTTGTTTAAGGCATTGGTGAGGCTGAATCTGGAGTATTGTGTTCAGTTTTGGTCACCAAATTACAGGAAGGATATAAATAAGGTTGAAAGAGTGCAGAGAAGGTTTACAAGGATGTTGCCGGGACTTGAGAAACTCAGTTACAGAGAAAGGTTGAATAGGTTAGGACTTTATTCCCTGGAGCGTAGAAGAATGAGGGGACATTTGATAGAGGTATATAAAATTATGATGGGTATAGACAGAGTGAATGCAAGCAGGCTTTTTCCACTGAGGCAAGGGGAGAAAAAAACCAGAGGACATGGGTTAAGGGTGAAGGGGGAAAAGTTTAAAGGGAACATTAGGGGGGCTTCTTCACACAGAGAGTGGTGGGAGTATGGAATGAGCTGCCAGACGAGGTGGTAAATGCAGGTTCTTTTTTAACATTTAAGAATAAATTGGACAGAGACATGGATGGGAGGTGTATGGAGGGATATGGTCCGTGTGCAGGTCAGTGGGACTAGGCAGAAAATGGTTCAGCACAGCCAAGAAGGACCAAAAGGCCTATTTCTGTGCTGTAGTTTCTATGGTTTCTATCTCTATCAGGTAGGAGTAGGATGAAGTCAACTCAGTAAGTTGCTGAAGGAAGTGTGGAAAATTGGATTTAAAATAGTATGGCATATTATATTTAAATATTTCAGAATTCTCGACAAATGCACATTCCATTGAATAAAATGGCATCAGGAAAATTGAAACCAATAAGACAAGGAATAATGGTTTAAAGAATAGCAGTATGTCCAGGCATTGGAATAATTCCAAAGAAACCATGTGATATGTTGCACAAAAGCTGGCCATTTGGTCCAACAGTCTATACCAGATTTTTGCCCCATTTAAACCTCCTCCCATCATTCCTCATTGAATATTTTCAGTGTTACCCTGTATTTTGTTTCTTCTAATATGTTTATCTAGTCTCCCTTTAAATGCATCTACTATTTGCTTCAATGTCTCCCTTTTCTTTCCTTTCTCTCAATGAGTAAAGATATTTTTTTCTAAAGTCCTGACTGCAGTGATTCATGGTGGATTTAACCTTATGGTATCAATGTGCAGAAGTGTTTGAATGGATTCTTGAGCAAATAGCTTTTCAAAAACAAGTATATTGGGTAAATTGCTAACTGCAGCAAAAGGTAACATCCCTGGCCTGCCATTTTAATTTGGTTTCAACTCTGGCCACAAAGTGACGCTGTACATAGGCTGGAAATAATTTTATCAACCCTCCTGATTTTACAGATTATGCTAAAGTTTGGTTTTGCTTACAAATTTTGCCCCAGTTCAAAATTTTAGTTTAGTATATTTGTGCTTTTTGCAGTCTCTTATTACCCTTCAGCTTTTAACATTTGTCCTCAGTAATGGGATTGTCGAATATTCTGGAAACTTAGGCTAAAATAATAAGGATGTTTTCAGGACAGCCCACTGGTAAAAACTTGTATGTAAAAGGAACAAATTGATACTGAGCTTGTTACTGTAAAAGTTATTCTTAACTAGTTACCTGATTTGATGCACTTTAATATTTGAAAGCTTGTATTCTCAATTTATATATTTATACAGCATTTATTTCACTACTTATGTTACTACCTAAGATTCAGTATTTACTCCAGCACTGAAGCCAAGAACATTGTATCCCTCCTTATTTTAAAAATTGCAACAACCGATGGTTTTACTGAAAAACTGTAGCTACTGTCAGCCTAACAGTGCATGCACTTGCACCCCGTATTGGCAGTGCAGGTACTTGAACATGTCAGAGATGGGTGCAATAGCAGTTCATCAAAGAAACCATCAATTTCCTCTGAGTAATTCTACAATGATTTCAAGCCATTATCTTTTTACTACAAGGTAACATCCATTAAACTTGCTGAACTTGTACAGCACTGATTCACACAATCAGAAATGTTTGAAAGATGAGTTAAAAAGCCTGGGTAATCTACATTTTGCAGTTTGCAAGTGCCCCCCTCAACATACTGAGGGTCACTACTGATAAAAATTCCCCAAAGTGCCTTAACACTAATGCAGCTGAATGCCATGGCTTTTGCTTTCTGTGGCATATATTAATAATTTATATAAATATAAGAGCTATGATTTAAAAATCTGCAAACAAGAACACTTGCTGTATTGATATGAAAATTATCAGACACATAATCAAGTGAAACATTTTGGCAGAAAGAACAAGGAGTGGCTATGAGACATGGGTGTAATGCTAACAAAAGACTTACACGTTGGGAGATTTTGAATGTGGCAGAACAAATTGAGAAAGCAGTTGTAAAGGCAGAAATGACCCTGGGTTTCACAAACAGAGGAATAATGAATAAAAACAAGGAAGGTACTGCTGAACACAGAACATCAGTTATGCATGAGATTGAAGAAGAAAGGGGAGTGTTCAGAAAAGGTTTAATATATTTGTGGAGACGAGAAACTTCAGCCGAATGCAATGTCTGGGAAAGTGGGAATGGTTCTCCTAAAAATAGAGAAGATTTAGAGGAGTTCAGAGGAGATCAAATAGAAGTGTTCGATGCAAACAAAGTCTCAAAGTATAAAGAAATTGTTTCTTTTGGAAAACATGAGGCCCAGCTTTAAGGCAATCATCAAATGGATCCATGGCAACATCAGGCAAAAACATCTCACAGGAGTTGTAGGCATTTACCAAATCCCTGACAGGGTGACAGAGGGCTGATTCAATCATAGCTTTTTGAGACAAACTGGATCAGAACGTCAAAAGAAAGGGACAGGGAGTGCATCTCGCTGCTTTATCCATGCAAAGGGCCTGCACAGATTTAAAAGCTTAAGTGGCCTTCCCATGTACTGTTCCTCCACAGCAAGAATTGATGGTCAGATGAATCCAAGCATTAAATAGAATTTAGCTTTGACAAATGCAAGGTAATGCTATGAGTAGATGAGAGTAAATATGCTAAGGGAATTGAAAATGGGGAATAGAATATATAGAAGTGTAAGAAATACATGTTTCTTAGAGCGCAAGGCTATAAATCTCTAAAGGTAGCAAAGCCGATAAATAAAGGCATATAAACAATCAATGTTTGGGCCAAGACTCTTCATTGCGACTGGAAATAAAGGGGTAGTTGCCAGAATAAGAAGGTGTGGAGAGGGGAAGGAGGATATGTAGGTAGATGATAGATGAGGTGAAAGGTGGTTGGGTGAGGGAGGGGTGATGATGTGAGAATCTGGGAGGTTACAGATGGAAGAGGTAAAGATTCACTTAATATCCTGTTGAAAAAGCTATCACGGATAAAGTCCTCCTCAAGACCACCTTGACAACCTCAATTCGCCCAATCTATGTGCAAGTTTAAACCCCCTCATATCAATTGCCATTCCATTCTTACGTGCATCACATAGTTCTTGTTTTATTGCCTAAGACACTGTAACGTTGTTATTTGGTGGCCTATAGACAGGTCCCATCAATGATTTATTATTTTACCCTTTACTATTCCGACTGGGGCAATCAGGATCTTGATCACGATTCAGCTTAGCAAATTTTTCTACAGAAGCGGTGTGCCATTGCCTTCTTCTGCGAAGTGTCTTTACAAGATGGGTGACCCCAGCCATTAGAGATTGTCTGCCTGGCGTCAGTGGTTGTGATATGCACCAGCTGCTCATATGGCCATCCTCTACCTGCTCCCAAGGTTTCTCATGACCCTGACTGGGAGACTAAGCGGGTGCTACACCTTGCCCAAGGTGTATACATGCAGGCTAGGGGAGGGAAGCAGCGCCTTTTCCCTCTTTTGGTAGAGACGCATTTCAATCCTGCCACCCAAGATACGGCTCAGGATGATGGTGGTGGTGTCTACCCAGATGGACTCAACATTCTGCTCCTTAGATCTTATATCATCTCATACTTTCTTCGTGATCAGAATCAGGATTATTATCACCAGCAGCGATTAAATTCAATAGATAATCTAGCAGAGAGAGAAAAAAATAGTAATAATAAATAAAATAGAACAATAATAAATAAACAAGTAAATCAATTACGTGTATCCAATAGATTTTTTTAAATATGCAAAAACAGAAATACTGTATAGTAAAACAAGTGAGGTAGTGTCCAAAGCTTCAAAGTCCATTTAGGAATCGGATGGCAGAGGGGAAGAAGCTGTTCCTGAATCGCTGAGTGTGAGCCTTCAGACTTCTGTACCTCCTACCTGATGGTAATAGTGAGAAAAGGGCATGCCCTGGGTGCTGGAGGTCCTTTATAATGGATGCTGCCTTTCTGAGACACCACTCCCTAAAGATGTCCTGGGTACTTTGTCGGCTAGTGCCCAAGATGGTGCTGACTAGATTTCCAACCTTCTGCAGCTTCTTTCGGTCCTGTGCAGTAGCCACTCCATACCAGACAGTCATGCAGCCTGTCAGAATGCATTCCACTGTACAACTATAGAAGTTTTTGAGTGTATTTGCTGACATGCCAAATCTCTTATAATAAAGTATAGCCACTGTCTTGCCTTCTTTATAAATACATCGATATGTTGGGACCAGGTTAGATTCTCAGAGATCTTGACACCCAGGAACTTGAAACTGCTCACTCTCTCCACTTCTGATCCCTCTATGAGGATTGGTATGTGTTCCTTCGTCTTACCCTTCCTGAAGTCCAAAATCAGCTCATCCATAATATCATCCATAATTAAGAGCCCTACCCTATCTCCCTTATCGTCCTGTTTAATCATCTGTATTATTTTATTGCCTTGGATATTTAATTCCCAATCATCTCCACCCTGCAACCACATTTCTGTAATGGTCACTACTTTGTACTGATTTTTGCAACAAGTTTACTGACCTTGTTTTAAATACTACAGGCATTCAGATAAATGCCCTCACACTCATTGTCCTTTTACATTTAGTAAACCCTGTATCACTTGCATTTGACTTCACTGTATTCCTCACCTCTGTCCCAGGATACTGATGGACTTTTACCGCTGTACCATTGAGAGCATACTCACCAACTGCATCGCAGTGTGGTATGGCAATTGTCCTCTATTGGACCGCAAAGCACTCCAGCGTGTGGTGAAAACTGCCCAGCAGATTATCAGCACCCAATTGCCCACCATTGAGAACATCTACCGTAAACGCTGCCTGGGCAGGGTGAAAAGCATTATCAAGGATGCATCTCACCCTAACCATGGACTTTTCACTCTCCTCCCATACGGTAGGCACTACAGGAGCCTGTGCTCCTGCACCAGCAGGCACAGGAAGAGCTTCTTCCCTGAGGCTGTGACACTGCTGAACCTCTCATCACAGCACTAAGCAGTATTGCACCCATATTGTACTGTCTCAGTACTTTTATATTTGTGTGCTGTAGCGCTTTTTTTATTCGCAGTTATTTTGTAAATAACACTATTCTTTGCATTTCTGGTCAGATGCTAACTGCATTTCATTGGCTTTGTATCTGTACTCGGCACAATGACAATCAAGTTGAATCTAATCTAATCTAATCTAATTCCACTCTGACTTTTCTCTGTTTTAATGTTTCCCTGGTCTCTGCATGGCCTCCCCGTCTTTTTGCCTGGACACACATCCCCCTGCCGTTTAAGTTTAAATCCTCCCCAACAGCACGACAAACAATCCCGACATGGATCTCGATCCTGCTCAGGTATGGACCATCCAGATACTGCACCCACCACCCCCAGAACCAGTTCCAGGGCCCCAGGAATCTGAAACCCTCCTCCTGCACCACTGCTCAAGCCAAATATTCATGTTAACTATGCTGTTATTCCAACTCCACTAGCACATGGCACAGATAGCAAATCTAAAATTATTACTTGCAAGGTCCAGCTTTTTAAATTTATCTCCTAGATCCCCAAAAATTCAGCTTGTAGGACTGCCTCCTCTTTTCCTATATCACTGGTTCCTCAATGCACCACAGCAACTTGTTGTCTACACTCCACTTCCAGAATGCTCCACAGCCGCTCTGAGACATCTCTGATCTTTGCACATGGAAGGCAAGAGTTCCATTTGTGGCCTCAGAAACTCCTGTCTGTTCTCCTTACTGTGGATTCCCCTACCACATTAATCTCTGCCACTTTTTCCTGTTGTCCTGTACAGCAGAGCTACTCATGGTGCCATAATCTTGCCGACTGCTGCCTTCCCCTGATGAGCCATCTCCCCCAACACTATGCAAAGCAGTATTTTGGAGGGAGATGACTGCTGGGGTCTCCTGATCTACCTTCCTACTACTGATCTGCCTATTGCTCACCCATTCCCTAACTTTCCCTGAGCCCTTAAACTGTTTTAAAATATTCTGTTTAAACTCACTAAGCATATTATCCACAACAATTTCAGGATCGAGGATACTCCTAAGTGAGCCTTTGCTCAGCTCCAGGACCACCATATAGTCCATCAGACGCTGCAGTTGTGCACATTCTGTGAATATGTAATCATCAGACACTCTGTCAGACTTTCTAAGTTCCCACATTCCCCTGGAGCGTGTCACGGGGCAGAGCTCAACTGCCATGTTGCTCGGCCTCGTCACTGAAACCTGTTACTCACCAAAGTCCACACTTTGACATCCAGAAACACTTGACTAGACAATAGCCCCTGTCAAAATGGAAGATCCAAACTTCCCGCTGGTCTACCTGAGCAATAATAAAGAAAAACTTCCCAGAAACATGCCTTAGCCTCCACCTCTTCTTGCTGAAGCATTTTGAGGCAAAGCCTCAGTTTTTCACTCTAACCCTGTCCACTCCCACAATATCTGCTCTAATTAAACCTAACATTTAAATTGGTCTAGGTCAGTGGGACCCAATGTCTTTTTTAGCCCAATGCCCACCTAAAACACCTTCATACTTGCCAACAATATACATTCTGGTGCCCCCATAATGTGAAAACTTATCTATCATATGCTAACATAAGAAAATTGATTCAGCTTTAAATTTTTATTTGTCTTTAAATTTAGCTTGCACAGTACCTGTGCTCTGTACAGCAACTTCAATATCAATATGATCCTTGAGCTTAATAGTTCTCAGCAAGAGTTGAAATACCTGGTTCAAGATGTGACAGCAAAAACCTTAAGTCCCCATGTGTAACAATGTCCAAGCAGTTTCTGTTTTTTTTTTTGAGTATGTGGTTTACTGCACTGAAGCCTCTTTCAACAAGGTAGGAGGATGGAAATGCAATGAAGAGAAATTTCGCTCCTCTCCAAAGATCAGGAAATTTCATATGACAGTGTGGCCACATACCCAAAAAGCCGAATTTTTTCAAAAGCATTTTTGCTTCTTCATCATTCTGAATTTTGATAATCTCTTCTTGCAAGCTCTCTTCCGCTTCTTCCACTTTGCAAAGAAATGGGTTTGTTTCTCAGTTAGGAATTTCCAGGTTGTTCAAGTCCTTGAATTGATTCTGAAAATCTTTTTTTACTGACTGCAGGTGTAAGCAGTACTCTTGATAATCACCGTCTATGAAAGAGAGTGCCATACTTTTCATGCAGAGAAACTGTGAGAGCATTCTTCTACCAATAGTTTGCTTATATGTTTCTAATTTCCTGATAAGAGTGGGCACTGCACTTCTTACCTGGATTGCATTAAAGTTCACACCCTGCAGTTTCATATTCAGAATGTTCATTTTGTCATACAGTTTAGTTAGGTATGACACACCTCAAAGGTTTCAAAGGTACACGTAATGTCAGAGAAATATACTCAATATACATCATGAAATGCTTTTTCTTTGCAACCATCCGCGAAAAGAGGAGTGCCCCCAAAGAATGAATGGCAGTTAAATGTTAGAACCCCAAAGTACCCCCCCAGCTTCCCTCCTTCCTGCCCGTAAGTGGCAGCAAGCAACGAACCCCCTCCCCCACCAGCAAAAAAAGCATCAGCACCCACCACCGAGCACTCAAGTGTGCAGAAAAGCAACAGCAAAGACAAGGACTTGCAGTACCCCAAAGACTACTCGTTCACCCGGTATTCGACATACCACAGGTTTTCTCTCTCTCCCAAATAAGGGAGAAGGAGGTGTCTCTGTTTCATAGCAAGAGGGGAGACATAACAAACAACTCGCTGGTTTACGAATGTTAAAAGTTAATTGAATTGCTTTTTCCAAGCTCTATGCCCAAAGATGTCAGGTCTCCGGGCACACAGCCGTAGATCTTCATACTCCCACGACACACTCTACTCCTGCTGGGACACTGACCTTTGATCTGCCCGCCTCCAGAGCCAAGAAATCTCAGACCTCCAAAGGTGAGCGAAGCTCTTAGGCCGTGCCCTTGGCATGTCGAATAACGGCCAGTCACGAAACCCCGAGAGCGGGTCCCGTTCCCGCAAAGAACCAAAATCAGCATGTAACTCCAGGTCAGGGTCTTCAAGAGAACCCTGAAAGGGGAAAATAGAGATATTAAAGATGGAAACAGAGCTGTTTCCGAAGATGCAAGCAAAGGAGTTGCCGTTTAGCGCCATCGTGACTAAGCTCTGTCCTCCGTATCTCCACATAGAAGTTTAATTTTGTTTCCCAAGCTCTTGTCGACTTTGAGCAAAAATTCAACCACAATGTCAAAAAGATCAAAGAAACATTTTAGCATCAGCCTTTTGACAGCCAACACACTTCAGTGTGAAGAAGCAAGTGTTCAAATTCTTCATCGTATCTTGGCATAACTGGTGAAATATTCTGCTATTTAGTGGATGAGCTTTGATGGCAGATATTACAAGAGTCATGCCTGAAAATTGTCAATGCCTGAGGTTTTTTGGCTGCAAGGTGTTGATGATGAATTTACACAATGGATTGCATACAGACTTGGAATTTCTTTTTTCGTAAATTCCACTAAACCAGCATTGCGACTTGTCATATCTGGTGCTCCATCTGTTGTACAAGAAATCATGTTTCTAATCGCTACACTTTTATCCTCAATATACATTAGATTTTGAACTCTTCATAAATTGATTCTCCATTGATACTTGTTTTGAAATTCTCCCAGAAGAGAATCTCTTCATAAGCTTTTCCATTTTTGATAAACCATACATATGCCATAAGCAATGCTTTGTTGTCTTGCACAATTAACTCATCCAGTTGTGTCCCAAATTCTGCTTTTTGTAGCTTTGTGGGTAGTTGATACTTATTGTCTTCACTCATTTTGTCAATATGACGAGCTACAGAGTTATTACTCAGAGGAATTGATTTTAAAATACTGGTATCCAGTTTGAGAACAGTAGTGAGCACTTCTAATATCGCAGGCATTATTAATCTTCCACCAATTGTATGAGATTTTCCATGCTTTTCTATCATTTTGGAAATGTTATAAGAAGCAATGAGATCACTAACAAATTCATTTTAGCTTTTTTGGCAAATGACTTGAGTGTGCAATGCTTTTCAAATGCTCCTTTTCATCGTCTGGAAGTGAGTAACACCATAAGTAGCCTGTTCAGGGTGTCTTTTACAGAAGTGTTCCTGCAAGCTTGATGTTTTCATCACTTCATTTACTACAGTATTACAGGGCCATCACTGTTCTGACGGGAATGAGATAAAACTATAATCAGGTATGTAACATTGTATTGAAGCAATATCATTCCCATGAAACACTTCTCTTTTAGAATTGCAGGGGAACTTCAGACCATATTGTTCTGGTATCTGATACTCCTGGGGCAACATTGTCTTCACAGAACAAAACTACAGGATGGACGAGAATTTTTTGGAAATTATAGGATACTAAATAATGGTTAGGTAGCTATGGTAGGTATTAAGGTATCATTGATATTTACTCTTATCAGCTGAGGCAAATCATGATAAAAGAGAGATGTCAAGGAACTAAGTCACTGAAATACTCAGTGCGTCAGTACTTGGGAAAGTTGTGTTAACTGGTGAAGATGCAGAGGAGATGTTGCTGGGACTGGAAAGTTACAAATAAAAGAGATTGACTAGGATACGGGGGGAAACTGAAGGGGGGGATTTAACTGACGTACATAAAATCAGGGCAGCATTAACAAGAAAGGTTATTTTGTCAGGATTTAGCAGATGATGACATAACGTAACTGATAAAAGTATTAAATAGCAGGTGAGGATTTTTTTTTACCCAAATGTGAAAGAGCTAACAGATCTAAGTGTGCGAGATATCATTGTCGCTGTGAGGGATTGTTCAATGTGGAGAGCCATGTTCGCCCAAGCACGTAACGCACAAGGCACATGAAGAAGAAGATTAACGAAGGTATTCAAGGAAGTTGTTGAAATTTTTCTTGGCATCTACAGAGCACCAAACTACATGCAGCTAGCTGAAAGCATGCTTCAAACATATAAAACCATGAAATGCAACATGTCACCAGAGATTCATTTTCTGCATTCCCATTTAGACTACCTCTTGCAAATCTTGGTTCTGTTAGTGACGAGCATGGTGAAAGGTTTCACCAGGACACTGCGGTCATGGAGAAAAGATACCAGGGCAACTGGAATCCATCAATGCTGGCGAATTATTGTTGGACACTTAAGCGAGAAGCCTCAGACACTGAGTACAAATGAAAATCATTAACCAAATATTTTTGACTTAGTTGAACTATTGCAAAGCATCAGCACCATTATGCAATTAAACAAATTAGATTCAATAAAAGTTAATTTGTTGTTTCTCCAAATTCCTATGTGATACAGGTAGTCTGAAATTATATTTGTATTCATCTTCAACCAGTCTATCATAAACAAAAATAATTCTGAGGAAGCAACACTTTTGAAAAAATTTGTTGTCCAGTGTGACGAGAACTAGAAGTTCTATCACTTACAATGCCACAGATTGCTGGCTACAGACTAAGGTTCACAATAAAAAAAAATTGTTTTTAATGGCTTAGATCTGAAGAGACAAAGGGCCCCACCATGGTCTTAATTTCTGGAGATTCTATGATTTGATGGTTGTCTCAATATTCTTTTACAAGCTTCATAATAAAAGTGGTGTTATGATGAGCAGACTGTTGTATAATACAATTGTTAATGTAACTGGGGACATTAAAAATAGTCCTTTCAGTAAAATATTAAATACCAGAGAATGATATAAGGACATACTGCTGTCCATTCTGTAAATGGCAAAGGAAATCCAAATCTCTGTCAGAGACTTCAATCAGGCTTCTTTGAAGAAATCTCTGCACAATTATCATCAGCACACTCACATTCTGCTATACTACAATTAGAAATGCCTACTGTTCCATGCCTAGGCCACATTTCCAGAAATCTGAACACTTGGCTGTCCTCCTCCTGCCTGTATTCAGGCAGAGAATAAAGAGCAAAGCTCCAGAAGCAAGGCCAACAACGAGGTGGTTGTGGGAGGCAGAGGAGCCGGGATGGGATTGCTTTGAGTTGGTGAATTGGGCCGTGTTCAAGGTCTCATCAGAGAATCTGAACGAATACACCACAGTTGTTACGGACTTTATAAAAACAGTCGTAGAGGAGTGCGCTCTCACAAAATCTTTCAGAATCTTCCTTAATCAGAAGCCCTGGATGAACCAGGTGACCTATAATCTGGTGAGGGCCAGACCAGTGACATTCAGGTCTGCTGACCAAGTAAAATACAAGAGATAAAAGAGGTCCAGGTGCAATCTCTGGAAAGCCATCCTAGGTGCAAAGTGTCAATTCTGGACCATACCTGAATCACTGAAGGATGCTCAACAGCTGTGGCAGGCCCTGAATGTGATCACCTGCTACAAAGTGAAAGCAAGCGATGGAGGTGACAAGAAGACTTCACTCCCAGATCAGCTCAATGTCTTTTATGCTTGCTTTGACTGTCAAAACATGATGGGTCGTTCATGAGCTTCTACAGCGTCTGATGACCCTGCGATTTCAATCTCTGAGGCCGACGTGAGTCCATCCTTCAGGAGGTTGAACCCACGGGAAGTGTTTGGCTCAGACAGGGGGCCTGGCCAAGCACTGAGGACTTGTGCTGATCAATTGGCTGGAGTGTTCACTGTTGTCTTAACCTCTCATTTCAGCAGTCTGAGGTACCCACCTGCTCCAAGCAGGCTTTAATTATACCGGTGCCTATGAAGAACATAGTGACGTGTCTCAATGACTATCATCCAGTAGCACTTACATCCACTGTGATGAAGTGCTTTGAGGGATTGGTAATGAAACATATCAACTCCTCCTTGAGAAGCAACTTAGATCCATTCCAATTTGCCTACCATCACAACAGATCAACAGCAGATGCCATTTCTTTGGCTCTTCACTCAACCCTAGAACATCAGGACAGCAATGATTGCATACATCAGGATGCTCTTCATTGACTACAGTTTGGCAATCAATGTTATCATCCCCCTCAAAAATAATTAATAAGCTTCAACTCCTAGGCCTCAATACCTCCTTGTGCAACTGGATCTTCAATTTCCACACTTGCAGACTCCAACAATATCGCCTCCACAATCACCTCCATCAGCACGCAAGTATCATTATGAAGAAAGCACAACAGTGCCTCTGCTTTCTTAGAAGTTTGCTATGATTTGGCATGTCTTCTAAAAACTTGACAAACTTCTATAGATGTGCAGTGGAGGGTATATTGACTGGTTGTATTACAGCCTGGTATGGAAACACCATTGCCTTTGAACAGAAATGCCAGCAACAATATGTGGGTACAGCCCAGTCCACACAGCTCTCTTCACCACTGAGCGCATCTGCATGGAGCACTGTCATAGAAAATCAACATTGGTCATCAAGTAAACCTAACATCCAGGCCCTGCTCTCTTCTCACTGCTGCCATCAGGAAGAAGGTCCAAGAGCCTCAGGTTCAGGGACAGTTATCAGCCTCCGACCATCTGATCCTTGAATCACAAGGAAATAACTTCACTCGCCCCATCACTAAACTGTTCCCACAACCTATTGTCTTACTTTCAAGGAATCTTCATCTCATGTTCTTGATATTTATTGCTCACTTGTTATTTGTTACTCTTTTTTTTTTGCAATGGCACAGTTTGCTGTCTTTTGTAGATTGGTTGTTTCTCCTGTTTGGTGTGGTCTTTCATTGATTTTATTGTGTCCTTTATATCTACTGTGTATGCCTGCAAGAAAGTAAATCTCAGGGTTGTATAAAGTTCCCTTTGCTGCCATCATGCTTGTTATGCTCCATTTTCCAATTAGAAAAACATAGAAACATAGAAACATTTTATGAAGTTTCAATGAATTTATAATGTGGGCAGAATCTTCAATTTCAGTGTAGATTGTGTCCAATATTATGACTGATTTAAAAATCCCCAAGAATGATTTGGTAAAAGTGTTCTAAACCACCTTGATATTACAACACATGCAGATTCAAACTAGTTACTTTATTAGAGGGATGTAAAACAATGGCTCAGTGTAAGTACAGAGTGGACAGTCAGTGCCTATTTTCCTGAGCAGAAATGGCTAATACGAGACGGCATAATTCTAAAGTGATTGGAGAAAAGTATGGGATCAGTAGTTTAGTTAAGCAGAAAGTGGTGGGGGCATGGAACACCCTGCCAGGGTGGTGGTAGGAATGGACTCATTAGTGAGATTTAAGAAATTCTTAGGTAGCCATATAGATGAATGAAAACTGGAGGGCTCTGTTGGAGGGAAGCATTAGACTGATCTTGGACTAGGTTAAAAGGTCAGCACAACATTGTGGGCCGAAGGGCCTGCACAATGCTGTTCTGCTTTATGTTCTGTGATCTATGTAAAGACTTCAAAGATAAAGATTTGACTTCAATTTCAGTGAGGTGGACTGATCGGTTAAAAAAAACTCCTGTGAAATGATTTAACAGGAAATAAAACAGTTGCTAAGTAAAACGCACAACATGGAAAATTACTAGACCAGAACCATGGTCCCCTTTGTTCTTTGTTATGCAAGTGCACTGAACTTCAAGCTTGCTCCACTAATCTTCTACTTCAGCTCCATCTTCCTGCAGTGTTTCTGGATCCCAAGATTTTCTCAATATCCAGAAATCTAATTCAAATAGGAATATCTTTAGTGGCTAACACCGTTGTTGGGTCAGAGGCTGTTAACTTGTCGCTCTCGGGTGGAAAAAAGAATTAGTTTGATTGAGATACCAGGTGTGTGTTCTAATCTGCATGACAATTTTGCAAGATCTGTCTCCTTGTTATACTACGCTAGGTGCTGACATTCTGTTGATTTGAGTGTAACCCTACCTTTCACACCATCTCAGTACAATCTCTTCTCTAAACATGGAAAATAAATGTCACTAGTTAATAATGTGTCCTGGAGACTCAAAAAACACTGTTTAAAATACCCTTTAATCATCTCATAAATTCTGGTCCATGTTGGAATTATTCCTACTGTGGACTCAATGGAGTGAGATGAACTTCCAGCGAAGGTGGCTTGGCAGACAGTGTGAGACCTGACTCCCAAGCTACAATGTCAGATTTATCACTACCACAGTATCACCTGCTCTCCTCCAACACTAAAATAGCAAACAGCAACATTAAATCTCTTCTTATTGGGAAAAGAAGTATCATAACCCCATCTAAGGAAACCTTCAAAAACATATCCTCACCCAAAATATGTAGTTTAGGTAATTAAGTTTTTTTGCTCATTTCATACTTCATCCTATTTATTGCACAGCACATTGGGGAAATAAACAGCGATAAGTGTGCTATTTCTGTTAAAGGATTTACGAATTCACTATTATCACAGTTGCCTAACAAAGCCAATGAGCACCATGAATTCTGTTTCGTAATGAAGTCAGCATTAACAATCCATCACTTCGATACACACTGACTGAGATTCCAGACTCAGTTATGAGAAAGCAGTTCTTTCTATGGTCCCTAATTATCCTCATACTAAACATACCATATGTTATTTATGTCATGTGACTCCACAGGGATAGTTAAAAAAAGCATTGATCTGCAGATGCAATAATTGGGAACGTAGGCAAACGCATAAGAGAGAAAGGAACTGAGATTACACTGAGAGTTGGGCAAAGGCTAAGGAAAAGGGAAGATTCCCATGGAGCACAGACCTGCTGAGTTGAATAGTCTGTGTCGATGCTGTGAGTATGTATTACTTTAGGTGTAACACCAACTCTCCTATCACCTCTTTTAACTTACTCCATAAAAAAGCACTTCTTTGACCTTTTGATTGCTTTCACATCACGTTTGGCATCATATTTTATGTGATAGCATTCCAGTAAAATACAATGGGATAGTTTACTACATGAGTATCACTCCCATTTTGTGTGACTGAGAGGACTACTTGTCTCTTGCAGTGTCTGTGCATTCTTTGAGCATTAATTTCCATTTGTAGAATATAACCACTGATCACAGAAAAGCATGAAGCCAACTTCACAATGAAATCCTCAAGCAGGAAATTCCACAAGCTTCTTTCGGTAAACTCTAAAGATGATTACTAGAGCATGTAGAAAAACAGCATACATATCAAAAAGCAGGAATGTGAAGGGTTTTCCTCAGTATTCAATAAAGGTTGTGTTGAGAGATTGGGAGAACCTTAGCGGAAACTCTCTGCCATCTCAGGCCAGATCATCTACACTGTTCTGGCAGGCTGCAATGGATTTTTCTATGCCAGAGGCTCAGGAATGAAACGAGAGGGTGGGGTTATTAGTGACAGTTAGTCTTTTGCCTCCCTGCACACTTATTTACATAACTCAAATTTTGCAACAAACACAAGAAGTAGGAGCAGGAGTAGGCCATCTGGCCTGCTGAGCCTGCTCCGTCATACAATAAGTTCATGTCTGATCCGGCCATGGACTCATCTCCACCTACCTGCCTTTTCCCCATAACCCTTAATTCCCCTGCTATGCAAAAATCTATCCAACTCTGTCTTAAATATATTTACTGAGGTAGCCTCCACTGCTTCATTGGGCTCTAAAGCTTACAGGTACTCTAAAATGACAGTTAAATCATAGAAGAAACTGGAAATTTTCCAAAGTCGGTAACATCAAACATCTGTTTCTGATTGTACAGATTCTGCTGTCAACCTGAATGTCTTCCATCAGCTTTTCAATGTCAATTTACCTATGATTAAAGACAAGTTAGTCAAATGTACAGAATAAAAAGTCATTCAGAAACTAATTATCACCTACAATTATTTAAGAGGATAAAAAACATTGGGTTGAATCACAATGGATCTGGCCCATGGCCTAGACTTGATACCTACAGTACTCAACCATTCAGACTTACTGCTAAAGGATGCTCAAAGCCAAACGACCGATAAAAACAAGTGCCAAGTCAAGGAAATCTACCATTCTTACTCAGTCTGACCTCCCAACCACATGGATGGATCTGTAATTATATAGTCATAGTTACAGCACAGAATCAGGCCCATAGACTGTGCCGAACTATTTAAACTGCCTACTCCAAACGACCTGCACCAGAACCATCCACATCCCTACCATCCACGTACCTATCCAAGTTTCCCTTAAACTTTGAAATTGAGCTCGCATGCACCACTTATGCTAACAGCTTGTTCCACACTTTTATGACCTTCTGAGTGAAGAAGTTTCTCCTCATGTTCACCTTAAACTTTTCACCTTTCACCTTTAACCCATGACCTCTCAATGTAGTTCCACCCAAGTAGAGTGGAAAAAGCCTTCTTGCATTTACCCTATATGTACCCCTCATAATTTTGTATACCTCTATCAAATCTCCTCTCAATCTACTACATTCCAAGGAATAAAGCCCTAACCTATTCAATCTTTCCTTATGTCAGGTTGTCCAGACACGCCAATATCTTTCGTTAAATTTTCTCTGTACCCTTTTAACCTTATTTACATCTTTCCTGTAGGCAGGTGACCAAAATTGCACACAACACTCCTAATTAGGCTCCACCAATGTCTTATACATCTTCATCATAACAACCTATGTTCTGTACACAGTATTTGATTTATGAAGGCTGATGAGCCGAAAGCTTTCTTTACGACCTTATCTTCCTGTGACCCCACTTTCAATGAATGATGAACCTGTATTCCCAGATCCCTTTCTTCTACCAAACTCCTCTGTGCCCTACCATTCACTGTGTAAGACCTACCCTTGTTGGTCCTACTGAAGTGTAGCCCATTGCATTTGTCTGCATTAAATTCCATCTGCCATTTTTTCAGCCCATTTTCCAGCTGGTCCAGATCCCGCTGCAAGACACGATAACCTTTCTCACTGTTCACTACACCCACAATTTTGATGTCATCCATAAATTTGCTGATCCAGTTATCCACAATATCATCCAGAACATTGACTGAGCAACCTTGCAACAATAGTGTCTTATGGGATAAATAAAGTTTTATCTTATCTTGTATATCCAGTCCCTTAGAATACCTTCCAATAACTTTCCCACAACTGATATCACTCATCAGCTTAGTTTGTTTTTTAAAGGCATCCCTTAGTCTTGCGAGACCATGGATCTGCACCTGGAAAGAATTCACTCTCCAGGGCGCAGGCCTGGGCAAGGTTGTTTGGAAGACTGGCAGTTGCCCATGCTGCAAGTCTCCCCTCTCTATGACACCGATGTTGTCCAAGGGAAGGGCATTAGGACCCATACAGCTTGGCACCAGTATCGTCGCAGAGCAATGTGTGATTAAGTGCCTTGCTCAAGGACACAACACGTTGCCTCGGCTTGGGCTCGAACTCATGACCTTCAGATCACTAGTCGAACACCTTAACCACTTGGCCACGTGCCCACATGTGCCCACAATTCTTACAAAGAATTGTCATATTTTTGTAAGAATATGACAAGTGTGCCTGAACTTCTAGGACATGCAAGTGCTACCATATTTAATATATGCATGCAAATAGGAAGCCCAAAACTCTCCAACCATTCTTCACAGACGTCTTCCTGGACTTCAGTGATGCATTGTAAACTTGCAAAAGTTTCCCCAGAGTGCTGTCAAGTACTTTGGGAAACATATGGGTTCTGAAAGGGGATGTTTGTATCCACGTCCTTCCTGCATCCAATTGTGCATTTTGGTTTTGTAGGATTTTGGTACAATTACATACATTAAATTATTTCTTCATTGGAATTAACTCTACAGGCGTATCACAGTTCAAGATATAGTTCAAAGTTCAAAGTACAATTATTATCGATGTGTATATTAATCCGCCTTGAAATTTGTCTCCTTACAGGCAGCCACAAAGTAGAGAAATCCGAAAGAATATATGGATCCTTACAGAAAAAAAAACCCTTTAACAATAGATAGCTCTTTTGTTTATTGCTGTATTGAGCATGCATGTGAATTAGTGCTGCATCACATAGAAGGTCTAGATCATTATACAAAATTCTCTGGGTTGTACATTTACATTCCCCTTTAATCTAACCACAAAGCAGCACTTGCAAAGGTTACACTTGTTATTATCTGGATAATAACAATTCTCTAAAATTGCATTTAGGATGTGTGGAGTAGGAACTAACCAGGGGATTAAAATTTATTAGGATTAGTCTTGGACTTGGTGCACGAATTTTGTATGATCCTGCAAAAAATAAGCAATTAGACTGAGGCAGAGCTATAAACTGAACAATTTCAATTTCAAGTGTCTCTGAACTGTCTGTAAATACATCCCTCTTTAAATATGGAAACTAAAACTATACTCTGTACTCTATTTATTTGTGGTCTCACCCATGTATGTACAATTGCAGAAAGACTCCCCAACTTTTATATTGTATCTCATTTGCAGTAAAGGCCACATTCCATTTGCATCCTAATTACATTTCATATCTGCACACAAACTTTTGGTGCACTATTCACGAGGAAACCCAGACATGTGTTGCTCTGTCTGTAGTCTTTCTCTGCTTCAACAATATTCTGCATCTGTATTCTTCCTCCTTATGTGCATCATCTCAAATTTCCATATGCCATCTGTTAAATATTTAGCCAAACTATATCACTTTATCAATGCTGAATCATCTTCACAAGTTGTTCTCTCCCTGTGTATTTGTGCTATCAGTAAATTTGGCTTCCTCCATCCAAATCATTAATTTAGGTTGTCATTAGTTGAGGCCCAGCACTGATTCTTGTGGTCTCCTCTCTTTGACAGTCATTGAAGTTGAGGATAATTCAGTTTAACTCACGTGAAACACACAGATTCTTCCACAGGTAGGGCAGCAAGTGTTTGAATGGATAGGAGATGCTTGTATATTGGTAATTTCAGAGGTAGTACATCTATTTTATCATTCATGCTTCACACAAATGCATCACAACTAATGCTCTACCTTTAATTTAGGATCACTGTTCAGATATTCCCTGAAATCATGGGTACATTACACTTTAATTGTTTCCCTTGTTAATATGGTATTGTTTATTTAATAGAGTTTGGAATAATATATGGCTAGTACAGCTATCTAGTGTAACATCATGTGAACTGCAAAACCCACAGGTAAGTGTAATTGGAACCTCTGTGCTGCTGCTAATGGCCTGGGAAATGACAGATGCCAGTGCATTTGATGTGCCTGATGATTTGGAGTGTTTTATGAAGACAGCAATGGTGATAATACTCAGTAACACTCAGAAACTTGGCAGAGGGTAGGAATCATCTCCTGCCTGGTAGACCATTAGCTTTATAGCTCTACGTTCATTTTGTCAGGCGATACTCAGTGCTAATATATATTTGACAAAACCCAGGAGTTTTGCCTTGTACAGTAACATTTATTTGATAATTATTGAATTATTTTGGGAAATCTATATACAGTACATTTGCTGGATCTCCTTTATCATCCTAAAATAAAATTTGTTAATATGACTTTTCTTGTATCATGTTTCCGTTTGAATATATCGTCATTCTAAATGTTCTGCCACAATTTTCTTAATGATCAGTTTCACCTTTTTCCCCAGTGATGAACGTCAAGTTAACTGCCCTATACAGTGACTTGAAGGAGTTTTCAACTCCTAACCCTTTGTTCAAACAAATGACTACTACACCATGGATTTTGATCAATTTAACTGAGAATTTTTACTCGTGAATCACAGACTCTGTTTCTCACAGTAGAATTCGCTCAAGCTCTACCAGGTTATTTGGGGGGTGACAATGGACAGCAATCTTGAGGTCTTGCCAGGGACGTTCCATTGAGTTCAGGTCAGATTTCCAGCCCTGCTGCTGAAAAACATCTCCATTGCATAATGCTGTTCCTGCTATACTATAGAGTAGAGATGGTGTTACTGGCTGATGCGCAGTATTAGATGTACATCACACATACCTGTAACCCAGTTTAATTAAACCCAAAATTGTCATGTTAGAAAGTTCTACTGGTGGAGGGATGAAAATGAGGTTTACTGATTTAAAAAAAAAAGAATTTGAAAAAATCACTTATGCGAGGGTGGGGCGGGCTGGACACAGGATGGACAAGGAGAGAAGCACAGCATCTATTAAATGCTGAAGATATGAACTGTTAACAGTGGAATTAGTAGTGAGTATCTTTACCCTACTAACTTGAAACCCTCAGGGTGAAACCCCTGGAGGAGAGACAATAGCGATAAAAGATTTATTGAAGCTACAGCTATGACATGCATCAGCTATAACGAGACAATATCAGCAGAGACCAGTGTCCAAAATCCCTACCATGTAGTCAGGAATCAGTTCTGCAAAATCATAACAAGGCATTTGGTCAAGTTTTGTACAAGTTTGTGAATGAGCGTACTGTGGATGATCAACTATTTCATCCAACGCACCAAGATGGCCAAGCACCCAGATGAAAAACCAGCCTGGGAACGAAATGTGTAATGACGCAGAGGATTTAATACGGTTGGGTGTATAGGTATATTTTCATACAAAGAATCTGAATTTGATTTTCTGCTAGAACTGACAATTTTTGCACAGACTTTGATAAGTTACTGAATGAGATTTACTTTGTTTAAGAGTTGTGATGTTGGAGAATTGTCACGAAAGGAGTTTAACTGTGGATATATAATTTTTGAATTTGAACTTAAACTTGTAGGTATACCGCCTGGAACTGAAACTGAAATTAACACTAACACTTGAGAACAGAAATTATATTTGGTTTTCTAACTAACTAGGGATAAGTAAAAAGGAAAGTGTAGCCTGTGAACTTTTAAATAGGGAATAACACTAGATCTAATTAGTTAGAGAAATTGGAGTAACAAAGGTTATTCTAATGAATATCACCGATTCTAACTAAACAGGAATTTGGCTTTTGTTGATATCTAAGATTTGGAACCTAAACAGAATGTTTGAATTTTGAATTGTTCTTGCTCATGTAAATATTTTGTACATATTGTTTTTTTCTTATAAAGAAAACCTTACTTCCAGAAGTGTGTGGTTTCTATACCCTTTTTTGAAACCTGGATTCTTCTGATGGCCTATTCGCACCTAGTGTAATTTGATTTTCTCAAAGCATGCAACAACACACGATAAGACTGGTGCTACATACGTGTTACATACCACTTAGCATTGGGGCTAGAAAGTTCCACATCTGACCATAAGATCTTCTTCTACATTTTCACAGTCTCTTCTAAATGATGTTTTGCAAAGTCTTTACAGACAAGGATATGCTTTTTTTAAGTGGTAAATGTGGCAGAGTATCATGCTACGTCAATGTTTTTCAGCAGTAGGAAATGAAAATCTGGTCAGGATTGATGGGAAGTTGAATGCTGCTAAATAGAGATAAAAACCTGCTAGCCTCTACCAGAAAACTTAAACTGGAGTGGAAGTTCATCTTTCAGCAGGACAACGACCCAAAGCATACAGCACACAGCCAGACAATCTATTGAGGAGTTTCAGATGAAGAAAATTGATGTCCTTGAGTGGCATAGTCAGAGTCCTGATTGGCATGTTTGTTGTTTAACAAAGACAAACTCGTGTTGGTAAAAACACTAGAAATATTTTATTTACAGAATACTACCGTCATGGCTTCAGCTCGACCACATTCTAAGTGCATATCTGTGTATCACCTATTCACCAATATCATTCCAGTCCCGGGTGAAATGCCCGCATTGCACATTAGGAACTGAAGTTCTTTATTACGTACAGACATAATATTCCCCTTTAAAGAATATAATGTAATATCCCCCCATAAACCTGCAAAACACAATAATACTTTCCGGCAAAGATATTTATATTAACTTCAATTGTAATGAGCAAATAAGTCCTTTGTTTGCTCAACAACTCTTAATCCATCTCTATGGTGGCTTACTGATCCCTTTTGGACTGCTGTTTGTTTTCACAGTTGTCAATCTTACACTTGCTGTATTAATACCAATGTCCTTTTGAGAACTCATTTCTTTCACATCCTTCTGCCAAGATCCTATCAGTTAATCTCTGTTCTTGTTCTTGCTATGTAGCCATAATTCACTCCATGTTCCTCATAATGGAGCATTGGTCTACATCCATGTGATCAGTGAGACTTTGCATAAGCTCCAACTGAGTCTGTCTCCATTCACAGAGCTCCTTCTGTTGGCTGCTTATCATGGACAACAACTCCTCCTGTTGGTCTGTGTTGAATTGTTGCTGTTGTTCTGACCTTTGGATCACTGTGGTCTCCTCATCTTCCTTTTTATTTTCCCTCATCGACTTCAGAGAGGATTGTGGAAATATTTTTGATTTCCATTCTTCAACTGGAAGTCAATGAGAGACTAATATTGAACAACAGCTGCATGAGGTGGAAGCAAGACTAGCGACTTCTTCATCGTGATCACTCTGTTTGGCGCTGGCATCCTGACAGTCATGCTTCTGTAGCAGTTCTGGATGTCTAAGGAAGGTGGAGTTCTTGTGCTTCTCTTTCATAATCTCTCTGGATCTCTCATGGATGCAGTTACAAGTTTCTCAAGTTATATCAGGTAAGCATCTGAGCCTCTCAAAGACATCTGCGTACTCTTCCATGAGTGAAGTGCGGTCATCTTTGGTCTGTGAAGCCACTACGAACACTTGTTCCAGCAGTCTGAGCCTTTCACATGCAGTCAGACCTAATATTTGTTGTACTCTCTTTTCAACAATCAATAGCTGTGCCTTTAGGTGCTGCCCTTGTGTTTGAAGGTCATTATACAGCCCCCTTTTACTGGAACATTCTCTCCAGTGTTGCCTGTCACTTTTAACTTCACCGGGTAAATCTTGCTCTTTGCTGTGAGAGTCTTGTAATCATCCATGGACAACAGATTCACCTGGGCTTCAGAATCGAGCTTGAATGGAATTACTGTCTCATTCACAGTCACTGGAGCCATCCATTCTCGTTTACCAGCACCAGAGTCTGTAGAGGATCCACAAAGAATTCCTCCATTTCCTCATCAACCATGTGCACATTTCTCTTGGTACACAGCTATGCGGCATTTTGCAAAATAATTCTTCTTCTTACAATTTTTGCATGACTTTCCATAAACAGGACACGTCATTGGATTGTGACTACCTCCATATTTGCTGCCTTTGCTCTTTCAGCCTATCTCTTTTCTCGGGATTACTGCCTGTGCCACGCGACAGTGAGAGTAGGAATGCAATGAGGTGGAGGATAAATGCATGGCTGAGGGATTGGAGCAGGGGGCAGGGATTCAAGTTTTTGGATCATTGGGACCTCTTTTGACGCAGGCGTGACCTGTACAAAAAGGACGGGTTACACTTGAATCCTAGGGGGACCAATATCCTGGCAGGGAGATTAGCGAGGGCTACTGAGGTGACTTTAAACTAGAATGGTTGGGGGGTGGGAATCAAATTAAAGAGGCTAGGCGAGAGGAGGCTAGTTCACAACAGGGGGATGGGAACCAGTGCAGAGAGATAGAGGGGTATAAAATGAGGGTAGAAGCAAAAAGTAGTAAGGTGAAAAGTAAAAGTGCAGGCCAACAAATCCAGGGCAAGCATCAAAAAGGGCCACTTTTCAACATAATTGTATAAGGGCTAAGAGAGTTTGTGTGTCAATGCAAGGAGCATTCGTAACAAGGTGGATGAATTGAAAGTGTAGATTGTTATTAATGATTATGATATAGTTGGGATCACAGAGACATGGCTCCAGGATGACCAAGGATGGGAGCTCAACATTCAGGGATATTCAATATTAAGGAGGGATAGACATGAAAGAAAAGGAGGTGGGGTGGCGTTGTTGGTTAGAGAGGAGATTAACGCGATAGAAAGGAAGGACATAAGCCGGGAAGATGTGGAATCGATAAGGGTAGAGCTGCATAACACTAAGGGCCAGAAAACACTGGTGGGGATTGTGTACAGGCCACCTAACAGTAGGAGTGAGGTTGGGGATGGTATTAAACAGGAAATTAGAAATGTGTGCAATAAAGGAACAGCAGTTATAATGGGTGACTTCAATCTACATGTAAATTGGGTGAACCAAATTGGTAAGGGTGCTGAGGAAAAGGATTTCTTGGAATGTATGCGGGATGGTTTTTTGAACCAACATGTCAAGGAACCAACTAGAGAGCAGGCTATTCTAGACTGGATATTGAGCAATGAGGAAGGGTTAATTAGCAATCTTGTCGTGAGAGGACCCTTGGGTAAGAGTGAACATAATATGGTGGAATTCTTCATTAAGATGGAGAGTGACATAGTTAATTCAGAAACAAAGGTTCTGAACTTAAAGAAGGGTAACTTTGAAGGTATGAGACGTGAATTAGGTAAGATAGACTGGCAAATGACACTTAAAGGGTTGACGGTGGATATGCAATGGCAAGCATTTAAAGATCGCATGGATGAACTACAACAATTGTTCATCCCAGTTTGGCAAAAGAATATACCAAGGAAGGTAGTGCACCTATGGCTGACAAGGGAAATTAAGGATCGTATCAATTCCAAAGAAGAAGCTTACAAATTAGCCAGAAAAAGTGGCTCACCTGAGGACTGGGAGAAATTCAGAGTTCAGCAGAGGAGGACAAATGGCTTAATTAGGAAGGGGAAAAAAGATTATGAGAGAAAACTGGCGGGGAACATAAAAACTGACTGTAAAAGCTTTTATAGATGTGTGAAAAGAAAAAGATTGGTTAAGACAAATGTAGGTCCCCTACAGACAGAAACAAGTGAATTGATTATGGGGAGCAAGGACATGGCAGACCAATTGAATAATTACTTTGGTTCTGTCTTCACTAAGGAGGACATAAATAATCTTCCGGAAATAGTAGGGGACAGAGGGTCCAGTGAGATGGAGGAACTGAGGGAAATACATGTTAGTAGGGAAGTGGTGTTAGGTAAATTGAAGGGATTAAAGGCAGATAAATCCCCAGGGCCAGATGGTCTGCATCCCAGAGTGCTTAAGGAAGTAGCCCAAGAAATAGTGAATGCATTAGTGATAATTTTTCAAAACTCTTTTGATTCTGGACTAGTTCCTGAGGATTGGAGGATGGCTAATGTAACCCCACTTTTTAAAAAAGGAGGGAGAGAGAAACCAGGGAATTATAGACCGGTTAGCCCAACATCGCTGGTGGGGAAACTGCTAGAGTCAGTTATCAAAGATGTGATAACTGCACATTTGGAAAGCGGTGAAATCATCGGACAAAGTCAGCGTGGATTTGTGAAAGGAAAATCATGTCTGACGAATCTCATATAATTTTTTGAGGGTGTAACTAGTAGAGTGGATAGGGGAGAACCAGTGAATGTGGTATAATTGGATTTTCAAAAGGCTTTTGACAAGGTCCCACACGGGAGATTAGTGTGCAAACTTAAAGCACACGGTATTGGGGGTAAGGTATTGATGTGGATAGAGAACTGGTTGGCAGACAGGAAGCAAAGAGTGGGAATAAACGGGACCTTTTCAGAATGCCAGGCGATGACTAGTGGGGTGCCCCAAGGCTCAGTGCTGGGACCCCAGTTGTTACAATATATATTAATGACTTGGATGAGGGAATTAAATGCAGCATCTCCAAGTTTGCGGATGACACGAAGCTGGGCGGCAGTGTTAGCTATGAGGAGGATGCTAAGTGGATGCAGGGTGACTTGGATAGGTTAGGTGAGTGGGCAAATTCATGGCAGATGAAATTTAATGTGGATAAACATGAAGTTATCCACTTTGGTGACAAAAACAGGAAAATAGATTATTATCTGAATGTTGGCCGATTAGGAAAAGGGGAGGTGCAATGAGACCTGGGTGTCATTATACACCAGTCATTGAAAGTGGGCATGCAGGTACAGCAGGCGGTGAAAAAGGCGAATGGTATGCTGGCATTTATAGCAAGAGGATTCAAGTACAGGAGCAGGGAGGTACTACTGCAGTTGTACAAGGCCTTGGTGAGACCACACCTGGAGTATTATGTGCAGTTTTGGTCCCCTAATCTGAGGAAAGACATCCTTGCCATAGAGGGAGTACAAAGAAGGTTCACCAGATTGATTCCCGGGATGGCAGGACTTTCATATGATGAAAGACTGGATGAACTAGGCTTATACTCATTGGAATTTGGAAGATTGAGGGGGGATCTGATTGAAACGTATAAAATCCTAAAGGGATTGGACAGGCTAGATGCAGGAAGATTGTTCCCGATGTTGGAGAAGTCCAGAACGAGGGGTCACAGTTTGAGGATAAAGGGGAAGCCTTTTAGGACCGAGATTAGGAAAAACTTCTTCACACAGAGAGTGGTGAATCTGTGGAATTCTCTGCCACAGGAAACAGTTGAGGCCAGTTCATTGGCTATATTTAAGAGGGAGTTAGATATGGCCCTTGTGGCTAAAGGGATCAGGGGGTATGGAGGGAAGGCTGGTGCAGGGTTTTGAGTTGGATGATCAGCCATGATCATACTGAATGGTGGTGCAGGCTCAAAGGGCTGAATGGCCTACTCCTGCACCTATTTTCTATGTTTCTATGTTTCTATGCTATTGCTTTGGGAAACACTTTGTGCACTGTCCTTCTGTTTTCACAGCATACACTATTGTGTCTGCCCTGTGCAGCTCCTTAGCTTGTGCTCATGTGGCCTCTGCTGCCCTACACATATTCACAGCCTTTTCCAGTGTCAACTCTTTTACATGCCCCAGTGTTTTTCTAAGTCCATCATCTGAAATTCCGCAAACTATTCTGTCTCTAACTAGTGAGTTTCTCAGATCTCTAAATTCAAAGGAGTTACTCAATGTGCGAAGCCAGCTAAGTATTGGTCACGCTTTGCTCTGGTCACAGGAAAAAAAAACTTATCTCTCAAACATGATGTTTTACTTGGGGCAAAATACTCCTCAAATTTTCTCATCAGAGTCTCCAATGTAAAAGTTGTCTCATCAATATTATAACTGTTATTGATATCCAAAGCATCTTCTCTAATTACAGACAGTAAAATAAATGCTTTCAATTTTTCATCAGTCCCTCATACTGCGCTGGCCGTTAAATATGTATATGTTGAATTGTGGTTAGAAATGTTTCCAGTTATCTGTTAGATTGCCAGTAAACTGCACAGGTGTGGGAGGACTTAGCTTATCCATGACGGGAACTCTCAGCCCCTCATCTGAATTTTTTGGTGAATTCGGTGACCTCTGAACTTCTGGAACAACAGGCTCTCTCACCTCGCTGGCCAGCTTCTCCCTGTTGTAACTAGCATCTCTCTCTCTCTCACTCATGCACAGTATTCATTTACTCTTCGTGTTTCGACCTTACGCTGACTTCTGTCACCATGTTATGTTTGTCCTTAACAAAGACAAACTTGGCGTGGCTTTATATTAGAACATTTTATTACTGAAATGCTCAACCTGAGCGCATGTAACCAGCTAACCATCATAGCTTTCTGAACCAACTGGGAAATGAAGTTCCTTAGCATGCACACAATGAAACAAAATTTGTCGTAAAAAATAGCAATAATGTCGTTTTCTTCTTCTTGGGTCCTTGCTCCCAGTGGAGCATAGGCCATTGATGACCTCCCATCTCCAACATCCAAAGTTGATGGTACGGTTGGAGTCCATCAATGTTTCTGTAATCCGTAGTATCCACTCTACAGGGGATTGGCCTATACAGCTTCTCCTGAGCCCCGTTGGCCGGCCTTACCCATTTTCACCTCTTACAAGGGGAATGTAGGGTTGGACTTTGAAATGCAGCAGTATATTTTACTAAAATAAACATGTCAAAACCTGTTATAATAAGAAATCTATTCTAAAGCCAAAAAAAATCTTACTTTCAGATTCCAAGAATGGAACAAACTTTAACACAAAATTAGAGCCTTTAAGAAAAGCTTTGACAAATAAAATCACAAGTAGACATACGTATGAAATACTTTATGGCTCCTGAATTAGTAATGCAACAGAAATGTTGACACATTTAACTAAGTGTACTTCTTAAAATCTATGTTTCTGGCGATTTCATAAATCAAATTGACATAGCATTAGCTGTATTAATGCCATATATGGGAATGTTAATTTAACTGTTTTTGGCCTTGTTTATTAAGTACAGGAGTTGGGATGTTATGTTGAAACTGTATAGGACACTGATGAGGCCAAATTTCAAGTGTTGTGTGCAGTTCTGATCACCTTTCCACTGGAGAAATATAACTAAGCTTGGAAGAGTACAGAGAAAAGTTACACAGATGTTGCCAGCACTTGATGACCTAAGCTACAGAGATAGGTTCAATAGTTTAGGACTTTATGCTCTGAAGTGCAGGAAAATGAGGGGAGATCTTGTAGAGGTATACAAAATTAAGACGTGTACAGACAGTATGAATTCATACAGGCTTTTCTCTGCTGTTTGGATGAGACTAGAACCAGAGATCATTGGTTTAGGGTGAAAGGACAAATATTTAAGGGGAATCTGAGGGGGGACTACTTCAATCAGAGGCTGATATGTGCCGTGGTAGTTAATTGTGTTAGTCCTTTGCCACTCAAGTTAGCTACTCCCACATGGGAGGAGTTCATATACTGTCCAAGCTGGGTTATCAATAAAGTTCAGTTGAGTATCATCCATACTGGCACCTTGGTGTGCTCTGCACTATCCCTCATTATCGAACTCTGTGTAAGACACTGATGAAGTGTCAGAAGTGGCTGACAGTCAATGAATTGGTACTAATACCAAGTGACATCCCCAAGAAGAAGGGATTTATTGACACTGCTCTTGTTTGCATATATCTATGAAAAATGTATAAAGACTTATCGATCTAAACTGCCTATGCTAGTTTGATAACTGTACACATCATGGGGCATAGAGCGGAGAACGAGCTAGGGTTGCTAGGCAACACCTTCAAGCAACACCCAAAGTGAATATATTGTAATAATCTGTGGGTCGCTAGCCAGGAGAAGTGCACAGAATCACAGACAAAGCAGAGAAGTCAGTCAAAATCTTGGAGAGAGAAAAGAAGAGTTTTGTAGTCCAAATATATAAAATAATAAATAAACAAACAGGGAAATAGAACAAATACCTACAGTACCTGCATCTACTTACCTAATATTTCCCCCAAGACATTTGATTTCTCTAAACCAGGGGACTTTGAGATGGCTCAGAAGCTTTGAAAGATTTAGGTTTGCAAGCCCCACTCAGGCTTCAAAAGAGCATCGAGTAAACTCACTGATAAAAGAGCTTCAACCAGCGGCCAATGTGGACATCGGAAGTTTTGAGAGGAGGGGACTTCAGTCAGGTCCACTACCTGAGTACAAAAGGCAGCAGTGGGTCACTAGAGCGAACAAGAGCTTTGACCAGCGATCAATTGGAGTTTGAGTATGATTAGGAAGAGCAAATTAAAGGAAGGCAGGGGCAGGTACAGCAGCCTTCGTCACACTTCTTCACATCTGCTCAGCTAGGACAGTAGAGATGGCAGGCTGGATAGTGGATGAGATGAGGGAAGGCAGAGAGACCGCCAGGGTCCCTGATGAATACATCTGCGAGAAGTGCATCCAGCTGCAACTTCTAACACTCCACATTAAGGAGTTGGAGCTGCAGCTGGATGAGCTCCAGATCAATCGGGAGGCTGAGGGGGTGATACAGGGAGGTAGTTACACCCAAGGTGCAGAATGCAGGAAGAAGGTTAAGGAGAATCCCTTTGGCCATCCCCCTCACCAACAGGTGATAATATGGGGGAGATGACCTAACGGTGGGAAGACACAGTGTAGTTGGGCCCCTGGCGCTGAGTCTGCTTCTGTGACTCTGAAGGGAAGGAGGGAGAAGAGGCACATTGTGACAACAGAGGGTTTCTTAGTTAAGGGAACAGACAGGAGGTTCTAGGGGCGAGAATGAGATTCCCGGATGGTATGTTGCCTCCTGAGTGCCAAGGTCCAGGATATCTCAGATAGAGTTTCTCAGCATTCCTTAATTGGGAGGGTGAACAGCCAGAAGTCATGGTCCATGTAGGTAGCAATGACATGAACAGGATGAGTGACAATTTTCTGCACAGGGAGTTCAGGGAGTTAGGTGCTAAGTTAAAGGACAGGACCTCCAGGGTTGTGATCTCAGGTTGCTACCCGTGCCACGTGCTAGTGAGGCCAGAACTGGGGAGATTATACAGTTTAATATGTGGCTAAGGAGTTGGTGTAAGAGGGAAGGCATAAGAATTTTGGATCATTGGGGTCTCTTCCAGGGAAGGTGGGAACTGTACAGAAGGGATGATTTGCACATGAACTGGAGGGGGACTAATATTCTAGCGGGAAGGTTAGTTAATGCAGCATGGTGAGGTTTAAGCTAGAGTTGTGGAGGATGGGATGCAGAGTGTCAGAACAAGTAATGGAGAGGTTGAGGAGGAAGATGTGGGTAAGACCTCAGACAAAGTTAGGAATCAAAAGGATGAGCATGGTGTACTTAGTGTCCTGAGCTGCCTAGACTGCAGGAAGGCTGAATGATACCGCTAAAGATAAGGTAGCTGGTTTACACACAGAGGCAATGTGTCATGAGGAGGAGCTGTAGATTGGGCAAAATTGCAGTCAACAGGATGAGTTGAAACGTAAAAGGCAGACCAAATCAAAAAGGGTGAATACAGGACTGAGAGTGTTATATTTGAATGTACACAGTATATGGAATAAAGTAGGTGAACTTGCAAAAGACTTGCAGATTGGCAGGTATGATGTTGTAGGAATCACAAAATCATGACTAAAAGAAGATTATAGCTGAGAACTTAATATCCAAGGATACACATTGTATCAAAAGGATAAGCCAAAGGGGGTGGAGTTGCTCTTGGTAATAAATGAAATCAAATCATTAGAAAGAGGTGACATAGGGTCAGAAGGTGTTGAAAATCATTGTAGATAGAGCTAAGGAACTGCAAGGCTAAAAAGACCTTGATGGGAGTTATATGCAGTCCCCCAAATGGTGGTAAGGATGTTATCTACAAATTACAACGGGAGACAGAAAATGTACGCCAAAAGGTCAATGTTACAAAAGTCTTGGGGGACTTCAATTTGCAGGTCGATTGGGAAACTCAAGTTGATGCTGGATTCCAGGAGTGGCAATTTCTAGAGTACCTCCGAGATGGTTTCTCAAAGCAGCTCATGGTTGAGGCCACAAGAGGATCTGAACTAGGTGTTGTGCAATGAACCAGAATTGATCAGCGAGCTTAAGATAAAAGAACTTTTTTTTTTAAACACTGCTCGGGGAGAAGGGTCTGCACTGTGCAGGCGCATGATGTAGTGCGCCAAGGTTTAAAAACAGACCACCATATACAGCGGGCAGCATTGTGAGGGGGCAGCAGAGTGAGAGGGAGCAGAGTGGGACAGCTTTGGCTCAACAGGCTTCGGCGAGAACAGGCAAACGCCAGGGTAGGTTCTGGTAAGTTTTTTTGTCCAGATTGCTTAGAGTAGAGAGAATGCCAGGCAGGATGTTGGAATGCTCCTCTTGCAGGATGTGGGAAGTCAGGGAGCCCTCCGGTGTCCCTGACAATGACACCTGCAAGAAGTGCATCCAGCTGCAGCTCCTAACAAACCACGTTAGGGAACTGGAGCAGGAGCTGGATGACCTGCGGATCATTCGGGAGAATGAAGAGATTATAGATAGTAGCACAGGAAATTGGGTCACTGTCAGGCGTGGGAGGGGGAAGGGGCAGGCAGAGCAGGGTTCCCCTGTGGCCAATCCCTTCAACAACAAGTATACCGCATACTGTTGTGGGGGCACGACTTACCTGGGACAAGCTGCAGTAGCCGGATCTCTGGCACTGAGTCTGGTTCTGCAGTGCAGAAGGGAGGGTGGAAAAAGAGGAGAGCGGTAGTGATAGGGGACTCGATAATCAGAGGTACAGATAGGAGGTTCTGTGGTCGTGACAGAGAATCCAGGATGGTTTGTTGCCTCCTGGGTGCCAGGGTCAAGGATGCCTCTGATCGCTTGCATGACATTCTTAAGTGGGAGGGTGATCAGCCAGATGTTGTGGTGCACATCGGTACCAATGACATAGCAAGGAAGAGTGAGGAGGTCCTGGAGAGTGAGTATAGAGAGCTTGGTAGGAAGTTGAAAAGCAGGACCTTGAGGGTGGTAATCTCAGGATTGCTACCTGTGCTACGTGCCAGTGAAGGTAAGAATAGGTTGCTCTGGAGGATGAACAAGTGGCTGAGGAACTGGTGTAGGGGCCAGGTTTTAAGATTTCAGGATCATTGGGGCCTATCCTGGGGCAAGTGGGACCTGTACAAGAGAGACAGGTTACACTTGAACTACAGGGGGACCAATATCCTTTCAGGGAGGTTTGTTAGTGCTATTGGGGAGGCTTTAAACTAGATTTGCAGGGGGATGGGAACCAGAGTGCCAGAGCTGACAGTGTGGCTGAGGTGAAAATAAATGATGTTAAAAGTTCAAGCAAATCCGCAAATAGAAAGGTTGTGAGTGGTGGTAAAAATCTTCTGAGGTGTATATATTTCAATGCTAGGAGTATTGCGGGGAAGGCGGATGAGTTGAGAGCATGGATTGACACGTGGAATTATGACATTATAGCAATTAGTGAAACTTGGCTACGGGAGGGGAGGACTGGCAGCTTAATATTCCAGGGTTCCGATGTTTCAGATGTGATCGAGGCAGAGGATTGAAAGGTGGGGGAGTAGCATTGCTTGTCAGGGAAAATATTACAGCAGTGCTCAGGCAGGACAGATTAGAGGGCTTGTCTACTGAGTCCTTATGGGTGGAGCTGAAAAACAGGAAAGGTATGGCCACATTCGTGGGGTTGTATTATAGACCACCCAATAGTCAGCGAGAATTGGAGGAGCAAATCTGCAGAGAGATAACAGGCAACTGTAGGAAACATAAAGTTGTGGTGGTAGGGGATTTTAATTTTCCACATATTGATTGGGACTCCCATACTGTTAGGGGTCTAGATGGGTTAGAGTTTGTAAAATGTGTTCAGGAAAGTTTTCTAAATCAATATATCGAGGTACCAACCAGAGGGGATGCAATATTAGATCTCCTATTAGGAAATGAGTTAGGACAAGTGACGGAAGTGTGTGTAGGGGAGCACTTTGGTTCCAGTGATCATAACACCATTAGTTTCAACTTGATCATGGATAAAGATAGATCTGGTCCTAGGGTTGAGGTTCCAAACTGGAAGAAGGCCAAATTTGAAGAAATGAGAAAGGATCTAAAAAGCGCTGATTGGGACAGGTTGTCTCTGGCAAGAATGTGATCGGTAAGGAGAAATGTGTTCAGGAAAGTTTTCTAAATCAATATATAGAGGTACCAACTAGAGGGGATGCAATATTAGATCTCCTATTAGGAAATGAGTTAGGACAAGTGACGGAAGTGTGTGTAGGGGTGCAGAGCTTGTATATTCCTGTCAGGACTAAAGGCAAAGTGAATAGGAATAAGGAACCTTGGTTCTCAAGGGATATTGCAACACTGATGAAGAAGAAGTGTGAGTTGTATGACATGTATAGGAAACAGGGAGTAAATAAGTTGCTTGAGGAGTATAAAAAGTGTAAGAAAATACTTAAGAAGGAAATCAGGGGGGCTAAAAGAAGACATGAGGTTGCCTTGGCAGTCAAACTGAAGGATAATCCAAAGAGCTTTTACAGGTATATTAAGAGTAAAAGGATTGTACGGGATAAAATTGGTCCTCTTGAAGATCAGAGTGTTTGGCTATGTGCGGAACGAAAAGAAATGGGGGAGATCTTAAATGGGTTTTTTGCATCTGTATTTACTAAGGAAACGTGCATGAAGTCTATGGAATTAAGGGAAACAAGTAGTGAGATCATGGAAACTGTACAGATTGAAAAGGAGGAGGTGCTTGCTATCTTGAGGCAAATTAAAGTGGATAAATCCCCAGGACCTGACGGGGTACTCCCTCAGATCTTGAAGAAGACTAGTGTTGAAATTGCAGGGGCCCTGGCAGATATATTTAAAATGTCGGTGTCTACGTGTGAGGTGCCTGAGGATTGGAAAGTGGCTCATGTTGTTCCGTTGTTTAAAAAAGGATGGAAAAGTAATCCGGGAAATTACAGGCCAGTAAATCTGACGTCGGTAGTGGGTAAGTTATTGGAGGGAGTACTAAGAGACAGAATCTACAAGCATTTGGATAGACAGGGACTTATTTGGGAGAGTCAACATGGCTTTGAGCGTGGTAGGTCATGTTTGACCAATCTGCTGGAGTTTTTTGAGGAGGTTACCAGGAAAGTGGATGAAGGGAAGGCAGTGGATATTGTCTACATGGACTTTAATAAGGCCTTTGACAAGGTCCCGCATGGGAGGTTAGTTAGGAAAATTCAGTTGCAAGGTATACATGGAGAGGTGGTAAATTGGATTAGATATTGGCTCAATGGAACAAGCCAAAGAGTGGTAGTAGAGGATTGCTTCTCAGAGTGGAGGCCTGTGACTAGTGGTGTGCCACAGGGATCAGTGCTGAGTCCATTGTTATTTGTCATCTATATCAATGATCTGGATGATAATGTGGTAAATTGGATCAGCAAATTTGCTGATGATACAAAGATTGGAGGTGTAGTGGATAGTGAGGAAGGTTTTCAAAGCTTGCAGAGGGATTTGGACCAACTGGAAAAATGGGCTGAAAAATGGCAGATGGAGTTTAATACAGACAAGTGTGAGGTATTGCACTTGGAAGGACAAACCAAGGTAGAACATACAGGGTTAATGGTAAGGCACTGAGGAGTGCAGTGGAACAGAGGGATCTGGGAATACAGATACAAAATTCCCTAAAAGTAGCGTCACAGGTAGATAGGGTTGTAAAGAGAGCTTTTGGTACATTGGCCTTTATTAATCAAAGTATTGAGTATAAGAGCTGGAATGTTATGATGAGGATGTATAAGGCATTGGTGAGGCCGAATCTGGAGTATTGTGTTCAGGTTTGGTCACCAAATTACAGGAAGGATATAAATAAGGTTGAAAGAGTGCAGAGAAGGTTTACAAGGATGTTGCCGGGACTTCAGAAACTCAGTTACAGCGAAAGGTTGAATAGGTTAGGACTTTATTCCCTGGAGCGGAGAAGATTGAGGGGAGATTTGATAGAGGTATATAAAATTATGATGGGTATAGATAGAGTGAATGCAAGCAGGCTTTTTCCACTGAGGCAAGGGGAGAAAAAAAACCAGAGGACATGGGTTAAGGGTGAGAGGGGATAAGTTTAAAGGGAAAATTAGTGGGGGCTTCTTCACACAGAGAGTGGTGGGAGAATGGAATGAGCTGCCAGACGAGGTGGTAAATGTGGGTTCTTTTTTAACATTTAAGAATAAATTGGACAGACACATGGATGGGAGGTGTATGGAGGGATATGGTCCGTGTGCAGGTCCGTGGGACTAGGCAGAAAATGGTTCAGCACAGCCAAGAAGGGCCAAAAGGCCTGTTTCTGTGCTGTAGTTTCTATGGTTTCTATGGTTTCTAAAGCTTGGTTTTTCATACATATATATTCCACACTTACTTTTATATATAATCATTGCTAACCTGTTTGATTTATCTACATTTATATTATTGTATTGCGTAGTTACTGATAAATATTAGTAGTTTATAGCAATACTGGACTCCAAAGTGGTTTCTATTTCTGCTGGTTTCTTTATCCCCGTCACGGGGTACGTGACAGAACAACCAGAGGCCATGGTTCATATTGGCACCAATGACACAGGCAGAAAAGGGGAAGAGGTCTTATGCAGCCAGTATATAGAGTTAAGGAAGAGGATGAAGAAAAAGACCTCCAAGGTAATAATCTCCAGATTACTCCCAGTGCCATGGGCTAGTCCAGGTAGGAATGGGGTGATAACACAGATGAATGAGTGGCTGAGGAGATGGCATAGGGAACATGGTTTCAAGTTTTTGGATGATTGGAACTTTTCTATGGAATGGGGTGACCTGTACAAGAGGAAATGGTTGCACCTGAACTGGAGAGGAACCAATATCCTGTCCGGGAGTTTTGATAATACTACTTGGGAGAGTTTAAACTAGTTTTGCAGGGGGCTGAGAACCAGAGTCCCAGGTCAGTAAGGGAAGGATCGTACCAGAAGGTAGATATTAGGGAAAGTATTGAAAGGCAAAATTGAAATAACAAATATGAGGGGGTCAAATGATTTGAAGTGTGTGTATTTTAATACTTGGATTATTATGGTTAAAATTGTTGGACTTTGAGCATTAATCAGTACATGGAACTATGATGTTGTGGCCATTACTAAAACTTGGTTGAAAGAGGGGCAGGAATGGGTGATTAATGCGCCAGGTTTTAGAGGTTTTAGAAAAGATAGGAAGGAGGTAAAAAGAAAGGGGGGGTTGCACTACTAATCAGGGACGATATCACCGTGTCACAATGTCAGGGATATATAATGGACGGATCAGACACTGAGTCCATTTGGGTGGAACACAGAAATAGGAAGGGTGCAATCACACTGATGGATAGTCACCGTCACATTGAGGTACAGATTAAGGATATGTCTAAAATAATAGAGTTGTTGTCTTAGGGCATTTCAATTTCCCAGTTATAAACTGGAACCTTCTTAGTGCAAGGGGTTTAGATGGGGCTGAATTTGTTAATTGCATCCTGGAAGGTTTCTGAAATCAATATGTGGATGGTCTAACGAGAGGAGGGTCCGTACTGGACCTGGTGTGGCTGACCTTTCAGGGGGTGAGCAGATAGAGAACAGTAACCACAACTCCTTTCCACTCTGGATAGCTATAGACAAGGAAAGGCATGGCCCTTGCGAGAGAGTTTTAAATTGGAGGAGGGCAAATTACAAGGCCATTAGGCAGGAACTAAGAAGAGTTCATTGGGAACACCTATCTTCTGGCAAGTCTGCATCAGACATAAAGATCAATTGCACAGAGTACAGTAAAGCTATGTTCCTATTAGAAGGATGGACAGGGATGGAAAGATAAGAGAACCTCGGATATCCAGAGAGGTGATGAACTAAATCAGGAAGAAAAAGGAAAAGTATGTAATGCTTCAGAAATTAAGATCAAACAAAGCATATGAGGAATTTAAAGAAGCCAGAAAAAAAACTAAAGGGAATTCAGAAAGCCAAGAGGGTCCATGAAAGTCCTTGGCACGTAGGATTAATGTGAATCCCAAGGTTCTATGTTTCACATCCTTCTGTTATACTTAACTCATCGGTCTCCAGCACTCCCACTGTGTGTACTCGCTGGAGTTCAGAAGAATGACGGGGGATATCAATTGAAAGCTATCGAATATTGAAAGGCCTAGTTAGAGTGGATGTGGAGAGGATGTTTCCTATAGTCTAGGACCAGAGGACACAGCCTCAGAATAGAAGGATATTGGGGTATATATCAGGGGGAAGGGGTAAGGGGAGGGGAGAGGGTAGATATTAGTATTTCATGTAATCAAGTTTGAAAACTCAATAAAAATTATATTTAAAAAAAGAATAGCGGGATATCCATTTAAAACAGATGAAAAGGAATTTCTTTAACAGAGGCAGTGAATCTGAGGACTTCATTGCCACAGATTGCTGTGCAGGCCAAGTCATCGAACATATCTAAAGTGTAGGTTTCAAAGGTGTAAAAGTGTCAGGGTGTCAAAGGTTATGGGGAGAAGGCAGGAGAATAGGGTTGACACTGACAATATATCAGCCATGATGGAATGGTGAAGCAGACTTGATGGGCTGAGTGGCCGAATTCTGGTCCTCTGTTTCATGGTCTTTTGGTAAAGGGGCACTATGTTTTAGGAAGACCTTTCTGGAAACGTTTCACACAGAGGCGTCATTCATCTGGCTAGGGTACACACCGCCTCAGTCACCCCAGCCTATCTCATCTGTAGTAAGCAGAGGTGACTCCAGCATTCTCACTTCAAAGGTCTCACTTGAATACAACTGCCCCAGGCTATCCCTGCTTTACTGCAACTTCCACACAAGCACCTCCTCTTCTATAAACCGGATATAGTTCATGAACTCACAACTGTTTTGCCTCAATCCTATACACTCTGTGTCCACCTCCTGTATAATTACAGATTAAAACATCAATTTAAGGTCTCCTCCTTTCTTTTGGCTCCATGTATAGATGACCACGTTGATCTTCAAGCAGACCAATTTTGTCCCTTGCTATTCTTTCACTTAATATATCTGTAGAAGCCTCTGGGATTCTCCTTCACCTTGTCTGACAGAGCAAGTCATGCTTTCTTTTAACCCTTCTGATTAAGTGATCTCTTGCATTTCTTATACACCTCAAACACCTTTACTTACTCTGCACCTCCTTCTTCTTCTTAAACAGAGCCTCAATGCCCCTCTAAAACCATTCCAAGACCTGTAAACTTTACCTTTTATTCTGACAGGAGCATACAAACGCTGTACTCTCAATATTTCACTTTTGAAGACCTTCCACTTACCAAGCATCTCTTTGCCAGAAAACTACTTGTCCCGATCCACAGCACCAAACACAGGATGCCGGAGGAACTCAGCAGGTCGGGTAGCATTGGTGGAGAAGAATAAACAGTCAATGTTTCGGGTCGAGGCCCTTCATCTAGACTCTCCACACATGATAGCCCCTTTCTGATGCCATCAAAATTGGCCTTTCTCCGATCTTGAAACTCATCCCGAGGACCAGAACTCTCCTTCTCCAATATTATATTTAAACTATTGAAATTATAATCATTAGGTCCAAACTGTTCCCCTTCACACTCTTCTGTTGCCTGCCCTGTCTCATTCCCTACTAAGAGATCCAGCATCACACTCCCTCTAGTTGGTATCTTAATATATTGATTGTTAGGCATATGCTGGAATTAGGTTTTATAGCAAATGCCAACTTTAGCAACCAATCTTTAGACCCGAACAGGTGCAAAAATAGAAATAAAAAAGTCGTGAGATAGTGTTCATGGATTCAATGTCCATTCAGAAAACGGATGGCAGAGGGGAAGAAACTGTTTGTGAATCGTTGAGTTTGTGCCTTCACACTTCTGTAGCTCCTTCTTGATGGTGTCAATGAGAACAGGCATGACTTGTGTGATGGGGGCCCCGAGGCATCACTTCTTGAATTCTTGCATACCTCGACACGGTTTTATCCCTTACTTGTTCAATCCCTTCCGACCTAGGTTCGTGACACTTCTCACGCTCTTAAACTTTTCAATAATTTTAGGTTCCCTGGCCCCCACCACTTTATTTTCACCATGGATGTCCAGTCCCTATATACTTCCATCCCCCATCAGGAAGGTCTCAAAGCTCTACGCTTCTTTTTGGATTCCAAACCTAATCAGTTCCCCTCTACCACCACTCTGCTCCGTCTAGTGGAATTAGTCCTTACTCTTAATAATTTCTCCTTTGGCTCCTCCCACTTCCTCCAAACTAAAGGTGTAGCTATGGGCACCCGTATGGGTCCCAGCTATGCCTGCCTTTTTGTTGGCTTTGTGGAACAATCTATGTTCCGTGCCTATTCTGGTATCTGTCCCCCACTTTTCCTTCGCTACATCGATGACTGTATTGGCGCTGCTTCCTGCACGCATGCAGAACTCGTTGACTTTATTAACTTTGCCTCCAACTTTCACCCTGCCCTCAAGTTTACCAGGTCCATTTCCGACACCTCCCTCCCCTTTCTAGATCTTTCTGTCTCTGTCTCTGGAGACAGCTTATCCACTGATGTCTACTATAAGCCTGCTGACTCTCACAGCTATCTGGACTATTCCTCTTCTCACCGTCTCTTGCAAAAACGCCATCCCCTTCTCGCAATTCCTCCGTCTCTGCCGCATCTGCTCTCAGGATGAGGCTTCTCATTCTAGGACGAGGGAGATGTCCTCCTTTTTTAAAGAAAGGGGCTTCCCTTCCTCCACTATCAACTCTGCTCTTAAACGCATCGCCCCCATTTCACGTACATCTGCTCTCACTCCATCCTGCCGCCACCCCACCAGGAACAGGGTTCCCCTGGTCCTCACCTACCACCCCACCAGCCTCCGGGTCCAACATACTATTCTCCGTAACTTCCGCCACCTCCAACGGGATCCCACAACTAAGCACATACTTCCCTCACCCGCCCCCCCTGCTTTCAGCAGGCATCGCTCCCTATGCGACTCCCTTGTCCATTCGTCCCCCCCATCCCTCCCCACTGATCTCCCTCCTGGCACTTATCCGTGTAAGCAGAACAAGTGCTACACATGCCCTTACACTTTTCCTCCCTTACCACCATTCAGGGCCCCAAACAGTCCTTCCAGGTGAGGCGACACTTCACCTGTGAGTTGGCTGGGGTGATATACTGCGTCCGGTGCTCCCGATGTGGCCTTTTATATATTGGCGAGACCCAACGCAGACTGGGAGACCGCTTTGCTGAACACCTACGCTCTGTCTGCCAGAGAAAGCAGGATCTCCCAGTGGCTACACATTTTAATTCCACATCCCATTCCCATTCTGACATGTCTATCCATGGCCTCCTCTACTTTAAAGATGAAGCCACACTCAGGTTGGAGGAACAACTCCTTATATTCCGTCTGGGTAGCCTCCAACCTGATGGCATGAACATCGACTTCTCTAACTTCCGCTAATGCCCCACCTCCCCCTCGTACCCCATCTGTTATTTATTTTTATACACACATTCTTTCTCTCACTCTCCTTTTTCTCCCTCTGTCCCTCTGAATATACTCCTTGCCCATCCTCTGGGTTCCTCCGCCCCCCCTTGTCTTTCTTCCCGGACCTCCTGTCCCATGATCCTCTCGTATCCCTTTTGCCAATCACCTGTCCAGCTCTTGGCTCCATCCCTCCCCCTCCTGTCTTCTCCCATCATTTTGGATCTCCCCCTCCTCCTCCAACTTTCAAATCTCTTACTCACTCTTCCTTCAGTTAGTCCTGACGAAGGGTCTCGGCCTGAAACGTCGACTGTACCTCTTCCTGGAGATGCTGCCTGGCCTGCTGCGTTCACCAGCAACTTTGATGTGTGTTGCTTGAATTTCCAGCATCTGCAGGTTTCCTGTTGTTTGCGTTTTTAGCTTCTTGAATGTGTTCTGGATACTGTGGAGGCTGGTGCCCATGATAGAGCTGATTATGTTTACAACTCTCTACAGATGGACGTTGATCAAAGGACTACCCACAATATCTTACAAAGGAATTTTAAAACAACAAACTGAAAGAAGGATAAACTGCAAGGGAAACTGCATTTTCCTTCACAGACACCATTAACCCAAGGACAGGATTTACAAATCTGGTTTCTCCGTTGTCAGCTGTGTGCAACATGCATAAAGCGTGTGTGAGTTTGACCACCAAAATAAACTTTAGGAGAAAAGTAATGGAACAGTATTAATTGGGTTAGGGGGCAGAGTGATAATAATTATGTTAACCACTGTGCAAGGCTTTAACAAAATTTAGATGACGAGCCACCCATTTTTAAAGGCAGGTCTTTCTGATAGCTGGAAGTGACTAGCTCTGACTGCCAGTCTGCAGGGTCAATCTCAATTCAGGCAGTGCAGGTGGATCCTTCGGTGATGTGATATTCTGTACCATGTCAGAAAACGGCTGGAAAATGGAGCAGCTGCGGTGATGCCTGATCGTGTGACCAGCCACATTCAAAATAACAAAAATCTACTTCTCTGTGTTTGGTCACCTTCCCACAGGAAGGATGTAAATAAGGTTGAAAGAGTACAGAGAAAATCTACAAGGTCTTGCCTGGTCTGGAGAACCTGAGTTGTATGGAAAGATTGAATAGGTTAGGACGTTATCCCTTGGAATGCAGAGGATTGAGAGATTTGATAGAAGTATACAAAATTATGAGGGATATAGATAGGGTAAATGCAAGCAGGCTTTTTCCACTGAGATTGGGTGGGACTACTACTAGAGGTCATGGCTTAAGGTTGAAAGGTGAAAATTTTAAGGGGAACATGAGGGGGAACTTCTTCACTCAGATGGCCATGAGAGGGAGGATTGTGCTGCCAGCACAAATGGTGCATGCAGGCACCATTTCAATGTTTTTGACAGGTACATGGATGGTAGGGGTTGGACGGCTATGGTCTGGGTGTAGGTCGATGAGAATAAGCAGTTTAAGTGGGTCAGCGTGGACTAGATGCGCCAAAGGGCCTGTTTCTGTGCTGTACTTTTCTATGACTCTGTGACTCTATTTAAAATGACAATTTCAAATTTATTGTTTCCAGACTATAATGAATAAGTTCAATTCACTCTCCTGAAACACTCCCGTCCAGAGATTTTGTTTCATCCCGTTCTGCTGCACTGAACATGTGCCACATATAGCTTGACAATTCCTTTGACAAATAACGTCAGAAACAGCATGCTGGTGGTTTGGGCCCAGATCCATGCTAAAACTAAATTTCCATTACTCATTTGAGGACAATTTTAAATTTCCATCAGTCCTGTTGAAGGATCTGGGACTGCAACGCTGACTGTTCACTCTTTTCTATAGAAGCTGCCTGACCTGCTGAGTTCCTTCAGCATTTTGTATGCATTGTGTTGAATTTCGAGCATCTGCAGAATTTCTTCTGTCTATGATTTACACTCCTCTACAAAGTCTCTTCAAGGGATGCATACCCTGAAGAAGTTCAAATCTTCCCTTCGACGGGAGTTCAGTAAAAACCTCTCTCTCTGCTCCCCCTCTGAGATCTCTGCTGCCCTCTGACTCTTCAACCATGTACTCACCCTGACCCACTACCACAGCCATGTATCCTTCCTGGGAGTTTGCCTTCGCCGCCATCTTGTGTTTCTCGGTTCAGACGCACTGAGAGCCGCAGGCACTCACATTCAATTAACTGCTTCTCCCTCCACATCCTACGCGCCACCCTTTCCGCTATGTGGAGATACTTGGTGGCCTTGTCCCAGTCCTTGCCACAGCTCCAGGGTTCTCTCTCCTCCCTCTGCCATGAACCTCTCCAATACTTTACCCTCCGCCCGTTACACCCTTTCAATCGCTGGTTTCTTCGCCTTCCTCACGTGCAGCAAGGATCAGAAGATCTCCCGTCTCTAGACCACAGCTCTGGCAGCCCTTGACACCCCCAGACCACGATCCCTGCTGCCTCCCGCTTGACCTCAATACCATTGGATGCCCCCTGCTTATGAATCTCGCTGAATCCATCCTGGGCCCCGATGGCTCTGGACACCTCTGTACCAGTGAAATGACCATCGGCAACACCAGCTCCAACGACTCTGAGCGGATTCCGAACCCGGATTCCACCATCGTCAATGCTGGTCCCAGTGACCCCGGACACTTTCAAACTGCTGATTGTGCAACCGCGAGCTCAGGCTCCAGCCTGGACCTTGACCAACAGCACCACCAGGCCGAAACTTTACACACTGCCACTGGAACCCCCAGTCCCCCCTTCTCCCACCAATCCTCTGCAGTCACGAGTCTCTCAGGCCCCACCATCAGCTCTTGTGTGCTCAGGGCCTCCATCTTCATCTCACCACGACCTTCCTGAAAACCCCAGCCTCCCCCGCTTCAGACACTACCAACCCTCTTCCTCCCATTAATCCCAACTTTCATCCATGCCAGGTTTCACCATTCTGTCCAACCTTCCCTTTTCTGAGGTAGAATGTTCTGTCCTCAGTAAGGGTCTCGCCTTTGTCCCCCTGCACCCACACCTCAGTGGATTCCCTGCCCACCATATCGCTGAGCTCTTCTTCCACTGCCTCCATCTCCGAGCCTATTTCTTTGGCAAAGACTCTCCACCTTGCACTGATGACCCCTTGTCCCATCTTCAGACTTCCTCCTCTTCTTGGACACCCTGCTCTGGCCTTCTGCCTGCTCTGGATCTTCTTATCACCAGCTGCCGACAAGACATCAACTGACTGGACATTAACATTCCTCTCTCCAATTCCAACCTCACTCCTTCCAAACTCTTCTGCTCTGCACTCCCTCTGCACCAATCCTAACCTCACTATTAAACCCACAGATAAGGAGGGTGCTGTAGTAGTCTGACATACCAACCTCTAACTTGCTAAGGCCAGACAGCAGCTCTCAAACACATCCTCTTAATTATCCCTTGAACAGAACCCCTTGAAGGAGCACCACACCATTGTCTCCTGCACCACCACCAACACCATTGTCTCCACTGCCTTGAACCTCAGTCCCCACAGCCTACACCTTCCATTTCTACCTCCTACCCAAAATCCACAAACCTGACTGTCCATGTAGGCCCACTGATTTTGCATGTCCTGCCCCACAGAACGTAAATCTGCATACCTCAACTCTGTTTTATCCACCTTGGTTCAGTCCATTCCTACCTATATCCGTGACACTTCAGATACTCTTGATCTTTTCAAGTCCCTTGGCCCTGATCGCCTCTTTTTCACGGTGGACGTCCAGTCCCTTTACACTTCTATTCGCCATCAGGAGAAACGTAAAACTCTCTGTTTCTTTCTGGACAACAGACCCAACAAGTGCCCCTCCACCACCACTCTCCTCCATCTGGCAGAATTGGCCTTCACCCTCAACGATTTCTCCTTTGGCTCATCCCACTTCCTTCAAACCCAAGATGAAGTCATGGGTATTCACATGTGTCCCAGCTATGCCTGCCTTTTTACTGATTATGTGGAATAGTCCATGTTCCAAGCCTACAGCAGCATGGATCCCCAAATCTTCCCACACTGCATCAATGACTGTATTGGTGAGGATTTGTGCATCTACGCTGAGCTCATTGATTTCATCAACTTTGCATCCAAATTCCACCTTGTCCTCAGATTTACTTGGTCCATATCTAACATCTCTCTCCCCTTTCTCAATCTCTCAGGAGCCAGCCTATCTACAGATATCTTTTATGAACCCTCTGACTCTCACAGCTATCTAGACTGTACCTTTTCCCACTCTGTCACTTTTAAAAATGCCATTCCCTTTTCTCAGTTCCTCTGTCTCCCCCGCATCAGCTCTCAGGATGGGGCTTTTCATTCCAGAACACTGAGATGGCCTCCTTCTTCAAAAAAGGGGGCTTCCCGTCCTCCACCATCAGCACTGCCCTCATCCGCATCTCTTCCATTCTGCACACACCTGCCCTCACCCCATTCTCTCGTTGCCACACTAGGGATAGGGTTCCGCTTGTCCTCACCTACCACTGCACAAACCACTACATCCAGCACATAATTCTCCATAACCTCCACTATCTGCAATGGCATCCCACAACCAGGCATATCTTCCGCACACCCCCCCCCCCACCCACTTTCCACTTTCCACCAGGATTGCTCTGTCCACCATTAAAAGCAGGATATCCCAGTGGTCATCCATTTCAATTCTACTTCCCATTCCCATTCTGACATGCCAGTCCATGGCCTCCTCTACTGCCAGGATGACATCACACACAGATTGGAGGAGCAACACCTTATATTCCATCTGGGTCGCCTCCAACCTGATGGCATGAACAGCAATTTCTCAAACTTCTGGTAGTTGGTCTCCCCACCCCCCCAACTCCCCTTTACTATTCCCCGTTTTTGTTTCGCTCTCACACCTTCTGTTCTTACTTGTCCATCACTTCACTCTGGTGATCCTCATCCTTCCCTTTCTCCCATTGTCTTCTGTCCTCTCCAACAGATTCCCCCTCTCCAGCCCTTTATCTCTCGCCAATCAATTTCCCAGTTCTTAACTTCACCCTCGTGCCCTCTCCCACTTTTACCTATCACCTACCAGCTTGTACCTCTTTCTCCACTCCCCCACCTCCTTATTCTGATTTCTCCCTTTCCTTTCCAGTCCCAATGAAGGGACTCGGCCTGAAATATTGAACATTTGCTCTTTTCCATGGATGCTGCCTGGGATGCTGAGTTCCTCCAGCACTTTGTGTGTGTTGTTTTTGACTACCTTGTCCTCTCCATCTCAGGTTGGGTCAGTAATAGACATCCATCATTACATCTGTGTGGCTGTACCTTCTTAAAAGCTTATGGCAGAAACTGTTTCACAGTTTGCCTTTGCAGGGTCTTGGGTGGGCTATGCTCATAAGAGGATGAAACAGAAAATGCAACAGAAGTAGGGTGGAGAGAGGAATGATGATAGTGACAATACCAGTCAATATTCACTAGGTAAATTCAAATTACTGCAACATATGCAATGGTAACAAAATGAAGACTCATACAGCACAGATAACAATGAAAATAATTGCAAAGAAAAGAAGGGAAATGCAAATAGTTTGCAAGTGGCATGGTGTCACAGAAGACAACATTAGCATTTTGTTTTATTTGCATTTCTGGACGATGCCAGACTTGTGAGCAAGGTTGGCAGGGAAAGAAGCTTCTACTGGTGTTCCATGAGGTCCAGGCAGATTAGGAAAGTTCAGATGTTAATGAAATGAGAGACTGCTTGCTTTTAAGAGGTAGAGATAAAATTATTTGAGATTTGGAGGCAACTCATAAAAAGCTTTTTTTTAAAAATTCTGTTTGAAATGTGGTGGAAACATTTCCCATGATTTAGACAATGCATTATACTAACATTCCTGATTTCTGACAGCAACTCTGGTAGCACATATGAGTTTTGATGAGGCAAATTGAATATACTCAAGTTCACAATTTCTTCTCAAAGGATCACTGGCCTGTCAAATGTTAGCACAACCATATTCTGGGTATTGTACTGTCTATTTCCTAAACTCAGACTTTTCTAATAATTTCAACAACACCAGCTCTACCTGCCAGTCCACAGAGTCATTCTCAATTCAAGCTGTGCAGATGGATCACCTAATGATGCAATGTTCTGTGTTACGTACCCCGTAACTGGGTTGGCAAACCAGCAGAAATGGACCACTTAGTTGGAGTCTGGATTACTGGAACTAAGAAAGTTTTATTAAAGAAATAAGTAACACAGTACTCTAAACATAAGGATATAAATGCAACAGGTTAGCAATGAATAAACACACATGTACACAAAACTAGGATAATAGGATCAATCAAGCTCTATCGCAGTCTAGGGGTAAAATGATCAGTCTCAAGTGACACGGAGTTCAGTTCAATTTAGTTCAGTTCGCAGTAATCGCTGTTGTGCCATTGGGGAGAGAGAGAGAGAGAGAGAGCAAATGAATATGCAAATCGGATTCCAAACAGACCTTCGATATTCCTCGCAGTTAGCTTCCGGGTGAGCCCTTTGTAATGTCTTCTGCGGTCACCGACTGTGACCCCTCCACTCCAGATACGATCGTTCTTCTGCAGTGAACCCGGCACCCAGGCAAGGGCGGACACACACACCAGGTTCCCGCCGACCATATCTTTCCACCCTGTGCATCTGTGGCTGGTCCCGCGACCAGACCTCCAAAACTTCCACCAACTTGTGGGGGCACACCGCTTCCAGGGTCTCATTACCTGGTGGTGTCGTGGTGTCCCTTGCCTCAGCGAACCTGTCCCTTTTATCCCCCTGCTGGGGTATCAGCTGTCCATCAAACTTCAAACAGTTCAGATTCAAAGCAACCGGTCTTGACAATACTCGGAACTGTGTCTCCCTTTCGTTAATCTCTCTCATCCTCCATTAACATTTCAGAATGTTCCCCCATTGTCCTCTTATCCACATCAATCTTCTGATAATTTGGTCTGTTGTCACATCTGTACCATGTGAGAAATGTGTTGGAGCAGTTCAGGTGTGACCCAATCATGTGACTAGTTGCTTGACAATAACAACTATTATCTGATCCTAGAAGAGTCTGGGTAGATTATTTAAAGTAGCAATTTAAATTTATTGTTTCCAAACTATAATGAGAGTGGGCAACCAACTTTCAAACTCCCCACTCAATACATTAGCAGAAGAAAAGAGAGGTCCTTCATACCCAGGATCAAATTATAGAATGGCAATGGGGCCAACACCAGAAAAGAGGTACCAAGAGATTGGATGTGTAGCAGAAAAGGTCAATGCATCAGTTACATAGCAAATAGCCATTTTCCCACAGCTGCACTACCACACTCAGAAGCTGCTCCATTCACCAATCATTACTCCATGCCCCCATACACACTTACACCACTCATTCCTCATGTCTCTTGTTACAGGGGTCTACCCCTTAATAATAATGGTCAGAGAGGCACAGAGAAGATCTGTAATTACAGACAAGTACATTTATTGTCTCAACAGGAGATTATATACCTTTACACAACCCAAATACCTGTGTGCACACATACTAAGTTTTCCTAACTCTCCTTGAACATCGACTCTCCATGACCTATGAAGGGTCTCAACTTGAAATCTCAACTACTTATCCTTTTTCATAGATGCTGCTTGGCCTACTGAGTTCCTCCAGCATTTCGTGTGTGTTACTTTACATAATAAATAGCTACTCATCTGAGAGCAGTCTCAGGTTTAGCAGGTCATTAGCTGAAACACCTTGTGTCCACTTTCATTAGCTCTGATTAAATTATCTCAGGGCACGCATTAGTTCTCAAGCAGTTTGCAAGATGGAGGTTACAGAGCAGCTTCACAAAAGAACGACAACTATTTTGCCTACTTCCACTGTCCTAGATTCATTCAAATTCAGCAATTTGGAGACTGTCATTCTTTCTGGCCAACACACTCAAACCCACATCTCTTAAAGTAAACATATTCTCAGCTATTGAATCATGGCAGCAAATTTACATAAACACAATGCAACACATTCCTTCTTCTTTCTTGCAGGAATAAGTATTACGTAACTGTCATGTGCAGGATCAACAGTCTGCAGCCGTTATTACACCGTCTCCATGGATCTGACTGATACAGAGCCTCAGGCCAAAACATTGACTATCTATTCATTTTCATAGGTCCTGCCTGACCTGCTGAGTTCTTCCAGCATTCTGTGTGTGTTTCTTTGGATATCCAGCATCTGCAGACCTTCTTGTGTTTATGATTAAATACCACAGAGTCAATGGCCAGCACCAATGCAAGGATTATTTTAAAAGATGTCGTTGCTTCTAATTAGTTGTCCTCAGGACTGCTGCCAAGATTATTCTGGATGCTACCATTTAAATGACTTTGAGAGTTACACAGTATCCTAGCAAGTCATGCTCCCGTAGATGCCTCAGTCTGCTAAGGCATACTGTATCTCCAACTGGAGTGAGAGTGCCTCAGCTGGCTGTGCTTTCTCAGGATAATCCTGAGCAGTAGGTGTGACAAAAGCATGTGAAAGGGAGAAAGTCAACAATTATATCACATATTACAATCATAGTTACTACCTCAGTATAGCAACACTAACTTTGCACGACATGGATTTCTTTCTTGTTCAAATTGCATTCTCTTTTGTATAATTTATTTTTAATTTATATTTTTCTTGTGAATGTGTCTCTCATGCAAGTAAATTTTAATTGTGCTTATGCATCCAGGTACTTGTGCTTATGACCATAAATTTGACTTCTGACTTTTGTCTGTATAGCATGGCTGATGACTGGATACATTAATGTAGTCTGTACTCCCCCGGAGGTTGATGAAGCCATTTTATCTTCAGAGCCAAGTACCACACTGCCTGTATTCAAGCAATGTCACATGGATACTCTCCCAAGTGGGAGCTCTTCAAAAACAAGTACTCAATTCCCAGAATACTCTGGCGGGAGAAACTCTCAAATACAGATATCTTTTCCTCTTCCTCCTCGTTTGAGACTATCAGTGGCTCTGGTAAGTGCTGGGAAATACATCTGCCTCAAACTGTAAACTCATATTTGGGCACAAGAAATTGTGATTGAGACTGCGTGACTAACGTATTCATGAACTAATGTTTGTTTGCTTTGCTGTGGTTCATACCTATGGGGCCACAGGGGAATCAAATTCTTGGTGCTTTCTCAGCTGTTCCTCTCCACTTCTGTGGAAAAAGATAAACCAGCAAACTTTCCAAAACATTTTCAATTACAGATACACAAAGTCCCCTGCGGATAAAACACTCAAGGGAAAGATTTCCTCTGTTTGTTAATCATAGCAACACTGTAGACAATTCTTATAACAGGTGAAATGTTCCCGCAACAGCAAACAACAAAAAAAGGTTGTTCATTTCCTCACCAAATCACTTCATATTCGTGAAAATTCACATTTATATAGGTATAATCTATCATGCAGAGTGTGAAAATGCTAATGCTTCTTGCTCACTATGTAGATACAACATTCTTTCATCCCAATCTTTTTGACAGCGTTTTCTATGTTGCTATTACGTCCAATGCTTAAAGTTCATGAATCACTGCTCAGAGAAGTTCAGATTGTTTGATATGGCTTCTACATTTATCTTGATCATTCTACTGGAGGTATTAAACAGTAGGTGGAGACCTGAGCATTCATAATACAATATATTGTACTGCACTAATAAAGCTAGAATTTTTTCCTTTTTCCAGCCCAGGAGAAAAGAGAACAATGAGCTCCTGAGGATTTCCCATGTTTGTCCATAGTGTTGCTGGCTAGCTTTTAAATGGAGAGGTTACTCCTGGGCATTCTGCCAGTGTGGTATTTACACAGAGTAGGCGCACCAGTACGGATACTCCCAGAGGAAAGTCTTCAGTTATTCATCAAAATTACCAGGACTTTGCTGACTCCTGGGTGATCTCTGTGTTGTTTTTTCTCATTATCTTCTTCTACCTATACTGATTCCACGCTCATAGTAAGAGGGCTCTTAAAGGAATTTATGCCAATGAATTAACAAGTACAAGGCAACGCCAATTTCAACTTGCACTTCAGAATTTCAGGGATTGTCTAAATTTGTGATAAATTTTGCCTGAACAACACACACACACACACACACACACACACACACACACACACACACACACACACACACACACACACACACACACTATCTTTTAAATTCTTAAGGAGAACAGTTTACCTTGCCCTCAGCAGCAACATACATGGGTGGCTGTTGTGTGTTACAAGAACAGTACAAAACAGGCATTAGCAGGTTTGGAAATTCATACTTATTAACTACTCTTTTCGAATTACATTTTACAAATGCTACAAATTCATAAGGACTTCAGGTTTATAGATATGTTTCCATATTCTTCATGTCTCTATGACTGTAAGTTGTCAAAATATTTTTAGAACTTTCCTCATCAATTTCCCATGACCCAACAATATCTACCTATCAATAAAATCTTTGGGACACTCAACACCTTCTATGTTCTAATGGAAATTAGTTTATATTTTCCTCAGCAGAAAAATACACAGATGGATTTTACAGGTTTTTAAATTCGTAATCATTAAGTTACTTCGGTGGTTATGAACGACAAGGTTTGTAAATAGATTATATTATTTGCTATTCCATTTTCTCCATGATATTTTTATCCTGATCCTGAATCAGACAAAGTATTGCCTTTGTCAGCATGTTTCCATTTTATTAAATTATCAATTGCACAAAAATTCATATTCTTTTATTCAGTCCATTTTCTTGCATAACTTATGTAATACTTGTTTTGAGAATGCATGATAGCACTTTTACACCATCCTGTTCCCTATACTGTACCTGCAAGTTATTCTAAATCTAACTTCTCACTTAAATACTCCATTGTTCTGATTATTATGTCCATTCAGTACTCTTGGAAAAGCCTTTAGGTATTTCTGTCTGCATCTTCATTGTTGTCATTAAAGCTCTCTTTAAAATTGATCTCTTCAACTCAGCCTATGATCAGTCCTCTTCATATCCCCTCTCATAACTCTATATCTTCTCTAATGTTCATAAAGCATGTCTTAATATTTCAATGTGGATGTAATTAACTGTATTACATGACAAGAAAAAAGTAAAACTTATTACTACTGTCTACTTCTGTGCCTTTTTCTTGTTGATCAACAAGCCTAGACTCGTATTGATCTCGAAAATAAATGTAAGTTTTCAGAAGAAATAATGGAGGAATAGATTAATGCCTGAAGACATTACTACCACCTTATAAGTTAATACCAACTTATACATCATATATTTGGTTCCCTCGGGACAGCCAGAGGATGTGACTGACACTGCATTAATGCCAGACTCAGCTACCAGAATGAAGAGAAATGCCTTTTCTTTTTATTTAGTTACACAATTCTGGCAAGCTTACTCAGATATGTGCTACAACTATACCAATGTCTTGTTGCATTAAATATATTTATTATTTGTGAAATAAAGTCACATTAAATACAAATTTTAATTATATGTATTGAAGCAAAAAACACTTTGTTTTATACCGATCATTTAATGTTAAAAATGAAATGACTATTAACTTAGCATCTTATGGACAGGCATCATTTTATGAATAATGATTACTTTATCACAGACAGTACAAAATTATAGTACATTAATTAAGGGGCTATTCATTTCCCCAGTTAACATTAATACAGCTGAGTGTTATCCAAACTTTCTTATTACGCTTTTATCTGGACAACATTGCAATGTTCGCCTTATATATTACTAAATATGGCAATAAAACAACTTCAGTTGGGGGAAGACATAACAACTATTTCCTTTAATAATCAATTCACATTAGTGAAGGATACAATATTATTGACACCTGCTAGCAAATTAAAATAATTGCTGACCAATTTATTTCGATCTTCATGATTTATTAATGCTCTTGGACAAAATCTTGTACCACTTTGTACTCAGAAGGGGAACCTGTAGAAGGAAAAGTACAGTGAAAAGTAGTTAAAGTTATCCGATCATTTGATCCAAATATTAAAAGTATTTAATGCCTTAACTAGTTTATTTTTCATGCACTACCTACCAACAGCTGATGAGCGTTTTCCCATGAGTGCAACAAACCCGTCATCTAACTGAGGTTCTGTGAAATAAGTTATAAATACGGTAAGTTCATCAATTTATATTATAGATTCTATAATGTTTATCATTATCAAATGTCTCTTATTTATAACAATGGAGTTTATTTTTCTTGACCAAATAATAATTAAACAAGAGATATGTGCCATATTTACTTGCGTGAGCAACAATTATTATGCTACGTAAAACTTAACATCTATAAATATTTTCAACATCCATTCTGCATCACACTGTGAGAAAACAATGGGATGCGTTCAGAGATGATGTTGGAGATACTGCAACCTTTTGCTGAATGACATCTTGAACAGAAAGTTATTCCCATAAATGGGAAGATAACAGGTCTCTGCCAAGTGCCCGCACATCCCAGAAGGCGGACAGGGAGATACTGTAGATAAAAAAGCGTATAGGATATTTCCCTTTATTGAACAAGGCATAAAGAAGGGAATTGTATATGATTCTTAGGATGCATGGGGGTCTTTGGCGAATTGGCTGTTTGGATACAGAACTGGCTTGTTCATGTAGAAGACAAAATGCTGTGGTCAAAGGAACTTATTTGAACTAGAGACCTGTAATTAGTGATGTTCTGCAGTGATCTGTGCTGGGACCTCTGCTGTTGGTGATGTGTATAAATGACCTGGATGAAAATGTACATGCGTGGGTCAGTAAGATTTCAGATGATACCAAGATTGGTGGAGTTGTGGATAGTGTAGAAGAGTGACAAAGAATACAGTGCAATATAGATCAATTGCAGATATGGGCAAGAGAAATGGCAGATGAGTTCAATCCAGCATCTTGGTAGGGCAAATGCAAGGAGACAGTACACTTTTAAGGGCAAGATCTTTAACAGTGTTGCTGAGCAGAGAGATGTTGAAGTCCAAGTTCATAGCTGCTTGAAAGTTGTTATATAGGTCATTAGGATGGTTAAGAAAACTTAGGTAACACTTGCTTTTATTAGTTGAGGCACTGAGTTCAAAAGTCAAGACGTTATGTTGCAACTTTATAAAACTCTGGTTAGGCCACATCTGGAGTTTTGCATACAGTTCTGGTCACCCCATTATAGGAAGGAAGTTGAGGCTTCGGAGAGAATGCAGAAGGGGTTTACCAAGATGCTGCCTGGGTGAAAGGGCATGTGCTATCACGAGAAGCTGGATATACTTGGGTTGTGTTCTCTGGAGCAGCAGAGGCTGAGGGGAGATCTGATAGAGGTTTATAAGGTTATGACAGGCATGCATGGAGGAGACAGGAGATATCTTTTTCTGAGTAGAAATGTCTAATACAATAGGGCAAGCATTAAAAGTGAGGGGGGGTAGGTTCAAAGGGGACGTGAGGTTTTTTGCTTAGAGAATGTTGGATGCCTGGAATGCACTGTCTGCTATTGTGATAGAGGCAAATACATTAGAGACTGTTATGAGATGTTTAGATAAGCACATGAATATGAGGAAGATGGAGGGATATGGCTATTGTGGATATGGTCTAGGGAAGTATTGCAGTAGATTTAAACATTGTTATTATTGTTAAGACTGAATTCACCATCTTGAAAACTTCTGAGACCAAGAGGTCATGTTGGAAAAGAATTGATGAAAGGTCCAGACCTGCACAAATAAATAGTTATGTTTACAAGTACTATAGAATAGCTGCTGATTTATACTGTTTAATAGCCATAAAAACATTCCATTTGAGAAATGAGCTGTAACATCATAAAACTTGAGCTATTTTAGTTCTCAGCAAACTTCTGCATTTCCTTCAGCACAGTTTTAAAAATTAAGGATACAGCATCATAAACTAAAGAGCTGGTAGATCATCTTGTTTATGCAATGAATATTAGAAAACTAAGACTTCAATGTTGAATGTAGTTCAATATATTACAATGGAGTAAAAATAACTATTTTGCAGAATCTACTGGGCATTACTGTAAATCTCAGATATTAGCCTATTTTTCAAAACTTACCTTTTTCATTCGGTTGGTTATTTCCTGGAATAGAGAAAAAACAAATACTTTACTTATCCAACAAACCTCCAAACAATAGGAAACATTTTCTTAGATTGAGTTGTTGATCCTCTGGAACGATTTTATCTAATGAATTTGTTGTTACAATGCATCTCCAATTCATTGGTACAAATAATAGGTGAATGATTTCAAGCATTATTCCCTTTCAATATTATTGACTGACTCATAAATTACATTCATTATCTGAGAATAAATCTAAACTTTGCTTCCTCTTGAATGAGTTATTACTGCTGACACCTTGGAAACCATATTTTAATACAATCTACTTGTTAAATTACTTCACACAGCAGCTGTAAATCATTTCCCACAAGGTCAAAGCAGATAATTATAGTGTTTTCCTTTCACACTGGCTTCAATTCTCTGATAGAGATATTAAACAATTTTGGTTAATATAGCCATTAGGAACATCTACACACGGGAACAGTAAATTACTAAATGAAATATAACAGTGATCATTCCTTTTATATCTGAAGCAAAGACATCTACTTCTTTGGTGATTCAATATATTTCAATAGCCTGGTTTGCACTCATTGGCAAGCGAATGGCTTTGTTCATTAACCTTGTACATTGTCATAGAGATTGTTTATGAGTTTGCTACCAGAGAATTCTACAAATCTTGTGTCTTGTCCGGGGCTGCATGGGAATGGTAAAGGGAAGGGGGGCCCTCCGTGATCTCTGCTGCCCTCTAGCGCTTTGACCATGTCCGATTTCTCAAACTTCCAGTAATTGTCCCACCTTTACTATTCCCCCTTCCCATTTCCCACTCTCACCTTATCTCCATACCTGCTCATCACCTCCCTCTGATGCTCCTGCCCCTTCCCTTTCTTCCATGGTCTTTATCTCTTTCACAGCTATTTACTTCACCCCTCTCCCTCTCCCAATTTCACCTATCACCTACTACCTTGTACTTCTTCCTCCTCCCCCAGTTCCACAAAACTGATACCCAATAAGAATAACCATGACGGGTGGATGCTGCAACTATTTGGTTTTGCTTGAACAAATGGACCCAGACTCGGTAGTTCCTCCGAGACACACTTTATTGATAATACAGAGAAGAAAATAGAGAGTTGTGAGAGATGCTTTATATTGTACACTACCTACACCACTAATAGGTGGGGCTAATGTAGGCAACCCCTAGTAGTCTACACTGCTGAGTATACTTAGCAACGTCTGTGTGGTCCCTGAAGCAGGCGATTGTCCGTGGACTGGCTAGGGTGGAGGTCCTTGGCTCCAGTTCAGCTGCTCGTCCCAAAGGTGGGACCCAGGCGAGTGGTCTGCCCAGGAAAGAACTTTCCCTCCTTTATAGCACTATCGCCACCTCCCAGTCCAGCTGGAAGGGACTAGGCATCCAATCTGATGCTTACACGACCCTAACTTGGCCCAATCCAAGTCCTGGCCACGTATTAAGTCAACATACATCCTCCATACCTGCAAGTACCAAGGTCGGGTGACCTTTAGCAACTGGCCTTTGCCCCCTCAGGGACAATGCATCCTATTAATCTTACAACCAAGCAATATAAAAAAAAAACATTCTTTAGAGATAAGGTGATTAATTACTTTTACACAAATCAGCACTTTTAGTTTGCTCTCAGGCATATTATCCGGTAGACCAGAGGCACATGTTGTTCTCCCCTTATCTAGTATCAAGGGTCAATCTGCCCAACAACATAACAGGCCCACAAATTTCTAATTGTCAACCATTTCCCTGCCATGCCAATTTTCATACCCACACACACCTATCCATACACCATACACTTAGCTATACCCGCCCCAAGACCTTCCATCTTCTTTTCCTGACCTCAGCTTCTTTCCTCAGTTCTGATGAAGGGTTTCGGACCAAAGCGACAACTGTTTATTGAATGTGTGTGTAAAGACAAAGCAACATTGCTTTCAGAAGAACTTTGATAGAGTGGCATAAATAATGATAATTAAGGGAACGTCTGTAGATATTGAGGTAGAATATAAAAAGAGGTGGGATATTTATTTGAAAAGTGTAAATATATGATACATGGAAAGAATAGGGTTTGAATTGGTCCCTTTGGTGAGTGAACATGCTTGCTTTTCTATTATCATTTCCCCTGTACATTTATACTTCGTGAGGTTATATAAGGTTATATACTCCATGAGGTTCATGAGGTGGAAGTTAGGAACAGGAAGGGGTCAATAACTCTACTGGGTGTTTTTTATAGACCACCCAATAGTAACAGGGCCATTGCAAAGCAAATAGGGAGACAGATTCTGGAAAGGTGCAATAATAACAGGGTTGTCATGGTGGGAGAATTTAATTTCCCAGATATCGATTGGCATCTCCCTAGAGCAAAGGGTTAAGATGGATGGAGTTTGTTAGGTGTATTCAGGAAGGTTTCCTGACACCATATGTAGATAAGACTGCAAGACGAGAGGCTGTACTTGATTTGGTTGGGTGTCTGATCTCTAAGTGGAGGAGCATTTTGGAGATAGTGATCATAATTCTATCTCCTTTACCATAGCACTGGAGACGGATAGGAAATGAGAAGTTAGGGAAGCGTTTAATTGGAGTAGGTGGAAATATGAGGCTATCAGGCAGGAACTTGGAAGCATAAATTGGGAACAGATGTTCTCAGCGAAATGTACGGAAGAAATGTGGCAATCGTTCAGGGGATATTTGCGTGGAGTTCTGCATAGGTACGTTCCAATGAGACAGGGAAAGGATGGTAGGGTACAGGAACCGTGGTGTACAAAGGCTGTCATTAATGTAGTTAAGAAGAAATAAAAGCTTACAAAAGGTTCAAAAAAATAAGTAATAATAGAGATTCAGAAGATTATAACGCCAGCAGGAAGGAATTTAAAAATGAAATTAGGAGAGCCAGAAGGGGGCCTGAGAAGGCCTTTGCAGACAGGATTAAGGAAAGCTCCAAGGTATTCTACAAGTATGTGAAGAGCAAGATGATAAGACGTGAGAGAATAGGACCAATCAAGTGTGACAGTGGAAAAGTGTGTATGGAACTGGAGGAAATAGCAGAGGTACTTAATGAATACTTTGTTTCTGTATTCACTATGGAAAAGGATATTGGCGATTGTGAAATTCTCTGCCACAGGAAACAGTTGAGGCCAGTTCATTGGCTATATTTAAGAGGGAGTTAGATATGGCCCTTGTGGCTACGGGGGTCAGGGGGTATGGAGGGAAGGCTGGGGCGGGGTTCTGAGTTGGATGATCAGCCATGATCATAATAAATGGTGGTGCAGGCTCGAAGGGCCGAATGGCCTACTCCTGCACCTATTTTCTATGTTTCTATGATTGTAGGGATGACTTACAGCGGACTGAAAAGCTTGAGCATATAGACATTAAGAAAGAGGATGTGCTGGAGCATTTGAAAAGCATCAAGTTGGACAAGTCTTTGGGACCGGATGAGATGTAGCCCAGTCCACTGTGGGAGGCGAGGGAAGAGATTGCTGAGCCTCTGGTGATGACCTTTCATCATCAATGGGGACAGGAGAAGTTCCGGAGGATTGGAGGGTTGCAGATGTTTTTCCCTTATTCAGAAACGGAGTAGAGATACCCCATGAAATTATAGACCAATGAGTCTTACTTCAGTGGTTGGCAAGGTGATGGAGAAGATCCTGAGAGGCAGGATTTATGAACATTTGGAGAGGCATAGTATGATCAGGAATAGTCAGCATGGCTTTGTCAAAGGCAGGTCCTGCCTTACGAGCCTGATTGAATTTTTTGAGGATGTGACTTAACACATTGATGAATGTATAGCAGTAGATGTAGTGTATATGCATTTCAGCAAGGCATTTGATAAGGTACCCCATGCAAGGCTTATTGAGAAAGTAAGGAGGTGTGAGATCCAAGGGGACATTGCTTTGTGGATCCGGAACTGGCTTGCCCACAAAAGGCAAAGAGTGGTTGTAGATGGGTCATATTCTGCATGGAGGTTGGTGACCAGTGGTGTGCCTTAGGGATCTGTTCTGGGACCCCTACTCATCGTGATTTTTATAAATGACCTGGACAAGGCAGTGGAGGGATGGGTTAGTAAATCTTCTGATGACACAAAGGTTGGGGGTGTTGTGGATAGTGTGGAGGGCTGTCAGAGGTTACAGTGGGACATCAATAAGATGCAAAACTGCGCTGAGAAGTGGCAGATGGAGTTCAATCCAGATAAGTGTGAATTACTTCATTTTGCTAAGTCAAATATGATGGCAGAATATAGTATTAATGGTAAGACTCTTGGTAGTGTGGAGGATCAGAGGGATCTTGAGGTCCGAGTCCATAGGACACTCAAAGCTGCTATGCAGGTTGACTCTGTGGTTAAGAAGGCATACGGTGCATTGGCCTTCATCAATCGTGGGACTGAGTTTAGGAACAGAGAGGTAATGTTGCAGCTTTATAGGACCCTGGTCAGACCCCACTTGGAGTACTGTGCTCAGTTCTGGCCACCTCACGACAGGAAGGATGTGGAAACCATAGAAAGGGTGCAGAGGAGATTTACAAGGATATTGCCTGGATTGGGGAGCATGCTTTAGGAGAATAGCTTGAGTGAACTCGCCCTTTTCTCCTTGAAGCGACGGAGGATGAGAGCTGACCTGATAGAGGTGTATAAGATGATGAGAGGCATTGATCGTGTGGATAGTCAGAGGCTTTTTCCCAGGGCTGAAATGGCTAGCACGAGAAGAGACGGTTTTAGGTGCTTGCAAGTAGGTACAGAGGAGATGTCAGGGGTAAGTTTTTTTACACAGAGAGTGGTGAGTGTGTGGAATGGGCTGCCAGTGACGGTAGTGGAGGCGGATATGATAGGATCTTTTACGAGACTCCTGGATAGGTACATGGAGCTCAGAAAAATAGAAGGCTATGGGTAACCCTAGGTAATTTCTAAAGTAGGGATATGTTCGGCACAGCTTTGTGGGCTGAAGGGCCTGTATTGTGATGTAGGTTTTCTATGTTTCTATGTTTCTATAATGTTCCAATATTCTACTGAAAACACAAATTATAATAGAACATAGAATAGTACAGCACAATACAGGCCCTTCGGCCCACAATGTTGTGCCGACCCTCAAACCCTGCCTCCCATATAAGCCCCCAAATTAAATTCCTCCATATACCTGTCCAGCAGTCTCTTAAACTTCACTAGTGTATCTGCCTCCATCACTGACTCAGGCAGTGCATTCCATGCACCAACCACTCTCTGAGTAAAAAACCTTCCTCTAATATCCCCCTTGAACTTCCCACCCCTTACCTTAAAGCCATGTCCTCCTGTACTGAGCAGTGGTGCCCTGGGGAAGAGGCGCTGGCTATCCACTCTATCTATTCCTCTTATTATCTTGTACACCTCTATCATGTCTCCTCTCATCTTCCTTCTCTCCAAAGAGTAAAGCCCTAGCTCCCTTAATCTCTGATCATAATGCATACTCTCTAAACCAGGCAGCATCCTGGTAAATCTTCTCTGTACCATTTCCAATGCTTCCACATCCTTCCTATAGTGAGGCGACCAGAACTGGACACAGTACTCCAAGTGTGGCCTAACCAGAGTTTTATATAGCTGCATCATTACATCGCGACTCTTCAACTCTATCCCTCGACTTATGAAAGCTAACACCCCATAAGCCTTCTTAACTGCCCTATTCACCTGTGAGGCAACTTTCAGGGATCTGTGAACGTGTATCCCCAGATCCCTCTGTTCCTCCACACTACCAAGTATCCTGCCATGTACTTTGTACTCTGCCTTGGAGTTTGTCCTTCCAAAGTGTGCCACCTCACACTTCTCCGGGTTGAACTCCATCTGCCACTTCTCAGCCCACTTCTGCATCCTATCAATGTCTCTCTGCAATCTCAATTACACATTACATAAAATAAGGAAACATCCAACTGGGTTGTGTGAATACTGTAATCAACCAGAAAAAGTTGAACATGTATTGATAAAATTTAAGTAGTACCAAAGAGAAAGAGTGAAGATGATAGGAGCGCTTAAGATAAACAAAAAAAAACTGCTGTGGGTATAGAAGACATTTTAAGTGGGATTTCAAGCGAAATACAGACCTATACATGAAGTATCTGAAAGACTCTGGTTTATTATATAGAATTTAGGGAATGCAATTCTTTTCCTTCCTCCTGTTTATCAAATGATCCACACCCCAGTCTAGCAGGTGACGGGTAATGCACCTTAAAGCTGGCTTGCAAACCGCCATAAAACATCACAAGAAGAAGAAAGAAGAAGAAGAAGAATTACAAGGCGTCACCCCTGATGAAAGATGGCAAAGTCTGTCATCGAAACATCGGTTAAAGTCGATACCTGTATCCTGCTGAAAGCCCAAGGAGAGTTTAGTTTATTAACCAGAAATGGTTATTTTCTTATTATGTTTTTCTTGTTTTTAATGCTGATGGATCCAAAGTAGGAAAAACTACTTGAATAAAAACTGAGCACAGTGCAACATGCAGTCATTCTCTGAATTATACTCAGTGCTCTCTTGTGATCAGAATGTATGCCCGTCACTTTCTGCGGCAGTGGCCATCCATTTCAAGGTTCGACGTGTTTGGGTGTTCAGAGATGCTCTGCACTCCACTGTTGTCACGCGTGGTTATTTGTGTTAGTCGCATTCATCTCAGTTTGAACCAGTCTAGCTGTTCTGTTCTGACCTCTCTCATTAACAAGGCATTTTCTCCCAAAGAACTGTCGCTCACTGAATATATTTTTTTCGTAACGCTTTCTGTAAACTCTAGAGACTTGTGCGTGAAAATCACAGGTTTCAGAGATACTGCCTCATGCTTTTATTAATCAAGCGCTAAAACAGAAAGCACATTTTAAAAAAAACACTATTCTAATCGTTACTGCAACTTACCAGGCTGAGGTAAATCTTTTGTATTTTCCGATTCTGCGTTACACGGTAGAGAGAACAACAGAACGAAGCTGATTAAGAGGAGGATGCTCCACTTCATGGTTGTTCACTCTGTGACCGGAATTACAGTCTGTTCTGGGTCAGCGTACTTACTGACTGATTCTAAGACGCCACATTTATACAGTGCGGTTTACGATTTGTGCTCTCTGTTCAATGTGAATCCAACTGGAAAACCATTGGCGCCATTTTCATTACTGATTAGGATTTTCGGGGCCAGCCGCCGCCGGCTGCCTTCAGGAGGGTGAATGAATCCAAGGAAAGCATCGCGACCGGACGGGGTACCTGGCCGATTACTGAAGACCTGTGCTGACCAACTGGCTGGAGTATTATCTTTAACCTCCCGCTCCCGCACTGCCTGGTCCCCGACCGCTTCCCGTAGGCTTCGATTACTCCGGTGCCCAAGAAGATCAATGAGCATCACCCAGTTGTACTTTCATCCTCAGTGATGAGTTGTTTGTGAGAGGCTGGTGACGCCAGCACCTCCCTGAGCAGTGACTTAGGGGCTTCGCAAGTGTCCTACTAGTCTGAGCTGAGGGTTAGATCATCATGTTCGAAACTTTCGAGGGGGTGCTGTGTCCTGTGGCGGGGGTGGGGGGTAGTACTGTGTATTTTAATTTGTATTAAAATAATATATTAATATTATTTAATATTGATAGTATTATAAAATAATTAATTAGTATTATAAAATACTGTGTATTTTAGTATATTAATTTGTTACTCAATTAATATCACTGTGTACACCTAGTACTGTGCACACAGTGATATTAATTGAGTAACAAATCCCGAGGTGAAAACAAAGTCGGTGTCAAAGTTCAGTCAGGGATCAAAACATCCAGAGAAATCCAAAAACCAGAAACGGAGAAACAGGCAGAGTTGATATTCAGACTGACGGAGTTCAGATACGAATGCTGGAAAGGCTCTGGAAAACTCACTGGCACAATCTGGCAACTAACAGGTGAAAGCACAGGACTGAAATACACTGAGCAATAAACAGAGAGGCGGATGATAAACAGATGAGAGACGGAGTACTCAGTAATACAGGGGCCGGAGGAGAGTAGGAGCGGGGACAGGAGCACATGGCAATACAAAACCACGGACTGACAGATTGGGGGAAACACACAAAAAGACAGTTCAACTGGAGGTACAGACTGACAATGAAAGACAAAAGCTTGAAGAGTTTTAAACAGCTTTTGTTTGCAGAAGACTGTAGAGGTATTGATAGATGTATGTAAAAAAAACCTAAATCAAATCAATTTTGATGGGACCACCCATTGCCTATAAAAATGCACCAATTCTTTTAGGTACTCTGCTGTGCAGTTTCATGGGAGAATCGGCTGGTGGGTTGCCCAGGTCGAATCTCTCTGGGGTTAGAGGATGTAGTGGCTCCGGAGTGGGACCGACTGGTCCTCTCAAGCGACCCTGGCTTCCTCCTTGCAAAAATTGACCAATGGCTACCTGGAGGTCGTGAATCTCCAGGCTCTGTCTGGAAGTATCTTCGCCGTGGCTGGTTACACCGGATGATAGACTTTGATACTCCACTGGGTCCATATTGGCTCAATTGTACTGTGACAAGAATCCTTGACGAGGATGGCTTAGGAGCAAACACTGGAGTATCCAAGAATGGGATGAGATACGGTCTCAAACGGGATCGAGAAACTGAGTACAAAATAAACGCTAGATGAAATCACCATTAACCTTCCGAATGAGCACGGAACCCATCTTCAGGTGTTCCTTAAATACTCAATTCTAGGCACCCAAAACATGATCATCAGTTAACGGCAACGTCCAAAGCCCGTAAAGAGGCTGCGCCAGCTATCCGTACTCCAGAGAGTTAAAGCATTTAAATCTCAGTAGCTGGCGTGGTTCGATAGTCGTCTGGCAGAGTGAAAGTGAGACCACTTCAGGAGGGCAAAGAGAGCCAATCTGAACCCAGTTCCTACGCATGGCAGTTCCACCTCAACTGCTGGGGGCTAATATCCAAGCAGAAAGATTCGCTAGCGCTCTATGTACGGGTTGGGCGGCGGTGGGTGGGGGGGGTGTTTGGGGGAGGTTATAATAGAGATGGAGGTCCTGATTAGGGATAGTCAACGCTGCTTTGAGCGTGGTAGGTTGTGTCTAACCAATCTGATTGAGCCTGTCCCACCCACCAAACCCCTCATCTGACTTTAGCCATCACCTTCGAGCTTGTTCTCCTTCACCTCCCCACACCTTCTTATTCTGGCTTCTTCACACTTCCTCTCCAGTTCTGAGGAAGAAACTCATTCAAAATCTGGTCTCTTTATTCCTTTCAATAGATGCTGCTGGACCTGAACTGACTCATCAGATATAACCTTTGTTAATTTCACTGCACAGCAGGAGGTTGGTACTCTGTCCAGAAATCTTTGTCCATGAACTGAAAAACCTTTAAAAGTAGTGGATACAGCCCAGTTCATCACAGAAAAAGTCCTACCTAGCATTGAGCACATCTACAAGGAGCACTGAGACACTGATGCAGCATCTGTCAAGGACCCCTACCATCTGATCATGCTCTAGTCTCGATGCTGCCATCGGGGAGGAGTTATAGGTGTCATAAGATGGGCGTTGGGAACGAACCCAGTGCAAGGCACAGACACTGAAGTACTAGGGACAGGACTAGGATACAGGCTGAGGGCTAGGACAGGGACACGAAAACCGAGAACCCGGAACAGGACTGGACAAGAGAGCTAGAAGCCCGGGCTTGGACTCTGAGCCAGAGACTGGACAAGGACACAAAACCTGGGTCTTGCCTCTGGCTCAGGCCCCAGAACTAGGCAAGGGCGTGACTTGGCTGGCAGGCCGGACGAAGCTGGAGGCTTGAGACTTGAGGCGAGGCCGGAGGCCGGAGACTTGAGTCTTGAGCTTGGCTGCGGGATCCTCGAGGCTTGGGTTCTTGAGTCTGGAGCTTGGCTGCGGGATCCTCGAGGCTTGGGTTCTTGAGTCTTGAGCTTGGCTGCGGGATCCTCCAGGCTTGGGTTCTTGAGTCTGGAGCTTGGCTGCAGGATCCTCGAGGCTTGGGTTCTTCAGTCTGGAGCTTGAGCTTGGCTGCGGGATTCTCGAGGCTTGGGTTCTTGGAGCTTGGCTGTGGGATCATGGAGGCTTGGGTTCTTGGAGCTCAGAGACAGACTGGGAACCGAACATCATCATAGAGCAGGGTCTTATCCTTCCACAAGCCGGGACTCAACTTCATCTCCAAAAAAAGGTGGGATAGGTCTCTCTGTCAGGTAACCCCAGAACAGCCGGACTTACCCAGCAGAGGCAAGGACAAGAGAAGACAAGACAAGACAGGACCCTCCGCAGGGCAACGGCAAAACGGCCTGACTTACCCCACGGAGGCAAGGGACAGGAAGGGACAGAACCAACTGCAGAGTAACAGAAATACGGCCTGGCTTACCCGACGGAGGCGAGGGACAGGAAGGGACAGAACCAACCGCAGGGTAACGGCAAGATGGCCTGACTTACCTGGCGGAGGCAAGGGGCAGGAAGGAAGCTAGGTACAGGGTGGCTCCAAGACAAGACTACAGGCAAGGCGAGGTGAGAGTTATCGGCAAGACAAGGCAGGGCTACAGGCGAGGAAACAGAAGGCAGGGGAAGGGATACAAGGAGTAAGGACAAGAACAATCCAGCACCAATGCCCTGGTCTCTGGAGGTATTTATGCAGCCAGCCCCAACGAGAATCAGCTGCCTCAATTAGCGCTCAACAGGAACAGAAACAGGATAGACAGGAAAACCTGGAGCAAGGGTCGATGGATCGGACTGGGAACCGGAATGTGGACTTCACAGACCGGACCATGAGAGTAGGAGCCTTAAACCCTACCCCACTAGGTTCAGAAACAGTTCAACCATCGAATTTCTGAACCAGTGAGTATAATCCAAAATGACTCAAAATCTCCTCAGAGGTAATCCCACCCACCACTCCCTGCTGCCTCATCTCCAGCATCAACCTGGTGAACCTCCTCTGCACCACTTCCAAAGCCAGTATGTCATTCCTCAAGTAAGAACTACAAGCAGTAATCCAGGAGCGGCCTCACCAATACCCTGTACATTTGCAGCATAACCTAACTGCTCCTAAATTCAGTCACTCTACCAACAAAGACCAACATTCAATTTACCTTCTTGACAACCTGTTGCACCTGCAAACCAACCTTTCCTGAGTCAGGTACAAGAATCCCCAAATCCCTCTGCACAATCGTTCACCATTTAAATAATCTCATCTTCTGTTTGCCTTCTGAAGTGCATAACCTCACATTTATCAGTGCTATATCCCATCCGCCAGACTTGCCCACTTATTTAACCTACCTATATCACTCTGCATGCTCTCCACATCATCTGCAGAATTTGCTTTTCCACTTAATTTAGTGTTACCAACAAGCTTAGATGTGCTGCATTTGTTCTCTCTGTCATGGTCCGGATCGGGGTCCCTTTAAATTTAGCTTGTTTATGTTACGATCCGGACCGTTGATTCCCTGTTTTCCTGTGTCCCTCGACTTTGGTGATTAGAGGCAATTAACACTCAGCTGAACCGGTAGTTTATAGTCTCCGGCTTTCAGCCGTTTGGTGTGGGAGTGTTTGCAAAGTCACGGCGTGCCAATGTCATCTGGCCAGAGTAAGCCTTGTCTTCAACTGAAGCAAGTGCCGGTAATTCGCCTTTCCTCACCGGAGCAACCTTGTCAAGTTACCTCGCCAAAGCGAGCCTGCAAAATTTCCTTACCGAGGTGGGTCCGTCAGTTAACCCACCGCAAGGAATCAAGAATCGCTATTTACTGTTCCCGGGCCGAGTTGAGAGCTCGCCACTACCCGGAGGCTCCAAGTCAAGTCCTGACTCCGGGCGGCATTCAAGTACCATGTCAAGTCCTGGCCCTAGCGGCGTTCAAGTACCATGTCAAGTCCTGGTCCTGGCGGCATTCAAGTACCATGTCAAGTCCTGGTCCTGGCAGCATTCAAGTACCATGTCAAGTCCTGGCCCTGGCAGCGTTCAAGTACCATGTCAAGTCCTGGCCCTGGCGGCATTCAAGTACCATGTCAAGTCCTGGTCCTGGCGGCGTTCAAGTACCATGTCAAGTCCTGTTCCTGGCAGCGTTCAAGTACCATGTCAAATCCTGGCCCTGGCAGCTTCCCAGTTCTGAGTCAAGTTCTGGCCCTGGCGGTCTGTGATTCCTGTCCTACCCCCATGTCTGAATCCCTTCTCTGCCCCTCTCACCTCTAGCCCTCGTCTGCACCCTCCACCTGGACTTCGGTCTAGTTCCATCGCTGGAGCTAGAAAGCTACTGTCTGGTGTTCATTTGTGTTGGTCTTTTCTTATCCTGTCCTCGCATCCGTGGGGTAAGTCAGGCTGGCTTGCCATTGCCCCACGGGGGGTGATGTCTTCTCGTGTCTTGTCCTCACCTCCATCGGGTAAGTCAGGCCGTCTTGCCGTTGCCCCGCGGCGGGGGTGGTCATGTCTTGTTGTGTCTTGTCCTCGCCTCCGTGGGGTAACTCAGGCCATCTTGCCGTTGCCCCATGGGGGGGGGGCATGTCTTGTCCTCGCCTCCGTGGGGTAAGTCAGGCCGCCTCACTGTTGCCCCGCGGAAGGTCATGAGTCCCGGCCCTATGTCCTGTACCCAAGGAGGGGTCCCGACTCTGTGTTCTGTGTATGTATCCATGGTTCCATGTACCTGCTCTCCCGAGACCGAGGCTCTGTGTTCCCATGTTTCTCCTCTCCCTATCCCATGTCATGTCCATGCCTGGTTCTGAGGTCCGAGCCCGAGGCAAGACCCAGGTACTGAGTCCTTGCCCAGTCTCTGGCTTGGAGTCCATACCCCAGCCTCTTCATGTCTTCTCTAGTTCTGGGAGCCGATTCCGAGTCCTAGGCCAGACCCTTGGTCCCAGCCTAGTCTTAGTCCTCAGTCCTGGTCCAGTTCGCTATTCCTACTCCTGCCTTGCTCTCCTGGTTTCGAACAATAAACTAAATTTAAGTAACCTCACAAGATGTGTCTTGTATTTGCGTCCACCCTTGCTCCCAATGCCCCTGCCATTGTGACACTCTCTTCCAAATCATTAATGTATATTGTGAACAACTGTTGGCCCATCACCAACACCTATGGCACTTCATCCGTTACTAAAGTGAACTATGATCGGACTAAAGTGCCTTTTTGGAGCTGTGCAGTTTTCCATGTTTGATAGTAGACATTCCCTCTTTGTTTCCTTCTTATTGAAACCAGCAAGAGAGAACATTGTTGATTCATTTACAAGCACAAATAGATTTTAGATTGGCACTGTCAGGTCCTGTTAAGAATATCATTGACTGAGTCAAAGTAGGTGATAGCTTTTAAAACATTACTCTGGATAAACAACAAAGTTTCACTTGGAGAAGTGTTCTAGTCAAAGCTGCAAGAAATTATGCAATTTTGAAAATAACTATTCATCTGACATTGGTTGCAGGATCAATAATATAGCACAGGGTTTCTCAACCAGGGTTCTGCGAGAGATCGTGATTAAAAAAATAAACTTCTTTTGAATTTCATGCAAGGCACGATGTTAGTGCTCACAGTGGTGGGCGGTGACCAAGCAGCCCTGTTACCAATCTTGTTAGAGGTTTCTCAGCCTCATGGCAGAGTGCAGTAGGGCCCTCTTTATTTCATTGAGTTAATTCTCGTGAGATCGGGGAGGCTGTTGATAATTGGTGAACACTGTAATGCACAGAGGGGAGGATGGTAGGCTGATGAGGAGCATGAAGTGTATTGTCTGAACATTGAATGGACTCACCCAACTTGGGCTGATATGTCAACCTCTCGCTCCTGAATTACCTCCCCCAACTTCCCCTTACGTGCCGCCAAATGATTTATGGGAGCGAACAAATGTTACTGATCTTGCAAAGAGCTGCCCGAAACAAGCAAAGACCAAGATATATTTAATGATTTTTCTTCATATGTGGAAACAAAAGGTCTGTCTTGGAGGAACTGTGTTGGCATCTGTACTGCTGGTGCCCCATCAATGGTTGGCTCCATGAGAACTGTCATGGAGGAAGGATATCAGAAAGTAAAAAAGGATATCAGGAAGTCTTAAGTCTAATTGAAAACCACCTGGAAGTACTTCAGAGCAAAATTGAACAATACTTTTCCTCCCTTTCAACACCAGTGTATGACTGGGTGAGGAACCCTTTCTCTGAATCTTCTGCTCAACCTGAGAACTTGACTTTGAAAGAAGAGGAAGAACTTTGTGAGCTACAGTCCCTACACATCACAGGTCCAGTCCCCAACGTTGTACCATGACCAGCCCGTCACCTGTTCAAAATCGAGTCAAACCCATGCAGGTTGGTTGCAATAGAGTCTCCGCCAATGAGAGGTCCTAGCATCACTGTCGAGGTTGCTGCTGTTATAGCGGGGAAGCAGGTCACCTACTGGCTGAATGTCCAAAGCTGCAGCCACCTGGGGAACTGCTAAGACCATCTAGTGTTGGGAGGACTGTGATGGTAGTAGTCACTAAGCCCAGTCCCACGGATTCTGGTTTTGTACTGAAGAAATATTTCTCCTGGGGTTAGAACTTGAGGCAGATGAAGGCTTTAATGGAATCTGGGGCAGTGGGTAATTTCCTGGCTTTAGGAACCACCCATCGGTTCAACATACCGCTGTGAGAATTGGGCCAGTCCTTCCCCACATCTGTCTTGGATGACCACCTGCTGGGTTCCGGACAAATCCAGCAACAGACTATGGAATTGCAGGTGAGGATAGGGGATCATGTGGAAGACATTAGTTCCTACATTATCAACTCTCCACTCGTACCGCCGATCCTCAGGTGCCCCTGGGTTTCCCAGCAAAACCCAGCTGTGGACTGGAGAGAGAGGAGAGTCGTTGCTTGGTCCAGTCATTGTAAGAGGCTTTGTCTATGGCGTAGTGATCTGATACCCAGATTCTCTAGTGACCAATGACCAACAAGGGGGCAGGCTTCAGTGCAAGGGAACCTGAGACCTTCTGGACACCTAGTCCAGCCCTCAAGAGCGGACAAGCTGGTTCTGGCTAATGGAACAATGCGAGTCAAGGCACAGTCCAGCTGGAATCCTACAGGAACTAAAAAGAAGGAAGTTGTAGGTCAGGAGAAGACCAAGGAGATGCCCAAGCAGTCTTGAAGACGTGCCACTAAGCTGAAGGGAACCCTCGAGGGAAAATCTCCTTTACACCGATCCTTGAAGCCGATTCCTGGGGAAGCAAGAATGCTTTGTAACACCTCGTTGCCCTTGGCTATGGATACAGATGGGGAGTCGGACTCTGATTTGGCCACCATTCCCACAGATGAACTTTGTGAGCTCAGAGAGACGACTCTGAAGCCCACCAAATCACGCCTGGCACCAAAGAAGTCTCAGGAGTCCTCCTCAAAGGAAGGTCCGGAGGAGATAGCAACAGCCAAACCAGTTGAAATCCTCTCTGTTTACAAGGACTTAGAGCGGGTCTTCAACAACGGAAAGGCCTCGAATCTTCCACCTCACCAACTCTTCAACTGTGCCATAGACCTGCTGCCTGGTACCTGTCCTTCGCATTCTCAAAGCCCAGACAGAAGCACCGTGGAGGGGTATATAAAGGAAGCTCTTGCCATGGGCTTACACCTCATCCGCCAGCACAGGTTTCTTCTTCATACAAAAGAAACATGGGAGCCTGCATCCATGCATTGATTTCAGAGGATTAAACGACATAACAACCAAGAACCGATACCCCCTTCCCCTTACGAACACGGCTTTCGAGATGCTGCAAGACAAGGGGCAAGGGTATTCACAAAATTAAGTGTCAGAGTGCCTACAATCTGGTCTGTATCAGGGAGGGTGATGAGTGGAAGACGGGGCACAACAAGTATCAGGCTAGGCCCTTCAACTTGTGAATGCCCCAGCTGTTCTCCAAAACTTTATAAACGATGTGCTCCGGGATACTCTCCATAAGTGTGCCTTTGTCTACCTGGATGACATCCTAATCTTCTCAAAGTCCAGGAAGGAGCACGTTGCTCACGTCAGGGACTTTTTAAAGAGGCTTCTAGACCATGGACTTTATGTCAAGTTGGAGAAGTCCGAGTTTCACGTGATGACTGTTCCATTTTTGGGTTTCATCATCTCCAATGGTAATCTCGAGATGGACCCTCCCAAGACCCGGACAGTCAGAGACAGGCTACCACCATCCAATATCATACAGGTCCAACGATTCCTCGGGTTTGCTAACTTCTACCAGAAGTTCATCAGGAACTTCAGCTCAGCGGCAACTCCGCTGACAGCCCTAACTAAGACATCCACGGGCCCTTTTTTCTGGACTACTGAATTTTGCAGAGCTGAAACAGCAGTTTACTACAGCTCCCAACTTGTTTTCTCCTAATCCGGACCTTCCCTTCACTGTACAGTTGACACCTCAGACACTGGAGTGGGTGAGGTGTTGTCTCAATGGTCAGCTTTGGATGGTAAACTGACCCCCATGTGCATTCTTCTCCAGGCAACTATCCCTGGCAGAGAGGAACAATGACATTGGGAATCAGGAGCTCTTCTGATAGATAAGTTAGCTTTGGAGGAATGGCATCACTGGCCGGAGGAGCCAAGAACCCTTTTGCCATTTGGACTAACCATAAGAACATGGCCTATATTCAGGAGACCAAGAGATTGAGTTCCAGATGGGCCAGGTTGTCTTTGTTTTTTAACCAGTTTAATTTCATCCCGACCTATCAACCGGGTCTAAGAACCAGAATCCTGATGCCCTATCCCGCCAGTTTGACAAACCGGAATGAATAGAGCAGCCTTCCACCATTTTGCCCCAAGCCAGTGTGGTGGCACCAATTCATTGGGGAATCAAAGCTCTTGTTCACAAGGCCAAAGCACAAGGAGATTCATAAAGACGGTCCTCCAGGTCAGCTGTCCATCCCAAGTTCCGTACGGTTCCTGGTACTGCAGTGGGGACATTCGTCAAGAATGACCGCGCACCCAGGGATTGCCAGGACACTTGAATTGATCAATAGGAAGTATTGGTGGCCCAGAATGTTAAGAGAAGTTTGGCAGTACATGAGGTGTGCCCCCAAAACAAAGAGCCCCGCACCTGACCTCAAGGACTCCTCCATACCCTACCCATTCCGAAAAGACCTTGGGCACACATTTCCATGGATTTTGTCATGGCTGTCCTGCCATCCAAGGAGAAGCTATTCATCATGGTGTTTGTCGATTGATTTTTGAAAACCTGTAAGTTGATTGCATTGGAGAAGCTACCTTCCACAGCAGAGATGGCCGAGGTCATCCTGGACCATGTCTTCAGGGTCCATAGATTTCCAGTGGACGTTGTCTCAGATTGTGGTACACAATTCTCATCACATTTCTGGAAGGCTTTCTGTAAAAAGACAGGGGCAACAGCAAGACATTCCTCTGGGTTTCACACACAGTTCAAAGACCAGATGTAGCAGACCAACCAAGATTTAGAACATACCCTGAGATGCCTGGCCTCGAAAAGACCTGATGAGTGGTGTGACCATTTGATGTGGGCAGAGATCGCCCACAACACTTTACAGCACTCGGTACTGGGGATGTTACCATTTAAGTACCAGTTTGGTTATCCTTCGCCTCTCTTTCTGGTTGGGGTCTCTGAAAAAGATCTTGTCCAATGCTGCAAGGAGAAGTAGATGAGGACAAGAGAGATTTGCTGGCTTCTACCTGAAAAGTGGAGACCAAGGCAGTCCATTCATAATTTGCCTCGCCATTTAGAGTCTAGAAAGTTGGCTTCCAAGTTCATTGGTTCCTTTAAGATCCTGAGGAAATTAAACCCAATGGCTTACAATTGCAGCTTCCCCAAGACCCTGAACATTAACCTCACATTCCACATCTCTAAATTAAAACCTGTCTGCACCAACCCCTTCGACCCGCCACCACCCAGGTTTACCAAGGGGGATCAGGTCTTCACGGTGGAAAGACTTTTGGACTCTCATACTGTTTGAGGTGTTTGGCAATACTTAGAGGACTGGGAGGGATTTGGACCAGAGGAAAGGTGCTGGGTGCCAGAAAGAGACATCCTGGATCCAACTCTCATCCACAATTATCATCACCTCCTCTCCGAGCAACCAGGGCCGTCAGATGTTGGCCATAGGGGTGGGGATCCTGTTACGAGACACTCCCAACCATGCCAGCTTCCAAGATATAAACATCTTAACTTGTCGGAGTACGGATAGCTGGTGTGGCCTCTTCAAGGGCTTAGGGTGTTCCCGTTAATTGATAATCATGTTTTGGGTGCCAAGAATGGAGTATTTATGGAACACCTGACCGTGGGTTCAGTGCTCAACCATAAGCTTAGCAGTGGATTTTGTTTGGCATTTGCTTTGTGCTCAGTTTCTCAAACCCATTTGAGTCTGCTTCTCAATCCCGGTCTCAGATACTCCAGTGTTTGGGTCCAAGCCGTCCTCTTCAAGGACTCACATATATTCTATCTTTCTCTTTTTCTGTTTTCTCTATCTCGATCTCTATCTCTTGATCCCATGATCTATCAACTTGATCATGGACAAGGATAGATCTGGTCCTAGGGTTGAGGTTCTTAACTGGAAGAAGGCCAAATTTGAAGAAATGAGAAAGGATCTAAAAAGCGTGGATTGGGACAGGTTGTTCTCTGGCAAGGATGTGATCGGTAGGTGGGAAGCCTTGAAAGGAGAAATTTTGAGAGTGCAGAATTTGTATGTTCCTGTCAGGATTAAAGGCAAAGTAAATAGGAATAAGGAACCTTGGTTCTCAAGGGATATTGCAACTCTGATAAAGAAGAAGAGGGAGTTGTATGACAAGTATAGGAAGCAGGGAGTAAATAAGGTGCTTGAGGAGTATAAGAAGTGCAAGAAAACACTTAAGAAAGAAATCAGGAGGGCTAAAAGAAGATAAGAGGTTGCCTTGGCAGTCAAAGTGAAGGATAATCCAAAGAGCTTTTACAGGTATATTTAGAGCAAAAGGTTTGTAAGGGATAAAATTGGTCCTCTTGAAGATCAGAGTGGTCGGCTATGTGTGGAACCAAAGGAAATGGGGGAGATCTTAACTAGGTTTTTTGCGTCTGTATTTACTAAGGAAACTGGCATGAAGTCTATGGAATTAAGGGAAAGAAGTAGTGAGATCATGGAAACTGTACAGATCGAAAAGGAGGAGGTGCTTGCTGTCTTGAGGAAAATTAAAGTGGGTAAATCCCCGGGACCTGACAGGGTGTTCCCTCGAACCTTGAAGGAGACTAGTGTTGAAATTGCGGGGCCCTGGCAAAAATATTTAAAATGTCACTGTCTACAGGTGAAGTGCCGGAGGATTGGAGAGTGGCTCATGTTGTTCCGTTGTTTAAAAAAACATCGAAAAGTAATCCGGGAAATTATAGGCCAGTAAGTTTAACGTCGGTAGTAGGTAAGTTATTGGAGGGAGTATTAAAAGACAGAATCTCCAAGCATTTGGATAGACAGGGACTTAGGGAGATTAAACATGGCTTTGTGTGTGGTAGGTCATGTTTGACCAATCTATTGGAGTTTTTCGAGGAGGTTACCAGGAAAGTGGATGAAGGGAAGGCAGTGGATATTGTCTGCATGGACTTCAGTAAGGCCTTTGACAAGGTCCCGCATGGGAGGTTAGTTAGGAAAATTCAGTCGCTAGGTATATGTGGAGAGGTGGTAAATTGGATTAGACATTGGCTCGATGGAAGAAGCCAAAGAGTGGTAGTAGAGAATTGCTTCTCGGAGTGGAGGCCTGTGACTAGTGGTGTGCCACAGGGATCAGTGCTGGGTCCATTGTTATTTGTCATCTATATCAATGATCTGGATGATAATGTGGTAAATTGGATAGGCAAATTTGCTGATGATACAAAGATTGGAGGTGTAGTAGACAGCGAGGAAGGTTTTCAGAACCTGCAGAGGGACTTGGACCAGCTGGAAAAATGGGCTGAAAAATGGCAGATGGAGTTTAATACTGACAAGTGTGAGGTATTGCACGTTGGAAGGACAAACCAAAGCAGAACATATAGGGTTAATGGTAAGGCACTGAGGAGTGCAGTGGAACAGAGGGATCTGGAAATACAGATAGAAAATTCCCTAAAAGTAGTGTCACAGGTAGATAGGGTTGGAAAGAGAGCTTTTGGTACATTGGCCTTTATTAATCAAAGTATTGAGTATAAGAGCTGGAATGTTATGATGAGGTTGTTTAAGGCATTGGTGAGGCTGAATCTGGAGTATTGTGTTCAGTTTTGGTCACCAAATTACAGGAAGGATATAAATAAGGTTGAAAGAGTGCAGAGAAGGTTTACAAGGATGTTGCCGGGACTTGAGAAACTCAGTTACAGAGAAAGGTTGAATAGGTTAGGACTTTATTCCCTGGAGCGTAGAAGAATGAGGGGACATTTGATAGAGGTATATAAAATTATGATGGGTATAGACAGAGTGAATGCAAGCAGGCTTTTTCCACTGAGGCAAGGGGAGAAAAAAACCAGAGGACATGGGTTAAGGGTGAAGGGGGAAAAGTTTAAAGGGAACATTAGGGGGGCTTCTTCACACAGAGAGTGGTGGGAGTATGGAATGAGCTGCCAGACGAGGTGGTAAATGCAGGTTCTTTTTTAACATTTAAGAATAAATTGGACAGAGACATAGATAGGAGGTGTATGGAGGGATATGGTCCGTGTGCAGGTCAGTGGGACTAGGCAGAAAATGGTTCAGCACAGCCAAGAAGGACCAAAAGGCCTATTTCTGTGCTGTAGTTTCTATGGTTTCTATCTCTATCAGGTAGGAGTAGGATGAAGTCAACTCAGTAAGTTGCTGAAGGAAGTGTGGAAAATTGGATTTAAAATAGTATGGCATATTATATTTAAATATTTCAGAATTCTCGACAAATGCACATTCCATTGAATAAAATGGCATCAGGAAAATTGAAACCAATAAGACAAGGAATAATGGTTTAAAGAATAGCAGTATGTCCAGGCATTGGAATAATTCCAAAGAAACCATGTGATATGTTGCACAAAAGCTGGCCATTTGGCCCAACAGTCTATACCAGATTTTTGCCCCATTTAAACCTCCTCCCATCATTCCTCATTGAATATTTTCAGTGTTACCCTGTATTTTGTTTCTTCTAATATGTTTATCTAGTCTCCCTTTAAATGCATCTACTATTTGCTTCAATGTCTCCCTTTTCTTTCCTTTCTCTCAATGAGTAAAGATATTTTTTTCTAAAGTCCTGACTGCAGTGATTCATGGTGGATTTAACCTTATGGTATCAATGTGCAGAAGTGTTTGAATGGATTCTTGAGCAAATAGCTTTTCAAAAACAAGTATATTGGGTAAATTGCTAACTGCAGCAAAAGGTAACATCCCTGGCCTGCCATTTTAATTTGGTTTCAACTCTGGCCACAAAGTGACGCTATACATAGGCTGGAAATAATTTTATCAACCCTCCTGATTTTACAGATTATGCTAAAGTTTGGTTTTGCTTACAAATTTTGCCCCAGTTCAAAATTTTAGTTTAGTATATTTGTGCTTTTTGCAGTCTCTTATTACCCTTCAGCTTTTAACATTTGTCCTCAGTAATGGGATTGTCGAATATTCTGGAAACTTAGGCTAAAATAACAAGGATGTTTTCAGGACAGCCCACTGGTAAAAACTTGTATGTAAAAGGAACAAATTGATACTGAGCTTGTTACTGTAAAAGTTATTCTTAACTAGTTACCTGATTTGATGCACTTTAATATTTGAAAGCTTGTATTCTCAATTTATATATTTATACAGCATTTATTTCACTACTTATGTTACTACCTAAGATTCAGTATTGTACTCCAGCACTGAAGCTAAGAACATTGTATCCCTCCTTATTTTAAAAATTGCAACAACCGATGGTTTTACTGAAAAACTGTAGCTACTGTCAGCCTAACAGTGCATGCACTTGTACCCCGTATTGGCAGTGCAGGTACTTGAACATGTCAGAGATGGGTGCAATAGCAGTTCATCAAAGAAACCATCAATTTCCTCTGAGTAATTCTACAATGATTTCAAGCCATTATCTTTTTACTACAAGGTAACATCCATTAAACTTGCTGAACTTGTACAGCACTGATTCACACAATCAGAAATGTTTGAAAGATGAGTTAAAAAGCCTGGGTAATCTACATTTTGCAGTTTGCAAGTGCCCCCCTCAACATACTGAGGGTCACTACTGATAATAATTCCCCAAAGTGCCTTAACACTAATGCAGCTGAATGCCATGGCTTTTGCTTTCTGTGGCATATATTAATAATTTATATAAATATAAGAGCTATGATTTAAAAATCTGCAAACAAGGACACTTGCTGTATTGATATGAAAATTATCAGACACATAATCAAGTGAAACATTTTGGCAGAAAGAACAAGGAGTGGCTATGAGACATGGGTGTAATGCTAACAAAAGACTTACACGTTGGGAGATTTTGAATGTGGCAGAACAAATTGAGAAAGCAGTTGTAAAGGCAGAAATGACCCTGGGTTTCACAAACAGAGGAATAATGAATAAAAACAAGGAAGGTACTGCTGAACACAGAACATCAGTTATGCATGAGATTGAAGAAGAAAGGGGAGTGTTCAGAAAAGGTTTAATATATTTGTGGAGACGAGAAACTTCAGCCGAATGCAATGTCTGGGAAAGTGGGAATGGTTCTCCTAAAAATAGAGAAGATTTAGAGGAGTTCAGAGGAGATCAAATAGAAGTGTTCGATGCAAACAAAGTCTCAAAGTATAAAGAAATTGTTTCTTTTGGAAAACATGAGGCCCAGATTTAAGGCGATCATCAAATGGATCCATGGCAACATCAGGCAAAAACATCTCACAGGAGTTGTAGGCATTTACCAAATCCCTGACAGGGTGACAGAGGGCTGATTCAATCATAGCTTTTTGAGACAAACTGGATCAGAACGTCAAAAGAAAGGGACAGGGAGTGCATCTCGCTGCTTTATCCATGCAAAGGGCCTGCACAGATTTAAAAGCTTAAGTGGCCTTCCCATGTACTGTTCCTCCACAGCAAGAATTGATGGTCAGATGAATCCAAGCATTAAATAGAAATTAGCTTTGACAAATGCAAGGTAATGCTATGAGTAGATGAGAGTAAATATGCTAAGGGAATTGAAAATGGGGAATAGAATATATAGAAGTGTAAGAAATACATGTTTCTTAGAGTGCAAGGCTATAAATCTCTAAAGGTAGCAAAGCCGATAAATAAAGGCATATAAGCAATCAATGTTTGGGCCAAGACTCTTCATTGCGACTGGAAATAAAGGGGTAGTTGCCAGAATAAGAAGGTGTGGAGAGGGGAAGGAGGATATGTAGGTAGATGATAGATGAGGTGAAAGGTGGTTGGGTGAGGGAGGGGTGATGATGTGAGAATCTGGGAGGTTACAGATGGAAGAGGTAAAGATTCACTTAATATCCTGTTGAAAAAGTTATCACGGATAAAGTCCCTCTCAAGACCGCCTTGACAACCTCAATTCGCCCAATCTATGTGCAAGTTTAAACCCCATCATATCAATTGCCATTCCATTCTTACGTGCATCACATAGTTCTTGTTTTATTGCCTAAGACACTGTAACGTTGTTATTTGGTGGCCTATAGACAGGTCCCATCAGTGATTTATTATTTTACCCTTTACTATTCCGACTGGGGCAATCAGGATCTTGATCACGATTCAGCTTAGCAAATTTTTCTACAGAAGCGGTGTGCCATTGCCTTCTTCTGCGAAGTGTCTTTACAAGATGGGTGACCCCAGCCATTAGAGATTGTCTGCCTGGCGTCAGTGGTTGTGATATGCACCAGCTGCTCATATGGCCATCCTCTACCTGCTCCCAAGGTTTCTCATGACCCTGACTGGGAGACTAAGCGGGTGCTACACCTTGCCCAAGGTGTACACATGCAGGCTAGGGGAGGGAAGCAGCGCCTTTTCCCTCTTTTGGTAGAGACGCATTTCAATCCTGCCACCCAAGATACGGCTCAGGATGATGGTGGTGGTGTCTACCCAGATGGACTCAACATTCTGCTCCTTAGATCTTATATCATCTCATACTTTCTTCGTGATCAGAATCAGGTTTATTATCACCAGCAGCGATTAAATTCAATAGATAATCTAGCAGAGAGAGAAAAAAATAGTAATAATAAATAAAATAAAACAATAATAAATAAACAAGTAAATCAATTACGTATATCCAATAGATTTTTTTAAATATGCAAAAACAGAAATACTGTATAGTAAAACAAGTGAGGTAGTGTCCAAAGCTTCAAAGTCCATTTAGGAATCGGATGGCAGAGGGGAAGAAGCTGTTCCTGAATCGCTGAGTGTGAGCCTTCAGACTTCTGTACCTCCTACCTGATGGTAACAGTGAGAAAAGGGCATGCCCTGGGTGCTGGAGGTCCTTTAGAATGGATGCTGCCTTTCTGAGACACCACTCCCTGAAGATGTCCTGTGTACTTTGTCAGCTAGTGCCCAAGATGGTGCTGACTAGATTTCCAACCTTCTGCAGCTTCTTTCGGTCCTGTGCAGTAGCCACTCCATACCAGACAGTCATGCAGCCTGTCAGAATGCATTCCACTGTACAACTATAGAAGTTTTTGAGTGTATTTGCTGACATGCCAAATCTCTTATAATAAAGTATAGCCACTGTCTTGCCTTCTTTATAAATACATCGATATGTTGGGACCAGGTTAGATTCTCAGAGATCTTGACACCCAGGAACTTGAAACTGCTCACTCTCTCCACTTCTGATCCCTCTATGAGGATTGGTATGTGTTCCTTCGTCTTACCCTTCCTGAAGTCCAAAATCAGCTCATCCATAATATCATCCATAATTAAGAGCCCTACCCTATCTCCCTTATCGTCCTGTTTAATCATCTGTATTATTTTATTGCCTTGGATATTTAATTCCCAATCATCTCCACCCTGCAACCACATTTCTGTAATGGTCACTACTTTGTACTGATTTTTGCAACAAGTTTACTGACCTTGTTTTAAATACTACAGGCATTCAGATAAATGCCCTCACACTCATTGTCCTTTTACATTTAGTAAACCCTGTATCACTTGCATTTGACTTCACTGTATTCCTCACCTCTGTCCCAGGATACTGATGGACTTTTACCGCTGTACCATTGAGAGCATACTCACCAACTGCATCGCAGTGTGGTATGGCAATTGTCCTCTATTGGACCGCAAAGCACTCCAGCGTGTGGTGAAAACTGCCCAGCAGATTATCAGCACCCAATTGCCCACCATTGAGAACATCTACCGTAAACGCTGCCTGGGCAGGGTGAAAAGCATTATCAAGGATGCATCTCACCCTAACCATGGACTTTTCACTCTCCTCCCATACGGTAGGCACTACAGGAGCCTGTGCTCCTGCACCAGCAGGCACAGGAAGAGCTTCTTCCCTGAGGCTGTGACACTGCTGAACCTCTCATCACAGCACTAAGCAGTATTGCACCCATATTGTACTGTCTCAGTACTTTTATATTTGTGTGCTGTAGCGCTTTTTTTATTCGCAGTTATTTTGTAAATAACACTATTCTTTGCATTTCTGGTCAGATGCTAACTGCATTTCATTGGCTTTGTATCTGTACTCGGCACAATGACAATCAAGTTGAATCTAATCTAATCTAATCTAATTCCACTCTGACTTTTCTCTGTTTTAATGTTTCCCTGGTCTCTGCATGGCCTCCCCGTCTTTTTGCCTGGACACACATCCCCCTGCCGTTTAAGTTTAAATCCTCCCCAACAGCACGACAAACAATCCCTACATGGATCTCGATCCTGCTCAGGTATGGACCATCCAGATACTGCACCCACCACCCCCAGAACCAGTTCCAGGGCCCCAGGAATCTGAAACCCTCCTCCTGCACCACTGCTCAAGCCAAATATTCATGTTAACTATGCTGTTATTCCAACTCCACTAGCACATGGCACAGATAGCAAATCTAAAATTATTACTTGCAAGGTCCAGCTTTTTAAATTTATCTCCTAGATCCCAAAAATTCAGCTTGTAGGACTGCCTCCTCTTTTCCTATATCACTGGTTCCTCAATGCACCACAGCAACTTGTTGTGTACACTCCACTTCCAGAATGCTCCACAGCCGCTCTGAGACATCTCTGATCTTTGCACATGGAAGGCAAGAGTTCCATTTGTGGCCTCAGAAACTCCTGTCTGTTCTCCTTACTGTGGATTCCCCTACCACATTAATCTCTGCCACTTTTTCCTGTTGTCCTGTACAGCAGAGCTACTCATGGTGCCATAATCTTGCCGACTGCTGCCTTCCCCTGATGAGCCATCTCCCCCAACACTATGCAAAGCAGTATTTTGGAGGGAGATGACTGCTGGGGTCTCCTGATCTACCTTCCTACTACTGATCTGCCTATTGCTCACCCATTCCCTAACTTTCCCTGAGCCCTTAAACTGTTTTAAAATATTCTGTTTAAACTCACTAAGCATATTATCCACAACAATTTCAGGATCGAGGATACTCCTAAGTGAGCCTTTGCTCAGCTCCAGGACCACCATATAGTCCATCAGAAGCTGCAGTTGTGCACATTCTGTGAATATGTAATCATCAGACACTCTGTCAGACTTTCTAAGTTCCCACATTCCCCTGGAGCGTGTCACGGGGCAGAGCTCAACTGCCATGTTGCTCGGCCTCGTCACTGAAGCCTGTTACTCACCAAAGTCCACACTTTGACATCCAGAAACACTTGACTAGACAATAGCCCCTGTCAAAATGGAAGATCCAAACTTCCCGCTGGTCTACCTGAGCAATAATAAAGAAAAACTTCCCAGAAACATGCCTTAGCCTCCACCTCTTCTTGCTGAAGCATTTTGAGGCAAAGCCTCAGTTTTTCACTCTAACCCTGTCCACTCCCACAATATCTGCTCTAATTAAACCTAACATTTAAATTGGTCTAGGTCAGTGGGACCCAATGTCTTTTTTAGCCCAATGCCCACCTAAAACACCTTCATACTTGCCAACAATATACATTCTGGTGCCCCCATAATGTGAAAACTTATCTATCATATGCTAACATAAGAAAATTGATTCAGCTTTAAATTTTTATTTGTCTTTAAATTTAGCTTGCACAGTACCTGTGCTCTGTACAGCAACTTCAATATCAATATGATCCTTGAGCTTAATAGTTCTCAGCAAGAGTTGAAATACCTGGTTCAAGATGTGACAGCAAAAACCTTAAGTCCCCATGTGTAACAATGTCCAAGCAGTTTCTGTTTTTTTTTTTGAGTATGTGGTTTACTGCACTGAAGCCTCTTTCAACAAGGTAGGAGGATGGAAATGCAATGAAGAGAAATTTCGCTCCTCTCCAAAGATCAGGAAATTTCATATGACAGTGTGGCCACATACCCAAAAAGCCGAATTTTTTGAAAAGCATTTTTGCTTCTTCATCATTCTGAATTTTGATAATCTCTTCTTGCAAGCTCTCTTCCGCTTCTTCCACTTTGCAAAGAAATGGGTTTGTTTCTCAGTTAGGAATTTCCAGGTTGTTCAAGTCCTTGAATTGATTCTGAAAATCTTTTTTTACTGACTGCAGGTGTAAGCAGTACTCTTGATAATCACCGTCTATGAAAGAGAGTGCCATACTTTTCATGCAGAGAAACTGTGAGAGCATTCTTCTACCAATAGTTTGCTTATATGTTTCTAATTTCCTGATAAGAGTGGGCACTGCACTTCTTACCTGGATTGCATTAAAGTTCACACCCTGCAGTTTCATATTCAGAATGTTCATTTTGTCATACAGTTTAGTTAGGTATGACACACCTCAAAGGTTTCAAAGGTACACGTAATGTCAGAGAAATATACTCAATATACATCATGAAATGCTTTTTCTTTGCAACCATCCGCGAAAAGAGGAGTGCCCCCAAAGAATGAATGGCAGTTAAATGTTAGAACCCCAAAGTACACCCCCAGCTTCCCTCCTTCCTGCCCGTAAGTGGCAGCAAGCAACGAACCCCCTCCCCCACCAGCAAAAAAAGCATCAGCACCCACCACCGAGCACTCAAGTGTGCAGAAAAGCAACAGCAAAGACAAGGACTTGCAGTACCCCAAAGACTACTCGTTCACCCGGTATTCGACATACCACAGGTTTTCTCTCTCTCCCAAATAAGGGAGAAGGAGGTGTCTCTGTTTCATAGCAAGAGGGGAGACATAACAAACAACTCGCTGGTTTACGAATGTTAAAAGTTAATTGAATTGCTTTTTCCAAGCTCTATGCCCAAAGATCTCAGGTCTCCGGGCACACAGCCGTAGATCTTCATACTCCCACGACACACTCTACTCCTGCTGGGACACTGACCTTTGATCTGCCCGCCTCCAGAGCCAAGAAATCTCAGACCTCCAAAGGTGAGCGAAGCTCTTAGGCCGTGCCCTTGGCATGTCGAATAACGGCCAGTCACGAAACCCCGAGAGCGGGTCCCGTTCCCGCAAAGAACCAAAATCAGCATGTAACTCCAGGTCAGGGTCTTCAAGAGAACCCTGAAAGGGGAAAATTGAGATATTAAAGATGGAAACAGAGCTGTTTCCGAAGATGCAAGCAAAGGAGTTGCCGTTTAGCGCCATCGTGACTAAGCTCTGTCCTCCGTATCTCCACATAGAAGTTTAATTTTGTTTCCCAAGCTCTTGTCGACTTTGAGCGAAAATTCAACCACAATGTCAAAAAGATCAAAGAAACATTTTAGCATCAGTCTTTTGACAGCCAACACACTTCAGTGTGAAGAAGCAAGTGTTCAAATTCTTCATCGTATCTTGGCATAACTGGTGAAATATTCTGCTATTTAGTGGATGAGCTTTGATGGCAGATATTACAAGAGTCATGCCTGAAAATTGTCAATGCCTGAGGTTTTTTGGCTGCAAGGTGTTGATGATGAATTTACACAATGGATTGCATACAGACTTGGAATTTCTTTTTTCGTAAATTCCACTAAACCAGCATTGCGACTTGTCATATCTGGTGCTCCATCTGTTGTACAAGAAATCATGTTTCTAATCGCTACACTTTTATCCTCAATATACATTAGATTTTGAACTCTTCATAAATTGATTCTCCATTGATACTTGTTTTGAAATTCTCCCAGAAGAGAATCTCTTCATAAGCTTTTCCATTTTTGATAAACCATACATATGCCATAAGCAATGCTTTGTTGTCTCGCACAATTAACTCATCCAGTTGTGTCCCAAATTCTGCTTTTTGTAGCTTTGTGGGTAGTTGATACTTATTGTCTTCACTCATTTTGTCAATATGACGAGCTACAGAGTTATTACTCAGAGGAATTGATTTTAAAATACTGGTATCCATTTTGAGAACAGTAGTGAGCACTTCTAATATCGCAGGCATTATTAATCTTCCACCAATTGTATGAGATTTTCCACGCTTTTCTATCATTTTGGAAATGTTATAAGAAGCAATGAGATCACTAACAAATTCATTTTAGCTTTTTTGGCAAATGACTTGAGTGTGCAATGCTTTTCAAATGCTCCTTTTCATCGTCTGGAAGTGAGTAACGCCATAAGTAGCCTGTTCAGGGTGTCTTTTACAGAAGTGTTCCTGCAAGCTTGATGTTTTCATCACTTCATTTACTACAGTATTACAGGGCCATCACTGTTCTGACGGGAATGAGATAAAACTATAATCAGGTATGTAACATTGTATTGAAGCAATATCATTCCCATGAAACACTTCTCTTTTAGAATTGCAGGGGAACTTTAGACCATATTGTTCTGGTATCTGATACTCCTCGGGGAACATTGTCTTCACAGAACAAAACTACAGGATGGACGAGAATTTTTTGGAAATTATAGGATACTAAATAATGGTTAGGTAGCTATGGTAGGTATTAAGGTATCATTGATATTTACTCTTATCAGCTGAGGCAAATCATGATAAAAGAGAGATGTCAAGGAACTAAGTCACTGAAATACTCAGTGCGTCAGTACTTGGGAAAGTTGTGTTAACTGGTGAAGATGCAGAGGAGATGTTGCTGGGACTGGAAAGTTACAAATAAAAGAGATTGACTAGGATACGGGGGGAAACTGAAGGGGGGGATTTAACTGACGTACATAAAATCAGGGCAGCATTAACAGGAAAGGTTATTTTGTCAGGATTTAGCAGATGATGATATAACGTAACTGATAAAAGTATTAAATAGCAGGTGAGGATTTTTTTTTACCCAAATGTGAAAGAGCTAACAGATCTAAGTGTGCGAGATATCATTGTCGCTGCGAGGGATTGTTCAATGTGGAGAGCCATGTTCGCCCAAGCACGTAACGCACAAGGCACATGAAGAAGAAGATTAACGAAGGTATTCAAGGAAGTTGTTGAAATTTTTCTTGGCATCTACAGAGCACCAAACTACATGCAGCTAGCTGAAAGCATGCTTCAAACATATAAAACCATGAAATGCAACATGTCACCAGAGATTCATTTTCTGCATTCCCATTTAGACTACCTCTTGCAAATCTTGGTTCTGTTAGTGACGAGCATGGTGAAAGGTTTCACCAGGACACTGCGGTCATGGAGAAAAGATACCAGGGCAACTGGAATCCATCAATGCTGGCGAATTATTGTTGGACACTTAAGCGAGAAGCCTCAGACACTGAGTACAAATGAAAATCATTAACCAAATATTTTTGACTTAGTTGAACTATTGCAAAGCATCAGCACCATTATGCAATTAAACAAATTAGATTCAATAAAAGTTAATTTGTTGTTTCTCCAAATTCCTATGTGATACAGGTAGTCTGAAATTATATTTGTATTCATCTTCAACCAGTCTATCATAAACAAAAATAATTCTGAGGAAGCAACACTTTTGAAAAAATTTGTTGTCCAGTGTGACGAGAACTAGAAGTTCTATCACTTACAATGCCACAGATTGCTGGCTACAGACTAAGGTTCACAATAAAAAAAAATTGTTTTTAATGGCTTAGATCTGAAGAGACAAAGGGCCCCACCATGGTCTTAATTTCTGGAGATTCTATGATTTGATGGTTGTCTCAATATTCTTTTACAAGCTTCATAATAAAAGTGGTGTTATGATGAGCAGACTGTTGTATAATACAATTGTTAATGTAACTGGGGACATTAAAAATAGTCCTTTCAGTAAAATATTAAATACCAGAGAATGATATAAGGACATACTGCTGTCCATTCTGTAAATGGCAAAGGAAATCCAAATCTCTGTCAGAGACTTCAATTAGGCTTCTTTGAAGAAATCTCTGCACAATTATCATCAGCACACTCACATTCTGCTATACTACAATTAGAAATGCCTACTGTTCCATGCCTAGGCCACATTTCCAGAAATCTGAACACTTGGCTGTCCTCCTCCTGCCTGTATTCAGGCAGAGAATAAAGAGCAAAGCTCCAGAAGCAAGGCCAACAACGAGGTGGTTGTGGGAGGCAGAGGAGCCGGGATGGGATTGCTTTGAGTTGGTGAACTGGGCCGTGTTCAAGGTCTCATCAGAGAATCTGAACGAATACACCACAGTTGTTACGGACTTTATAAAAACAGTCGTAGAGGAGTGCGCGCTCACAAAATCTTTCAGAATCTTCCTTAATCAGAAGCCCTGGATGAACCAGGTGACCTATAATCTGGTGAGGGCCAGACCAGTGACATTCAGGTCTGATGACCAAGTGAAATACAAGAGATAAAAGAGGTCCAGGTGCAATCTCTGGAAAGCCATCCTAGGTGCAAAGTGTCAATTCTGGACCATACCTGAATCACTGAAGGATGCTCAACAGCTGTGGCAGGCCCTGAATGTGATCACCTGCTACAAAGTGAAAGCAAGCGATGGAGGTGACAACAAGACTTCACTCCCAGATCAGCTCAATGCCTTTTATGCTTGCTTTGACTGTCAAAACATGAAGGGTCATTCATGAGCTTCTACAGTGTCCCATGACCCTGCGATTTCAATCTCTGAGGCCAACGTGAGTCCATCCTTCAGGAGGTTGAACCCACGGGAAGTGTTTGGCTCAGACAGGGGGCCTGGCCAAGCACTGAGGACTTGTGCTGATCAATTGGCTGGAGTGTTCACTGTTGTCTTAACCTCTCATTTCAGCAGTCTGAGGTACCCACCTGCTCCAAGCAGGCTTCAATTATACTGGTGCCTATGAAGAACGTAGTGACGTGTCTCAATGACTATCATCCAGTAGCACTTACATCCACTGTGATGAAGTGCTTTGAGGGATTGGTAATGAAACATATCAACTCCTCCTTGAGAAGCAACTTAGATCCATTCCAATTTGCCTACCATCACAACAGATCAACAGCAGATGCCATTTCATTGGCTCTTCACTCAACCCTAGAACATCAGGACAGCAATGATTGCATACATCAGGATGCTCTTCATTGACTACAGTTTGGCAATCAATGTTATCATCCCCCTCAAAAATAATTAATAAGCTTCAACTCCTAGGCCTCAATACCTCCTTGTGCAAATGGATCTTCAATTTCCACACTTGCAGACTCCAACAATATCGCCTCCACAATCACCATCAGCACGCAAGTATCATTATGAAGAAAGCACAACAGTGCCTCTACTTTCTTAGAAGTTTGCTATGATTTGGCATGTCTTCTAAAAACTTGACAAACTTCTATAGATGTGCAGTGGAGGGTATATTGACTGGTTGTATTACAGCCTGGTATGGAAACACCATTGCCTTTGAACAGAAATGCCAGCAACAATATGTGGGTACAGCCCAGTCCACACAGCTCTCTTCACCACTGAGCGCATCTGCATGGAGCACTGTCATAGAAAATCAACATTGGTCATCAAGTAAACCTAACATCCAGGCCCTGCTCTCTTCTCACTGCTGCCATCAGGAAGAAGGTCCAAGAGCCTCAGGTTCAGGGACAGTTATCAGCCTCCGACCATCTGATCCTTGAATCACAAGGAAATAACTTCACTCGCCCCATCACTAAACTGTTCCCACAACCTATTGTCTTACTTTCAAGGAATCTTCATCTCATGTTCTTGATATTTATTGCTCACTTGTTATTTGTTACTCTTTTTTTTTGCAATGGCACAGTTTGCTGTCTTTTGTAGATTGGTTGTTTCTCCTGTTTGGTGTGGTCTTTCATTGATTTTATTGTGTCCTTTATATCTACTGTGTATGCCTGCAAGAAAGTAAATCTCAGGGTTGTATAAAGTTCCCTTTGCTGCCATCATGCTTGTTATGCTCCATTTTCCAATTAGAAAAACATAGAAACATAGAAACATTTTATGAAGTTTCAATGAATTTATAATGTGGGCAGAATCTTCAATTTCAGTGTAGATTGTGTCCAATATTATGACTGATTTAAAAATCCCCAAGAATGATTTGGTAAAAGTGTTCTAAACCACCTTGATATTACAACACATGCAGATTCAAACTAGTTACTTTATTAGAGGGATGTAAAACAATGGCTCAGTGTAAGTACAGAGTGGACAGTCAGTGCCTATTTTCCTGAGCAGAAATGGCAAATACGAGAGGGCATATTTCTAAAGTGATTGGAGAAAAGTATGGGATCAGTAGTTTAGTTAAGCAGAGAGTGGTGGGGGCATGGAACACCCTGCCAGGGTGGTGGTAGGAATGGACTCATTAGTGAGATTGAAGAAATTCTTAGGTAGCCATATAGATGAATGAAAACTGGAGGGCTCTGTTGGAGGGAAGCATTAGACTGATCTTGGACTAGGTTAAAAGGTCAGCACAACATTGTGGGCCGAAGGGCCTGCACAATGCTGTTCTGCTTTATGTTCTGTGATCTTTGTAAAGACTTCAAAGATAAAGATTTGACTTCAATTTCAGTGAGATGGACTGATCAGTTAAAAACAAACTCCTTGAAATGATTTAACAGGAAATAAAACAGTTGCTAAGTAAAACGCACAACATGGAAAATTACTAGACCAGAACCATGGTCCCCTTTGTTCTTTGTTATGCAAGTGCACTGAACTTCAAGCTTGCTCCACTAATCTTCTACTTCAGCTCCATCTTCCTGCAGTGTTTCTGGATCCCAAGATTTTCTCAATATCCAGAAATCTAATTCAATTAGGAATATCTTTAGTGGCTAACACCGTTGTTGGGTCAGAGGCTGTTAACTTGTCGCTCTCGGGTGGAAAAAAGAATTAGTTTGATTGAGATACCAGGTGTGTGTTCTAATCTGCATGACAATTTTGCAAGATCTGTCTCCTTGTTATACTACGCTAGGTGCTGACATTCTGTTGATTTGAGTGTAACCCTACCTTTCACACCATCTCAGTACAATCTCTTCTCTAAACATGGAAAATAAATGTCACTAGTTAATAATGTGTCCTGGAGACTCAAAAAACACTGTTTAAAATACCCTTTAATCATCTCATAAATTCTGGTCCATGTTGGAATTATTCCTACTGTGGACTCAATGGAGTGAGATGAACTTCCAGCGAAGGTGGCTTGGCAGACAGTGTGAGACCTGACTCCCAAGCTACAATGTCAGATTTATCACTACCACAGTATCACCTGCTCTCCTCCAACACTAAAATAGCAAACAGCAACATTAAATCTCTTCTTATTGGGAAGAGAAGTATCATAACCCCACCTAAGGAAACCTCCAAAAACATATCCTCACCCAAAATATGTAGTTTAGGTAATTAAGTTTTTTAGCTTATTTCATAATTCATCCTATTTATTGCACAGCACATTGGGGAAATAAACAGCGATAAGTGTGCTATTTCTGTTAAAGGATTTACGAATTCACTATTATCACAGTTGCCTAACAAAGCCAATGAGCACCATGAATTCTGTTTCGTAATGAAGTCAGCATTAACAATCCATCACTTCGATACACACTGACTGAGATTCCAGACTCAGTTATGAGAAAGCAGTTCTTTCTATGGTCCCTAATTATCCTCATACTAAACATACCATATGTTATTTATGTCATGTGACTCCACAGGGATAGTTAAAAAAAGCATTGATCTGCAGATGCAATAATTGGGAACGTAGGCAAACGCATAAGAGAGAAAGGAACTGAGATTACACTGAGAGTTGGGCAAAGGCAAAGGAAAAGGGAAGATTCCCATGGAGCACAGACCTGCTGAGTTGAATAGTCTGTGTCGATGCTGTGAGTATGTATTACTTTAGGTGTAACACCAACTCTCCTATCACCTCTTTTAACTTACTCCATAAAAAAACACTTCTTTGACCTTTTGATTGCTTTCACATCACGTTTGGCATCATATTTTATGTGATAGCATTCCAGTAAAATACAATGGGATAGTTTACTACATTAGTATCACTCCCATTTTGTGTGACTGAGAGGACTACTTGTCTCTTGCAGTGTCTGTGCATTCTTTGAGCATTAATTTCCATTTGTAGAATATAACCACTGATCACAGAAAAGCATGAAGCCAACTTCACAATGAAATCCTCAAGCAGGAAATTCCACAAGCTTCTTTCGGTAAACTCTAAAGATGATTACTAGAGCATGTAGAAAAACAGCATACATATCAAAAAGCAGGAATGTGAAGGGTTTTCCTCAGTATTCAATAAAGGTTGTGTTGAGAGATTGGGAGAACCTTAGCGGAAACTCTCTGCCATCTCAGGCCAGATCATCTACACTGTTCTGGCAGGCTGCAATGGATTTTTCTATGCCAGAGGCTCAGGAATGAAACGAGAGGGTGGGGTTATTAGTGACAGTTAGTCTTTTGCCTCCCTGCACACTTATTTACATAACTCAAGTTTTGCAACAAACACAAGAAGTAGGAGCAGGAGTAGGCCATCTGGCCCGTTGAGCCTGCTCCGTCATACAATAAGTTCATGTCTGATCCGGCCATGGACTCATCTCCACCTACCTGCCTTTTCCCCATAACCCTTAATTCCCCTGCTATGCAAAAATCTATCCAACTCTGTCTTAAATATATTTACTGAGGTAGCCTCCACTGCTTCATTGGGCTCTAAAGCTTACAGGTACTCTAAAATGACAGTTAAATCATAGAAGAAACTGGAAATGTTCCAAGGTCGGTAACATCAAACATCTGTTTCTGATTGTACAGATTCTGCTGTCAACCTGAATGTCTTCCATCAGCTTTTCAATGTCAATTTACCTATGATTAAAGACAAGTTAGTCAAATGTACAGAATAAAAAGTCATTCAGAAACTAATTAAAAGGAAGTTAGATATGGCCCTTGTGGCTACAGGGGTCACGGGGTATGGAGGGAAGGCTGGGTTCTGAGTTGGATGATCAGCCATGATCATAATAAATGGCGGTGCAGGCTCGAAGGGCCGAATGGCCTACTCCTGCACCTATTTTCTATGTTTCTATGTTTCTATGTAATTATCACCTACAATTATTTAAGGGGATAAAAAACATTGGGTTGAATCACAATGGATCTGGCCCATGGCCTAGACTTGATACCTACAGTACTCAACCATTCAGACTTACTGCTAAAGGATGCTCAAAGCAAAACAACCTATAAAAACAAGTGCCAAGTCAAGGAAATCTACCATTCTTACTCAGTCTGACCTCCCAACCACATGGATGGATCTGCAATTATATAGTCATAGTTACAGCACAGAATCAGGCCCATAGACTGTGCCGAAATATTTAAACTGCCTACTCCAAACGACCTGCACCAGAACCATCCACATACCTATCCAAGCTTCCCTTAAACTTTGAAATTGAGCTCGCATGCACCACTTATGCTAACAGTTTGTTCCACACTTTTATGACCTTCTGAGTGAAGAAGTTTCTCCTCATGTTCACCTTAAACTTTTCACCTTTCACCTTTAACCCATGACCTCTCAATGTAGTTCCACCCAAGTAGAGTGGAAAAAGCCTTCTTGCATTTACCCTATATGTACCCCTCATAATTTTGTATACCTCTATCAAATCTCCTCTCAATCTACTACATTCCAAGGAATAAAGCCCTAACCTATTCAATCTTTCCTTATGTCAGGTTGTCCAGACACGCCAATATCTTTCGTTAAATTTTCTCTGTACCCTTTTAACCTTATTTACATCTTTCCTGTAGGCAGGTGACCAAAATTGCACACAGCACTCCTAATTAGGCTCCACCAATGTCTTATACATCTTCATCATAACAACCTATGTTCTGTACACAGTATTTGATTTATGAAGGCTGATGAGCCGAAAGCTTTCTTTACGACCTTATCTTCCTGTGACCCCACTTTCAATGAATGATGAACCTGTATTCCCAGATCCCTTTCTTCTACCAAACTCCTCTGTGCCCTACCATTCACTGTGTAAGACCTACCCTTGTTGGTCCTACTGAAGTGTAGCCCATTGCATTTGTCTGCATTAAATTCCATCTGCCATTTTTTCAGCCCATTTTCCAGCTGGTCCAGATCCCGCTGCAAGACACGATAACCTTTCTCACTGTTCACTACACCCACAATTTTGATGTCATCCATAAATTTGCTGATCCAGTTATCCACAATATCATCCAGAACATTGACTGAGCAACCTTGCAACAATAGTGTCTTATGGGATAAATAAAGTTTTATCTTATCTTATATATCCAGTCCCTTAGAATACCTTCCAATAACTTTCCCACAACTGATATCACTCATCAGCTTAGTTTGTTTTTTAAAGGCATCCCTTAGTCTTGCGAGACCATGGATCTGCACCTGGAAAGAATTCACTCTCCAGGGCGCAGGCCTGGGCAAGGTTGTTTGGAAGACTGGCAGTTGCCCATGCTGCAAGTCTCCCCTCTCTATGACACCGATGTTGTCCAAGGGAAGGGCATTAGGACCCATACAGCTTGGCACCAGTATCGTCGCAGAGCAATGTGTGATTAAGTGCCTTGCTCAAGGACACAACACGTTGCCTCGGCTTGGGCTCGAACTCATGACCTTCAGATCACTAGTCGAACACCTTAACCACTTGGCCACGTGCCCACATGTGCCCACAATTCTTACAAAGAATTGTCATATTTTTGTAAGAATATGACAAGTGTGCCTGAACTTCTAGGACATGCAAGTGCTACCATATTTAATATATGCATGCAAATAGGAAGCCCAAAACTCTCCAACCATTCTTCACAGACGTCTTCCTGGACTTCAGTGATGCATTGTAAACTTGCAAAAGTTTCCCCAGAGTGCTGTCAAGTACTTTGGGAAACATGTGGGTTCTGAAAGGGGATGTTTGTATCCACGTCCTTCCTGCATCCAATTGTGCATTTTGGTTTTGTAGGATTTTGGTACAATTACATACATTAAATTATTTCTTCATTGGAATTAACTCTACAGGCGTATCACAGTTCAAGATATAGTTCAAAGTTCAAAGTACAATTATTATCGATGTGTATATTAATCCGCCTTGAAATTTGTCTCCTTACAGGCAGCCACAAAGTAGAGAAATCCGAAAGAATATATGGATCCTTACAGAAAAAAAAACCCTTTAACAATAGATAGCTCTTTTGTTTATTGCTGTATTGAGCATGCATGTGAATTAGTGCTGCATCACATAGAAGGTCTAGATCATTATACAAAATTCTCTGGGTTGTACATTTACATTCCCCTTTAATCTAACCACAAAGCAGCACTTGCAAAGGTTACACTTGTTATTATCTGGATAATAACAATTCTCTAAAATTGCATTTAGGATGTGTGGAGTAGGAACTAACCAGGGGATTAAAATTTATTAGGATTAGTCTTGGACTTGGTGCACGAATTTTGTATGATCCTGCAAAAAATAAGCAATTAGACTGAGGCAGAGCTATAAACTGAACAATTTCAATTTCAAGTGTCTCTGAACTGTCTGTAAATACATCCCTCTTTAAATATGGAAACTAAAACTATACTCTGTACTCTATTTATTTGTGGTCTCACCCATGTATGTACAATTGCAGAAAGACTCCCCAACTTTTATATTGTATCTCATTTGCAGTAAAGGCCACATTCCATTTGCATCCTAATTACATTTCATATCTGCACACAAACTTTTGGTGCACTATTCACGAGGAAACCCAGACATGTGTTGCTCTGTCTGTAGTCTTTCTCTGCTTCAACAATATTCTGCATCTGTATTCTTCCTCCTTATGTGCATCATCTCAAATTTCCATATGCCACCTGTTAAATATTTAGCCAAACTATATCACTTTATCAATGCTGAATCATCTTCACAAGTTGTTCTCTCCCTGTGTATTTGTGCTATCAGTAAATTTGGCTTCCTCCATCCAAATCATTAATTTAGGTTGTCATTAGTTGAGGCCCAGCACTGATTCTTGTGGTCTCCTCTCTTTGACAGTCATTAAAGTTGAGGATAATTCAGTTTAACTCACGTGAAACACACAGATTCTTCCACAGGTAGGGCAGCAAGTGTTTGAATGGATAGGAGATGCTTGTATATTGGTAATTTCAGAGATAGTACATCTATTTTATCATTCATGCTTCACACAAATGCATCACAACTAATGCTCTACCTTTAATTTAGGATCACTGTTCAGATATTCCCTGAAATCATGGGTACATTACACTTTAATTGTTTCCCTTGTTAATATGGTATTGTTTATTTAATAGAGTTTGGAATAATATATGGCTAGTACAGCTATCTAGTGTAACATCATGTGAACTGCAAAACCCACAGGTAAGTGTAATTGGAACCTCTGTGCTGCTGCTAATGGCCTGGGAAATGACAGATGCCAGTTCATTTGATGTGCCTGATGATTTGGAGTGTTTTATGAAGACAGCAATGGTGATAATACTCAGTAACACTCAGAAACTTGGCAGAGGGTAGGAATCATCTCCTGCCTGGTAGACCATTAGCTTTATAGCTCTATGTTCATTTTGTCAGGCGATACTCAGTGCTAATATATATTTGACAAAACCCAGGAGTTTTGCCTTGTACAGTAACATTTATTTGATAATTATTGAATTATTTTGGGAAATCTATATACAGTACATTTGCTGGATCTCCTTTATCATCCTAAAATAAAATTTGTTAATATGACTTTTCTTGTATCATGTTTCCGTTTGAATATATCGTCATTCTAAATGTTCTGCCACAATTTTCTTAATGATCAGTTTCACCTTTTTCCCCAGTGATGAACGTCAAGTTAACTGCCCTATACAGTGACTTGAAGGAGTTTTCAACTCCTAACCCTTTGTTCAAACAAATGACTACTACACCATGGATTTTGATCAACTTAACTGAGAATTTTTACTCGTGAATCACAGGCTCTGTTTGTCACAGTAGAATTCGCTCAAGCTCTGCCAGGTTATTTGGGGGGGTGACAATGGACAGCAATCTTGAGGTCTTGCCAGGGACGTTCCATTGAATTCAGGTCAGATTTCCAGCCCTGCTGCTGAAAAACATCTCCATTGCATAATGCTGTTCCTGCTATACTATAGAGTAGAGATGGTGTTACTGGCTGATGCGCAGTATTAGATGTACATCACACATACCTGTAACCCAGTTTAATTAAACCCAAAATTGTCATGTTAGAAAGTTCTACTGGTGGAGGGATGAAAATGAGGTTTACTGATTTAAAAAAAAAAGAATTTGAAAAAATCACTTATGCGAGGGTGGGGCGGGCTGGACACAGGATGGACAAGGAGAGAAGCACAGCATCTATTAAATGCTGAAGATATGAACTGTTAACAGTGGAATTAGTAGTGAGTATCGTTACCCTACTAACTTGAAACCCTCAGGGTGAAACCCCTGGAGGAGAGACAATAGCGATAAAAGATTTATTGAAGCTACAGCTATGACATGCATCAGCTATAACGAGACAATATCAGCAGAGACCAGTGTCCAAAATCCCTACCATGTAGTCAGGAATCAGTTCTGCAAAATCATAACAAGGCATTTGGTCAAGTTTTGTACAAGTTTGTGAATGAGCGTACTGTGGATGATCAACTATTTCATCCAACGCACCAAGATGGCCAAGCACCCAGATGAAAAACCAGCCTGGGAACGAAATGTGTAATGACGCAGAGGATTTAATACGGTTGGGTGTATAGGTATATTTTCATACAAAGAATCTGAATTTGATTTTCTGCTAGAACTGACAATTTTTGCACAGACTTTGATAAGTTACTGAATGAGATTTACTTTGTTTAAGAGTTGTGATGTTGGAGAATTGTCACGAAAGGAGTTTAACTGTGGATATATAATTTTTGAATTTGAACTTAAACTTGTAGGTATGCCGCCTGGAACTGAAACTGAAATTAACACTAACACTTGAGAACAGAAATTATATTTGGTTTTCTAACTAACTAGGGATAAGTAAAAAGGAAAGTGTAGCCTGTGAACTTTTAAATAGGGAATAACACTAGATCTAATTAGTTAGAGAAATTGGAGTAACAAAGGTTATTCTAATGAATATCACCGATTCTAACTAAACAGGAATTTGGCTTTTGTTGATATCTAAGATTTGGAACCTAAACAGAATGTTTGAATTTTGAATTGTTCTTGCTCATGTAAATATTTTGTACATATTGTTTTTTTCTTATAAAGAAAACCTTACTTCCAGAAGTGTGTGGTTTCTATACCCTTTTTTGAAACCTGGATTCTTCTGATGGCCTATTCGCACCTAGTGTAATTTGATTTTCTCAAAGCATGCAACAACACACGATAAGACTGGTGCTACATACGTGTTACATACCACTTAGCATTGGGGCTAGAAAGTTCCACATCTGACCATAAGATCTTCTTCTACATTTTCACAGTCTCTTCTAAATGATGTTTTGCAAAGTCTTTACAGACAAGGATATGCTTTTTTTAAGTGGTAAATGTGGCAGAGTATCATGCTACGTCAATGTTTTTCAGCAGTAGGAAATGAAAATCTGGTCAGGATTGATGGGAAGTTGAATGCTGCTAAATACAGATAAAAACCTGCTAGCCTCTACCAGAAAACTTAAACTGGAGTGGAAGTTCATCTTTCAGCAGGACAACGACCCAAAGCATACAGCACACAGCCAGACAATCTATTGAGGAGTTTCAGATGAAGAAAATTGATGTCCTTGAGTGGCATAGTCAGAGTCCTGATTGGCATGTTTGTTGTTTAACAAAGACAAACTCGTGTTGGTAAAAACACTAGAAATATTTTATTTACAGAATACTACCGTCATGGCTTCAGCTCGACCACATTCTAAGTGCATATCTGTGTATCACCTATTCACCAATATCATTCCAGTCCCGGGTGAAATGCCCGCATTGCACATTAGGAACTGAAGTTCTTTATTACGTACAGACATAATATTCCCCTTTAAAGAATATAATGTAATATCCCCCCATAAACCTGCAAAACACAATAATACTTTCCGGCAAAGATATTTATATTAACTTCAATTGTAATGAGCAAATAAGTCCTTTGTTTGCTCAACAACTCTTAATCCATCTCTATGGTGGCTTACTGATCCCTTTTGGACTGCTGTTTGTTTTCACAGTTGTCAATCTTACACTTGCTGTATTAATACCAATGTCCTTTTGAGAACTCATTTCTTTCACATCCTTCTGCCAAGATCCTATCAGTTAATCTCTGTTCTTGTTCTTGCTATGTAGCCATAATTCACTCCATGTTCCTCATAATGGAGCATTGGTCTACATCCATGTGATCAGTGAGACTTTGCATAAGCTCCAACTGAGTCTGTCTCCATTCACAGATCTCCTTCTGTTGGCTGCTTATCATGGACAACAACTCCTCCTGTTGGTCTGTGTTGAATTGTTGCTGTTGTTCTGACCTTTGGATCACTGTGGTCTCCTCATCTTCCTTTTTATTTTCCCTCATCAACTTCAGAGAGGATTGTGGAAATATTTTTGATTTCCATTCTTCAACTGGAAGTCAATGAGAGACTAATATTGAACAACAGCTGCATGAGGTGGAAGCAAGACTAGCGACTTCTTCATCGTGATCACTCTGTTCGGCGCTGGCATCCTGACAGTCATGCTTCTGTAGCAGTTCTGGATGTCTAAGGAAGGTGGAGTTCTTGTGCTTCTCTTTCATAATCTCTCTGGATCTCTCATGGATGCAGTTACAAGTTTCTCAAGTTATATCAGGTAAGCATCTGAGCCTCTCAAAGACATCTGCGTACTCTTCCATGAGTGAAGTGCGGTCATCTTTGGTCTGTGAAGCCACTACGAACACTTGTTCCAGCAGTCTGAGCCTTTCACATGCAGTCAGACCTAATATTTGTTGTACTCTCTTTTCAACAATCAATAGCTGTGCCTTTAGGTGCTGCCCTTGTGTTTGAAGGTCATTATACAGCCCCCTTTTACTGGAACATTCTCTCCAGTGTTGCCTGTCACTTTTAACTTCACCGGGTAAATCTTGCTCTTTGCTGTGAGAGTCTTGTAATCATCCATGGACAACAGATTCACCTGGGCTTCAGAATCGAGCTTGAATGGAATTACTGTCTCATTCACAGTCACTGGAGCCATCCATTCTCGTTTACCAGCACCAGAGTCTGTAGAGGATCCACAAAGAATTCCTCCATTTCCTCATCAACCATGTGCACATTTCTCTTGGTACACAGCTATGCGGCATTTTGCAAAATAATTCTTCTTCTTACAATTTTTGCATGACTTTCCATAAACAGGACACGTCATTGGATTGTGACTACCTCCATATTTGCTGCCTTTGCTCTTTCAGCCTATCTCTTTTCTCGGGATTACTGCCTGTGCCACGTGACAGTGAGAGTAGGAATGCAATGAGGTGGAGGATAAATGCATGGCTGAGGGATTGGAGCAGGGGGCAGGGATTCAAGTTTTTGGATCATTGGGACCTCTTTTGACGCAGGCGTGACCTGTACAAAAAGGACGGGTTACACTTGAATCCTAGGGGGACCAATATCCTGGCAGGGAGATTAGCGAGGGCTACTGAGGTGACTTTAAACTAGAATGGTTGGGGGGTGGGAATCAAATTAAAGAGGCTCGGCGAGAGGAGGCTAGTTCACAACAGGGGGATGGGAACCAGTGCAGAGAGATAGAGGGGTATAAAATGAGGGTAGAAGCAAAAAGTAGTAAGGTGAAAAGTAAAAGTGCAGGCCAACAAATCCAGGGCAAGCATCAAAAAGGGCCACTTTTCAACATAATTGTATAAGGGCTAAGAGAGTTTGTGTGTCAATGCAAGGAGCATTCGTAACAAGGTGGATGAATTGAAAGTGTAGATTGTTATTAATGATTATGATATAGTTGGGATCACAGAGACATGGCTCCAGGATGACCAAGGATGGGAGCTCAACATTCAGGGATATTCAATATTAAGGAGGGATAGACATGAAAGAAAAGGAGGTGGGGTGGCGTTGTTGGTTAGAGAGGAGATTAACGCGATAGAAAGGAAGGACATAAGCCGGGAAGATGTGGAATCGATAAGGGTAGAGCTGCATAACACTAAGGGCCAGAAAACACTGGTGGGGATTGTGTACAGGCCACCTAACAGTAGGAGTGAGGTTGGGGATGGTATTAAACAGGAAATTAGAAATGTGTGCAATAAAGGAACAGCAGTTATAATGGGTGACTTCAATCTACATGTAAATTGGGTGAACCAAATTGGTAAGGGTGCTGAGGAAAAGGATTTCTTGGAATGTATGCGGGATGGTTTTTTGAACCAACATGTCAAGGAACCAACTAGAGAGCAGGCTATTCTAGACTGGATATTGAGCAATGAGGAAGGGTTAATTAGCAATCTTGTCGTGAGAGGCCCCTTGGGTAAGAGTGAACATAATATGGTGGAATTCTTCATTAAGATGGAGAGTGACATAGTTAATTCAGAAACAAAGGTTCTGAACTTAAAGAAGGGTAACTTTGAAGGTATGAGACGTGAATTAGGTAAGATAGACTGGCAAATGACACTTAAAGGGTTGACGGTGGATATGCAATGCCAAGCATTTAAAGATCGCATGGATGAACTACAACAATTGTTCATCCCAGTTTGGCAAAAGAATATACCAAGGAAGGTAGTGCACCTATGGCTGACAAGGGAAATTAAGGATCGTATCAATTCCAAAGAAGAAGCTTACAAATTAGCCAGAAAAAGTGGCTCACCTGAGGACTGGGAGAAATTCAGAGTTCAGCAGAGGAGGACAAATGGCTTAATTAGGAAGGGGAAAAAAGATTATGAGAGAAAACTGGCGGGGAACATAAAAACTGACTGTAAAAGCTTTTATAGATGTGTGAAAAGAAAAAGATTGGTTAAGACAAATGTAGGTCCCCTACAGACAGAAACAAGTGAATTGATTATGGGGAGCAAGGACATGGCAGACCAATTGAATAATTACTTTGGTTCTGTCTTCACTAAGGAGGACATAAATAATCTTCCGGAAATAGTAGGGGACAGAGGGTCCAGTGAGATGGAGGAACTGAGGGAAATACATGTTAGTAGGGAAGTGGTGTTAGGTAAATTGAAGAGATTAAAGGCAGATAAATCCCCAGGGCCAGATGGTCTGCATCCCAGAGTGCTTAAGGAAGTAGCCCAAGAAATAGTGAATGCATTAGTGATAATTTTTCAAAACTCTTTTGATTCTGGACTAGTTCCTGAGGATTGGAGGATGGCTAATGTAACCCCACTTTTTAAAAAAGGAGGGAGAGAGAAACCAGGGAATTATAGACCGGTTAGCCCAACATCGGTGGTGGGGAAACTGCTGGAGTCAGTTATCAAAGATGTGATAACTGCACATTTGGAAAGCGGTGAAATCATCGGACAAAGTCAGCGTGGATTTGTGAAAGGAAAATCATGTCTGACGAATCTCATATAATTTTTTGAGTGTGTAACTAGTAGAGTGGATAGGGGAGAACCAGTGAATGTGGTATAATTGGATTTTCAAAAGGCTTTTGACAAGGTCCCACACGGGAGATTAGTGTGCAAACTTAAAGCACACGGTATTGGGGGTAAGGTATTGATGTGGATAGAGAACTGGTTGGCAGACAGGAAGCAAAGAGTGGGAATAAACGGGACCTTTTCAGAATGCCAGGCGATGACTAGTGGGGTGCCCCAAGGCTCAGTGCTGGGACCCCAGTTGTTACAATATATATTAATGACTTGGATGAGGGAATTAAATGCAGCATCTCCAAGTTTGCGGATGACACGAAGCTGGGCGGCAGTGTTAGCTATGAGGAGGATGCTAAGTGGATGCAGGGTGACTTGGATAGGTTAGGTGAGTGGGCAAATTCATGGCAGATGAAATTTAATGTGGATAAACATGAAGTTATCCACTTTGGTGACAAAAACAGGAAAATAGATTATTATCTGAATGTTGGCCGATTAGGAAAAGGGGAGGTGCAATGAGACCTGGGTGTCATTATACACCAGTCATTGAAAGTGGGCATGCAGGTACAGCAGGCGGTGAAAAAGGCGAATGGTATGCTGGCATTTATAGCAAGAGGATTCAAGTACAGGAGCAGGGAGGTACTACTGCAGTTGTACAAGGCCTTGGTGAGACCACACCTGGAGTATTATGTGCAGTTTTGGTCCCCTAATCTGAGGAAAGACATCCTTGCCATAGAGGGAGTACAAAGAAGGTTCACCAGATTGATTCCCGGGATGGCAGGACTTTCATATGATGAAAGACTGGATGAACTAGGCTTATACTCATTGGAATTTGGAAGATTGAGGGGGGATCTGATTGAAACGTATAAAATCCTAAAGGGATTGGACAGGCTAGATGCAGGAAGATTGTTCCCGATGTTGGAGAAGTCCAGAACGAGGGGTCACAGTTTGAGGATAAAGGGGAAGCCTTTTAGGACCGAGATTAGGAAAAACTTCTTCACACAGAGAGTGGTGAATCTGTGGAATTCTCTGCCACAGGAAACAGTTGAGGCCAGTTCATTGGCTATATTTAAGAGGGAGTTAGATATGGCCCTTGTGGCTAAAGGGATCAGGGGGTATGGAGGGAAGGCTGGTGCAGGGTTTTGAGTTGGATGATCAGCCATGATCATACTGAATGGTGGTGCAGGCTCAAAGGGCTGAATGGCCTACTCCTGCACCTATTTTCTATGTTTCTATGTTTCTATGCTATTGCTTTGGGAAACACTTTGTGCACTGTCCTTCTGTTTTCACAGCATACACTATTGTGTCTGCCCTGTGCAGCTCCTTAGCTTGTGCTCATGTGGCCTCTGCTGCCCTACACATATTCACAGCCTTTTCCAGTGTCAAATCTTTTACATGCCCCAGTGTTTTTCTAAGTCCATCATCTGAAATTCCGCAAACTATTCTGTCTCTAACTAGTGAGTTTCTCAGATCTCTAAATTCAAAGGAGTTACTCAATGTGCGAAGCCAGCTAAGTATTGGTCACGCTTTGCTCTGGTCACAGGAAAAAAAAACTTATCTCTCAAACATGATGTTTTACTTGGGGCAAAATACTCCTCAAATTTTCTCATCAGAGTCTCCAATGTAAAAGTTGTCTCATCAATATTAAAACTGTTATTGATATCCAAAGCATCTTCTCTAATTACAGACAGTAAAATAAATGCTTTCAATTTTTCATCAGTCCCTCATACTGCGCTGGCCGTTAAATATGTATATGTTGAATTGTGGTTAGAAATGTTTCCAGTTATCTGTTAGATTGCCAGTAAACTGCACAGGTGTGGGAGGACTTAGCTTATCCATGACGGGAACTCTCAGCCCCTCATCTGAATTTTTTGGTGAATTCGGTGACCTCTGAACTTCTGGAACAACAGGCTCTCTCACCTCGCTGGCCAGCTTCTCCCTGTTGTAACTAGCATCTCTCTCTCTCTCACTCATGCACAGTATTCATTTACTCTTCGTGTTTCGACCTTACGCTGACTTCTGTCACCATGTTATGTTTGTCCTTAACAAAGACAAACTTGGCGTGGCTTTATATTAGAACACTTTATTACTGAAATGCTCAACCTGAGCGCATGTAACCAGCTAACCATCATAGCTTTCTGAACCAACTGGGAAATGAAGTTCCTTAGCATGCACACAATGAAACAAAATTTGTCGTAAAAAATAGCAATAATGTCGTTTTCTTCTTCTTGGGTCCTTGCTCCCAGTGGAGCATAGGCCATTGATGACCTCCCATCTCCAACATCCAAAGTTGATGGTACGGTTGGAGTCCATCAATGTTTCTGTAATCCGTAGTATCCACTCTACAGGGGATTGGCCTATACAGCTTCTCCTGAGCCCCGTTGGCCGGCCTTACCCATTTTCACCTCTTACAAGGGGAATGTAGGGTTGGACTTTGAAATGCAGCAGTATATTTTACTAAAATAAACATGTCAAAACCTGTTATAATAAGAAATCTATTCTAAAGCCAAAAAAAATCTTACTTTCAGATTCCAAGAATGGAACAAACTTTAACACAAAATTAGAGCCTTTAAGAAAAGCTTTGACAAATAAAATCACAAGTAGACATACGTATGAAATACTTTATGGCTCCTGAATTAGTAATGCAACAGAAATGTTGACACATTTAACTAAGTGTACTTCTTAAAATCTATGTTTCTGGCGATTTCATAAATCAAATTGACATAGCATTAGCTGTATTAATGCCATATATGGGAATGTTAATTTAACTGTTTTTGGCCTTGTTTATTAAGTACAGGAGTTGGGATGTTATGTTGAAACTGTATAGGACACTGATGAGGCCAAATTTCAAGTGTTGTGTGCAGTTCTGATCACCTTTCCACTGGAGAAATATAACTAAGCTTGGAAGAGTACAGAGAAAAGTTACACAGATGTTGCCAGCACTTGATGACCTAAGCTACAGAGATAGGTTCAATAGTTTAGGACTTTATGCTCTGAAGTGCAGGAAAATGAGGGGAGATCTTGTAGAGGTATACAAAATTAAGACGTGTACAGACAGTATGAATTCATACAGGCTTTTCTCTGCTGTTTGGATGAGACTAGAACCAGAGATCATTGGTTTAGGGTGAAAGGACAAATATTTAAGGGGAATCTGAGGGGGGACTACTTCAATCAGAGGCTGATATGTGCCGTGGTAGTTAATTGTGTTAGTCCTTTGCCACTCAAGTTAGCTACTCCCACATGGGAGGAGTTCATATACTGTCCAAGCTGGGTTATCAATAAAGTTCAGTTGAGTATCATCCATACTGGCACCTTGGTGTGCTCTGCACTATCCCTCATTATCGAACTCTGTGTAAGACACTGATGAAGTGTCAGAAGTGGCTGACAGTCAATGAATTGGTACTAATACCAAGTGACATCCCCAAGAAGAAGGGATTTATTGACACTGCTCTTGTTTGCATATATCTATGAAAAATGTATAAAGACTTATCGATCTAAACTGCCTATGCTAGTTTGATAACTGTACACGTCATGGGGCATAGAGCGGAGAACGAGCTAGGGTTGATAGGCAACACCTTCAAGCAACACCCAAAGTGAATATATTGTAATAATCTGTGGGTCGCTAGCCAGGAGAAGTGCACAGAATCACAGACAAAGCAGAGAAGTCAGTCAAAATCTTGGAGAGAGAAAAGAAGAGTTTTGTAGTCCAAATATATAAAATAATAAATAAACAAACAGGGAAATGGAACAAATACCTACAGTACCTGCATCTACTTACCTAATATTTCCCCCAAGACATTTGATTTCTCTAAACCAGGGGACTTTGAGATGGCTCAGAAGCTTTGAAAGATTTAGGTTTGCAAGCCCCACTCAGGCTTCAAAAGAGCATCGAGTAAACCCACTGATAAAAGAGCTTCAACCAGCGGCCAATGTGGACATCGGAAGTTTTGAGAGGAGGGGACTTCAGTCAGGTCCACTACCTGAGTACAAAAGGTAGCAGTGGGTCACTAGAGCGAAAAAGAGCTTTGACCAGCGATCAATTGGAGTTTGAGTATGATTAGGAAGAGCAAATTAAAGGAAGGCAGGGGCAGGTACAGCAGCCTTCGTCACACTTCTTCACATCTGCTCAGCTAGGACAGTAGAGATGGCAGGCTGGATAGTGGATGAGATGAGGGAAGGCAGAGAGACCGCCAGGGTCCCTGATGAATACATCTGCGAGAAGTGCATCCAGCTGCAACTTCTAACACTCCACATTAAGGAGTTGGAGCTGCAGCTGGATGAGCTCCAGATCAATCGGGAGGCTGAGGGGGTGATACAGGGAGGTAGTTACACCCAAGGTGCAGAATGCAGGAAGAAGGTTAAGGAGAAACCCTTTGGCCATCCCCCTCACCAACAGGTGATAATATGGGGGAGATGACCTAACGGTGGGAAGACACAGTGTAGTTGGGCCCCTGGCGCTGAGTCTGCTTCTGTGACTCTGAAGGGAAGGAGGGAGAAGAGGCACATTGTGACAACAGAGGGTTTCTTAGTTAAGGGAACAGACAGGAGGTTCTAGGGGCGAGAATGAGATTCCCGGATGGTATGTTGCCTCCTGAGTGCCAAGGTCCAGGATATCTCAGATAGAGTTTCTCAGCATTCCTTAATTGGGAGGGTGAACAGCCAGAAGTCATGGTCCATGTAGGTAGCAATGACATGAACAGGATGAGTGACAATTTTCTGCATAGGGAGTTCAGGGATTTAGGTGCTAAGTTAAAGGACAGGACCTCCAGGGTTGTGATCTCAGGTTGCTACCCGTGCCACGTGCTAGTGAGGCCAGAACTGGGGAGATTATACAGTTTAATATGTGGCTAAGGAGTTGGTGTAAGAGGGAAGGCATAAGATTTTTGGATCATTGGGGTCTCTTCCAGGGAAGGTGGGACCTGTACAGAAGGGATGATTTGCACATGAACTGGAGGGGGACTAATATCCTAGCGGGAAGGTTAGTTAATGCAGCATGGTGAGGTTTAAGCTAGAGTTGTGGAGGATGGGATGCAGAGTGTCAGAACAAGTAATGGAGAGGTTGAGGAGGAAGATGTGGGTAAGACCTCAGACAAAGTTAGGAATCAAAAGGATGAGCATGGTGTACTTAGTGTCCTGAGCTGCCTAGACTGCAGGAAGGCTGAATGATACCGCTAAAGATAAGGTAGCTGGTTTACACACAGAGGCAATGTGTCATGAGGAGGAGCTGTAGATTGGGCAAAATTGCAGTCAACAGGATGAGTTGAAACGTAAAAGGCAGACCAAATCAAAAAGGGTGAATACAGGACTGAGAGTGTTATATTTGAATGTACACAGTATATGGAATAAAGTAGGTGAACTTGCAAAAGACTTGCAGATTGGCAGGTATGATGTTGTAGGAATCACAAAATCATGACTAAAAGAAGATTATAGCTGAGAACTTAATATCCAAGGATACACATTGTATCAAAAGGATAAGCCAAAGGGGGTGGAGTTGCTCTTGGTAATAAATGAAATCAAATCATTAGAAAGAGGTGACATAGGGTCAGAAGGTGTTGAAAATCATTGTAGATAGAGCTAAGGAACTGCAAGGCTAAAAAGACCTTGATGGGAGTTATATGCAGTCCCCCAAATGGTGGTAAGGATGTTATCTACAAATTACAACGGGAGACAGAAAATGTACGCCAAAAGGTCAATGTTACAAAAGTCTTGGGGGACTTCAATTTGCAGGTCGATTGGGAAACTCAAGTTGATGCTGGATTCCAGGAGTGGCAATTTCTAGAGTACCTCCGAGATGGTTTCTCAAAGCAGCTCATGGTTGAGGCCACAAGAGGATCTGAACTAGGTGTTGTGCAATGAACCAGAATTGATCAGCGAGCTTAAGATAAAAGAACTTTTTTTTTTAAACACTGCTCGGGGAGAAGGGTCTGCACTGTGCAGGCGCATGATGTAGTGCGCCAAGGTTTAAAAACAGACCACCATATACAGCGGGCAGCATTGTGAGGGGGCAGCAGAGTGAGAGGGAGCAGAGTGGGACAGCTTTGGCTCAACAGGCTTCGGCGAGAACAGGCAAACGCCAGGGTAGGTTCTGGTAAGTTTTTTTGTCCAGATTGCTTAGAGTAGAGAGAATGCCAGGCAGGATGTTGGAATGCTCCTCTTGCAGGATGTGGGAAGTCAGGGAGCCCTCCGGTGTCCCTGACAATGACACCTGCAAGAAGTGCATCCAGCTGCAGCTCCTAACAAACCACGTTAGGGAACTGGAGCAGGAGCTGGATGACCTGCGGATCATTCGGGAGAATGAAGAGATTATAGATAGTAGCACAGGAAATTGGGTCACTGTCAGGCGTGGGAGGGGGAAGGGGCAGGCAGAGCAGGGTTCCCCTGTGGCCAATCCCTTCAACAACAAGTATACCGCATACTGTTGTGGGGGCACGACTTACCTGGGACAAGCTGCAGTAGCCGGATCTCTGGCACTGAGTCTGGTTCTGCAGTGCAGAAGGGAGGGTGGAAAAAGAGGAGAGCGGTAGTGATAGGGGACTCGATAATCAGAGGTACAGATAGGAGGTTCTGTGGTCGTGACAGAGAATCCAGGATGGTTTGTTGCCTCCTGGGTGCCAGGGTCAAGGATGCCTCTGATCGCTTGCATGACATTCTTAAGTGGGAGGGTGATCAGCCAGATGTTGTGGTGCACATCGGTACCAATGACATAGCAAGGAAGAGTGAGGAGGTCCTGGAGAGTGAGTATAGAGAGCTTGGTAGGAAGTTGAAAAGCAGGACCTTGAGGGTGGTAATCTCAGGATTGCTACCTGTGCTACGTGCCAGTGAAGGTAAGAATAGGTTGCTCTGGAGGATGAACAAGTGGCTGAGGAACTGGTGTAGGGGCCAGGTTTTAAGATTTCAGGATCATTGGGGCCTATCCTGGGGCAAGTGGGACCTGTACAAGAGAGACAGGTTACACTTGAACTACAGGGGGACCAATATCCTTTCAGGGAGGTTTGTTAGTGCTATTGGGGAGGCTTTAAACTAGATTTGCAGGGGGATGGGAACCAGAGTGCCAGAGCTGACAGAGTGGCTGAGGTGAAAATAAATGATGTTAAAAGTTCAAGCAAAGCCGCAAATAGAAAGGTTGTGAGTGGTGGTAAAAATCTTCTGAGGTGTATATATTTCAATGCTAGGAGTATTGCGGGGAAGGCGGGTGAGTTCAGAGCATGGATTGACACGTGGAATTATGACATTATAGCAATTAGTGAAACTTGGCTACGGGAGGGGAGGACTGGCAGCTTAATATTCCAGGGTTCCGATGTTTCAGATGTGATAGAGGCAGAGGATTGAAAGGTGGGGGTGTAGCATTGCTTGTCAGGGAAAATATTACAGCAGTGCTCAGGCAGGACAGATTAGAGGGCTTGTCTACTGAGTCCTTATGGGTGGAGCTGAAAAACAGGAAAGGTATGGCCACATTCGTAGGGTTGTATTATAGACCACCCAATAGTCAGCGAGAATGGGAGGAGCAAATCTGCAGAGAGATAACAGGCAACTGTAGGAAACATAAAGTTGTGGTGGTAGGGGATTTTAATTTTCCACATATTGATTGGGACTCCCATACTGTTAGGGGTCTAGATGGGTTAGAGTTTGTAAAATGTGTTCAGGAAATTTTCTAAATCAATATATCGAGGTACCAACCAGAGGGGATGCAATATTAGATCTCCTATTAGGAAATGAGTTAGGACAAGTGACGGAAGTGTGTGTAGGGAAGCACTTTGGTTCCAGTGATCATAACACCATTAGTTTCAACTTGATCATGGATAAAGATAGATCTGGTCCTAGGGTTGAGGTTCCAAACTGGAAGAAGGCCAAATTTGAAGAAATGAGAAAGGATCTAAAAAGCGCTGATTGGGACAGGTTGTTCTCTGGCAAGAATGTGATCGGTAAGGAGAAATGTGTTCAGGAAAGTTTTCTAAATCAATATATAGAGGTACCAACTAGAGGGGATGCAATATTAGATCTCCTATTAGGAAATGAGTTAGGACAAGTGACGGAAGTGTGTGTAGGGGTGCAGAGCTTGTATGTTCCTGTCAGGACTAAAGGCAAAGTGAATAGGAATAAGGAACCTTGGTTCTCAAGGGATATTGCAACTCTGATGAAGAAGAAGTGTGAGTTGTATGACATGTATAGGAAACAGGGAGTAAATAAGGTGCTTGAGGAGTATAAAAAGTGTAAGAAAATACTTAAGAAGGAAATCAGGGGGGCTAAAAGAAGACATGAGGTTGCCTTGGCAGTCAAACTGAAGGATAATCCAAAGAGCTTTTACAGGTATATTAAGAGTAAAAGGATTGTACGGGATAAAATTGGTCCTCTTGAAGATCAGAGTGTTTGGCTATGTGCGGAACGAAAAGAAATGGGGGAGATCTTAAATGGGTTTTTTGCATCTGTATTTACTAAGGAAACAGGCATGAAGTCTATGGAATTAAGGGAAACAAGTAGTGAGATCATGGAAACTGTACAGATTGTAAAGGAGGAGGTGCTTGCTATCTTGAGGCAAATTAAAGTGGATAAATCCCCAGGACCTGATGGGGTACTCCCTCAGATCTTGAAGAAGACTAGTGTTGAGATTGCAGGGGCCCTGGCAGATATATTTAAAATGTCAGTGTCTACGTGTGAGGTGCCTGAGGATTGGAAAGTGGCTCATGTTGTTCCGTTGTTTAAAAAAGGATGGAAAAGTAATCCGGGAAATTACAGGCCAGTAAATCTGACGTCGGTAGTGGGTAAGTTATTGGAGGGAGTACTAAGAGACAGAATCTACAAGCATTTGGATAGACAGGGACTTATTTGGGAGAGTCAACATGGCTTTGAGCGTGGTAGGTCATGTTTGACCAATCTGCTGGAGTTTTTTGAGGAGGTTACCAGGAAAGTGGATGAAGGGAAGGCAGTGGATATTGTCTACATGGACTTCAATAAGGCCTTTGACAAGGTCCCGCATGGGAGGTTAGTTAGGAAAATTCAGTCGCAAGGTATACATGGAGAGGTGGTAAACTGGATTAGATATTGGCTCAATGGAACAAGCCAAAGAGTGGTTGTAGAGGATTGCTTCTCAGAGTGGAGGCCTGTGACTAGTGGTGTGCCACAGGGATCAGTGCTGAGTCCATTGTTATTTGTCATCTATATCAATGATCTGGATGATAATGTGGTAAATTGGATCAGCAAATTTGCTGATGATACAAAGATTGGAGGTGTAGTGGATAGTGAGGAAGGTTTTCAAAGCTTGCAGAGGGATTTGGACCAACTGGAAAAATGGGCTGAAAAATGGCAGATGGAGTTTAATACAGACAAGTGTGAGGTATTGCACTTGGAAGGACAAACCAAGGTAGAACATACAGGGTTAATGGTAAGGCACTGAGGAGTGCAGTGGAACAGAGGGATCTGGGAATACAGATACAAAATTCCCTAAAAGTAGCGTCACAGGTAGATAGGGTTGTAAAGAGAGCTTTTGGTACATTGGCCTTTATTAATCAAAGTATTGAGTATAAGAGCTGGAATGTTATGATGAGGATGTATAAGGCATTGGTGAGGCCGAATCTGGAGTATTGTGTTCAGGTTTGGTCACCAAATTACAGGAAGGATATAAATAAGGTTGAAAGAGTGCAGAGAAGGTTTACAAGGATGTTGCCGGGACTTGAGAATCTCAGTTACAGAGAAAGGTTGAATAGGTTAGGACTTTATTCCCTGGAGCGTAGAAGAATGAGGGGAGATTTGATAGAGGTATATAAAATTATGATGGGTATAGATAGAGTGAATGCAAGCAGGCTTTTTCCACTGAGGCAAGGGGAGAAAAAAACCAGAGGACATGGGATAAGGGTGAGGGGGGAAAAGTTTGAAGGGAACATTAGTGGGGGCTTCTTCACACAGAGAGTGGTGGGAGTATGGAATGAGCTGCCAGATGAGGTGGTAAATGTGGGTTCTTTTGTAACATTTAAGAATAAATTGGACAGATACATGGATGGGAGGTGTATGGAGGAATATGATCCGTGTGCAGGTCAGTGGGACTAGGCAGAAAATGGTTCAGCACAGCCAAGAAGGGCCAAAAGGCCTGTTTCTGTGCTGTAGTTTTTCTATGGTTTCTATGGTTTCTAACTGTTAGGGGAGAGTGATCATAATATGATCGAATTCACCCTGAAATTTCAGAAGGAGAAGCTAAACTCAGATGTACCCATATTACAGTGGATTAAAAGGAATTACACAGGCATGAGAGAGGAGTTGGCCAGAACTGATTGAAAAAGTACACTGGCAGGGAAGACAGCAGAACTGCAAAGGCTGGAATTTCTGAAAGCAATTCAGAAGGCACAGGATATAGACATTCCAAAGAGGATGAAGTATTCTAAAGGAAAGATGACAAAACCGTGGCTAACAAGAGAAGTCAAAGTCAACATAACAGCCAAAGAGAGGGCATATTATAGAATGGGAAGATAGAGGCTTGGGAAGCTTTTAAAAATCAACAGAAGGCAACTAAAAACATCATCAAGAAGGTAAAGATGGAATACGAAAGCAAGCTTGCCAATTATATTAAAGAAGATAGTAAAAGTCTCTTCAGATACATAAAGTATAAAACAGAGGTGAGAGTGGATATCAGGCTGCTGGAAAACAATGCTGGAGAGGTCGATGTGGACAACAAAATGGCATCAGTCTTCACCGTGGAAGATGCGAGCAGTATGGTGGACATTAGAGCTGTCTGGAATCATGAAGTGTGTGAAGTTACTATAACTAGAGAGAACTTTATTGGGAAACTAAAAGGTTTGAAGGTAGGTAAGTCACCTGGATCAGATGGTGTTCAACCCAGGGTTCGGAAAGAGGTGGCGGAAGAGATTGTGGAGGTATTAGTAATGATCTTTCAAGAACCACTAGATCCTAGAATGGTTCCAGAAGACTGGAAAATTGCAAATGTTACTCCAGTCTTCAAGAAGGGAGAGAAACAGAAAGGAAACTATATGCTTGATAGCCTGATCTCAATGGGTGGGAAGATGTTGGAATTGATTATTAAGGATGAGTTCTCAGGGTACTTGAGGCACAAGATAAAATAGGCAGTAGGCAGCATGGTTTCTTCCAGGAAAAACCTTGCCTGATAAATCTGTTGGAATTCTTTGAAGAAATAACAAGCAGCATAGTCAAAGGAAAATCAGTTGAAGTTGTGCACTTGGATTTTCAGAAAGCTTTTAACAAGGTGCCACACATGAAACCGCTTAACAATCTACGAGCCCATCGTATTGCAGGGAAGATTCTAGCTAGGTCAAAGCAGTGGCTGATTGGCAGGAGTTATAGAGTAGCACTAAAGGGAATCTTTTCTGGTTGTCTTCTGGTGACGAGTGGTGTTCCACAGGAGTCAGTATTGGGCCTTTTTGCTAAGTTTGCAGACAATATGAAGATAGGTGGAGGAGCAGGTAGATTTTGAGGAAAAAGAGAAACTACAAAAGGACTTAGACAGATTAGGAGAATAGGCAAAGAAATGGCAGATGGAATACAGTGTCGGGAATAAAGAATTCCACATATTCACCACTCTCTGGCAAAAGAAATTCCTCCTCATCTCTGTTCTAAAAGGACACCCCTCTATTCTGAGGCTGCGTCCTCTGGTCTTAGACTCATCCACATCCACTCTATCAAAGCTCTCTCACCATTTGATAGGTTTCAATGAGGTCACCCCTCATTCTTCTGAATTCTACTGAATACAGGCCCAGAGCCATCAAATGATAAGCTGATCAGAATCAGTGTTATTATCACTGGCATGTGACGTGAAATTTGTTAACTTAGCAGCAGCAGTTCAATGCAATACATAATCTAGCAGAGAGAAAAGTAATAATAAATAAAATAAAAATAATAATAATAAACAAGTAAATCAATTAGGTACATTAAGTAGATTTTTAAAACGTGCAAAAACAGAAATACTGTATATTAAAAAAATAGGTGAGGTAATGTCCGTAGCTTCAATGTCCATTTGGAAATCTGATGGCAGAGGCAAAGAAGTTCTTCCTGAATAACTGAGTGTGTGTCTTCAGGTTTCTGTACCTCCTACCTGACGGTAACAGTGAGAAGAGGGCATGCCCTAGGTGCTGGAGGTCCCTAATAACGGACACTGCCTTTCTCAAACATCACTCCCTAAAGATGTCCTGGGTACTTTGTAGGCTAGTGCCCAAAATGAAGCTGACTAGATTTACAACCTTCTGTAGCTCCTTTCGGTCCTGTGCAGTAGTCCCTCCATACCAGAGAGTGATGCAGCCTGTCAGAATGCTCTCCACGGTACAATTGTAGAAGTTTTTGAGTGTATTTGTTGACATGCCAAATCTCTCCAAACTCCTAATAAATATAGATGCTGCCTTGCCTTCTTTAGGACTACATAAATATGTTGGGACCAGATTAGATCCTCAGGGATCTTGACAGCCAAGAACTTGAAGCTGCTCACTCTCTCCACTTCTGTTCCCTCTATGAGGATTGGTATGTGTCCCTTCATCTTACCCTTCCTGAAGTCCACAATCAGCTTTTTCGTCTTACTGATGGTGAGTACCAGGTTGTTGCTGCAGCACCACTCCACTAGTAGGCATATCTCACTCCTGTACTCCCTCTCATCACCACCTGAGATTCTACCAACAATGGTTGTATCATCAGCAAATTTATAAATGGAATCTAGAAATTCCATTCAATCCTGGAATCATTTTTGTGAACCTCCTTTGAACCTTATCCAGTTTCAGGGCATCCTTTCCAAGATAAGATCCCAAAACTGCTCACAATACTCCAACGAAGGTCTCACCAGTGCTTTATAAAGTCTCAATATTACATCTTTGCTTTTATACTTTTATATTCCAGTCCTCTCGAAATCACAGCTCACAGCTAACCTCACATTTGTCTTCCTTAGCACAGACTCAATCTGCAAATTAACCCTTAGGGAATCCTGCACAAGGACTCCCAATTCCCTTTGTGACTCATTTTTTTTTTGTATTTTCTCTCCATTTGGAAAATAGTCAACCCTTTCTTTTCTTCTGCCAAAGTTCATGAGTATAGACTTCCAAAGATTGTATTCCATCTGCTATTTCTTTGCCCATTCTCCTAATCTGTCTAAGTCCTTCTATAGCCTCTCTACTTCCTCAAAACTACCTGCCCTCCACCTATCTTCATAGCATCTACAAACTTTGCAACAGGAAAGTTCATCAATTCTGTCATTCCAATCATTGACATATGACGTAGAAAGAATCGATTTCAACACTGAACACCATTAGTCACTGGCAGCCAACCAGAAGAGGCTCCCTTTATTCCCACTCCTTGCCTCCTGTCAATCAGCTATTGTTTTATCCATACTAGAATCTTTCCTATAAACCATAAACTTATCAAGCTTGTCAAACTGCCTCATGTGTAGAATCTGTTCAAAAGCCTTCTAAAAATCCATGTACGCAACATCAGCTGATTCTCCTTTCTCTATCTTGCTTGCTATTTCTTCAAAGAGTTTCAACAGATTCATCAGGCAAGATTTTCCCTTGAGGAAACCATGCTGACTACAGCCTATTTTATCATGCACCTCCAAGTACCCTGACACCACACTTTTAATAAAGTGTGTGATTAATATTTTTCATTTATTTTCACCCAAATTGCAACAATGCCAACACTGTCGTCCAGAAGGAGCTTCTGGTTGTTCTGTAGATTTGACAGATCTTCTGTGAAGATTTACTATCAAGAATAACATGTACTACAAGTCCTTTGGCAGAGCACCAATATTAGCACCCGCTCTTGAACTTGCTGAACCTGTGCTAAATTAAGCCTGGGCAAATAGGGCCCACCCATTGAAACAAACAGAAGAAAACTTAGCTCTCAGGAGAAAACAATAAGTGCCTTTTATTTGAAGTGATAGTTAATTTAAATAATTTAATTGACTGCTTTAAAAAATCATTAACCCCTGTGGCTATTTCCTTCAGCAACAACTGTACCTCTTTAGGTACTGCTGGCGTCGGGTGTGTGACCCATCAGGGAAAAATGGTGGCACTGTGGCCCGTTCTGAGGCTCAACAGGGAAGGGTAAAGTCAGGCAGTGTGATCGTTATAGGGACCTCAATAGTTAGGGGGACAGAAAGGAGATACTGTGGCTGCAAAAGAGACACAAGGATGGTGTGTTGCCTCCCTGGTGCTAGGGTCCAAGATGTATCGGAATGACTGCAGGATGTTCACAAGGGGGAGGATGAACTGTGAGGGGATCCAGGAGTGCCCCTATTAGCTGTTTGAAGAGAGACAGAGAGAGAGTCATTTACCACCAATATGTTGCTTTTGAAAAGAGAGAGAGAGACGAAGATTAATGGTTGGACTGTCACTTTAAGGCATTGGAAGTAACTTTGGATTTCTACTGAGTTGGGTTTGGAGACAGTACCGAGCAGCTCGAAAGTTGCTATGGTGACCGACAGGATATTATTGATGTTAATTTCAAGGACAGGTTGCCTGCTTGCATTTCCTTTACAGACAAAGGAAGGAGGGACTCTTTGAATGACAGGTGATGCTCAGCACAGAGAAATAATTAGGAGGTCAGATGATACAGACCTCAGACACATGATCTGGACACTGAATCAGCATTGTTGTGCCCGCAAGGAAAGTGGGTTTTGGAGGATCGATCAGGCGGATCGATCCAAATTGCTATTCCAGTGAAGGAGAACAGAATATCCATATCGGATATTGTACTTTTTACTGTTGGACTTCAGCCACATTCCACCGAGATACAACACTGGGCGGCACGGGAGGTCGTTCCTGCCTGTGGCCATCGAACTTTGCAGCTCCTCCCATGGAGGGTCAGACACCCTGAGCCAATAGACTGGTGCTGGACTTATTTTCCATCTGGCATAGTTTGCACTTTGTTGTTTGATTGTTTGTGGTTTTTGTATTGCTATATTTACGCTCTATTCTTGGTTGGTGCGGCTGTAACGAAACCCAATTTCCCTCAGGATCAACAAAGTATATCTATCTATCTATCTATTGACTGGTGGGCAGTTGTCTATGCGTCCACCCTTGCCGGGGTGATAACTCCACCACAGGAAAACCAGTCCCCTGGTTAAAGTCACAGTTGGTGACTTGTGAAGGATTTCGGAGGACGACGAGAAGATCGACGGCAACAGCTCACCTGAAGACTCAACTCACTCTCTCTCTCTCTCTCTCTCTCTCCATCACTATAACACGAACTGAACTGAACTTTATTCAACATCGTATCTTTTTACCCCTAGACTTGAAGGTCGAAACATCTGTACAGATCGAAAAGGAGGAGGTCCTTGCTGTCTTGAAGAAAATTAAAGTGGATAAATCCCCGGGACCTGACAGGGTGTTCCCTCGGACCTTGAAGGAGACTAGTGTTGAAATTGCAGGGGCCCTGGCAGAAATATTTAAAATGTCGCTGTCTACAGGTGAGGTGCCGGAGGATTGGAGAGTGGCTCATGTTGTTCCGTTGTTTAAAAAAAGATCGAAAAGTAATCCGGGAAATTATAGGCCAGTAAGTTTAACGTCGGTAGTAGGTAAGTTATTGGAGGGAGTACTAAGAGACAGAATCTACAAGCATTTGGATAGACAGGGACTTATTAGGGAGAGTCAACATGGCTTTGTGCGTGGTAAGTCATGTTTGACCAATCTACTGGAGTTTTTCGAGGAGGTTACCAGGAAAGTGGATGAAGGGAAGGCAGCGGATATTGCCTACATGGACTTCAGTAAGGCCTTTGACAAGGTCCCGCGTGGGAGGTTAGTTAGGAAAATTCAGTCGCTAGGTATACATGGAGAGGTGGTAAATTGGATTAGATATTGGCTCAATGGAACAAGCCAAAGAATGGTAGTAGAGGATTGCTTCTCAGAGTGGAGTCCTGTGACTCGTGGTGTGCCACAGGGATCAGTGCTGAGTCCACTCTTATTTGTCATCTATATCAATGATCTGGATGATAATGTGGTAAATTGGATCAGCAAATTTGCTGATGATACAAAGATTGGAGGTGTAGTAGACAGTGAGGAAGGTTTTCAGAGCCTGCAGAGGGACTTGGACCAGCTGGAAAAATGGGCTGAAAAATGGCAGATGGAGCTTAATACAGACAAGTATGAGGTATTGCATGTTGGAAGGACAAACCAAGGTAGAACATACAGGTTAATGGTAAGGCACTGAGGAGTGCAGTGGAACAGAGGGATCTGGGAATACAGATACAAAATTCCCTAAAAGTAGCGTCACAGGTAGATAGGGTCGTAAAGAGAGCTTTTGGTACATTGGCCTTTATTAATCAAAGTATTGAGTATAAGAGCTGGAATGTTATGATGAGGTTGTATAAGGCATTGGTGAGGCCGAATCTGGAGTATTGTGTTCAGTTTTGGTCACCAAATTACAGGAAGGATATAAATAAGGTTGAAAGAGTGCAGAGAAGGTTTATAAGGATGTTGCTGGGACTTCAGAAACTCAGTTACAGCGAAAGGTTGAATAGGTTAGGACTTTATTCCCTGGAGCGGAGAAGATTGAGGGGAGATTTGATAGAGGTATATAAAATTATGATGGGTATAGATAGAGTGAATGCAAGCAGGCTTTTTCCACTGAGGCAAGGGGAGAAAAAAAACCAGAGGACATGGGTTAAGGGTGAGAGGGGGAAAGTTTAAAGGGAAAATTAGTGGGGGCTTCTTCACACAGAGAGTGGTGGGAGAATGGAATGAGCTGCCAGACGAGGTGGTAAATGCGGGTTCTTTTTTAACATTTAAGAATAAATTGGACAGACACATGCATGGGAGGTGTATGGAGGGATATGGTCCGTGTGCAGGTCAGTGGGACGAGGCAGAAAATGGTTCAGCACAGCCAAGAAGGGCCAAAAGGCCTGTTTCTGTGCTGTAGTTTCTATGGTTTCTATGGTTTCTAAAGCTTGGTTTTTCATACATATATATTCCACACTTACTTTTATATATAATCATTGCTAACCTGTTTGATTTATCTACATTTATATTATTGTATTGCGTAGTTACTGATAAATATTAGTAGTTTATAGCAATACTGGACTCCAAAGTGGTTTCTATTTCTGCTGGTTTCTTTATCCCCGTCACGGGGTACGTGACAGAACAACCAGAGGCCATGGTTCATATTGGCACCAATGACACAGGCAGAAAAGGGGAAGAGGTCTTATGCAGCCAGTATATAGAGTTAAGGGAGAGGATGAAGAAAAAGACCTCCAAGGTAATAATCTCCAGATTACTCCCAGTGCCATGGGCTAGTCCAGGTAGGAATGGGGTGATAACACAGATGAATGAGTGGCTGAGGAGATGGCATAGGGAACATGGTTTCAAGTTTTTGGATGATTGGAACTTTTCTATGGAATGGGGTGACCTGTACAAGAGGAAATGGTTGCACCTGAACTGGAGAGGAACCAATATCCTGTCCGGGAGTTTTGATAATACTACTTGGGAGAGTTTAAACTAGTTTTGCAGGGGGCTGAGAACCGGAGTCCCAGGTCAGTAAGGGAAGGATCGTACCAGAAGGTAGATATTAGGGAAAGTATTGAAAGGCAAAATTGAAATAACAAATATGAGGGGGTCAAATGATTTGAAGTGTGTGTATTTTAATACTTGGATTATTATGGTTAAAATTGTTGGACTTTGAGCATTAATCAGTACATGGAACTATGATGTTGTGGCCATTACTAAAACTTGGTTGAAAGAGGGGCAGGAATGGGTGATTAATGCGCCAGGTTTTAGAGGTTTTAGAAAAGATAGGAAGGAGGTAAAAAGAAAGGGGGGGTTGCACTACTAATCAGGGACGATATCACCGTGTCACAATGTCAGGGATATATAATGGACGGATCAGACACTGAGTCCATTTGGGTGGAACACAGAAATAGGAAGGGTGCAATCACACTGATGGATAGTCACCGTCACATTGAGGTACAGATTAAGGATATGTCTAAAATAATAGAGTTGTTGTCTTAGGGCATTTCAATTTCCCAGTTATAAACTGGAACCTTCTTAGTGCAAGGGGTTTTGATGGGGCTGAATTTGTTAATTGCATCCTGGAAGGTTTCTGAAATCAATATGTGGATGGTCTAACGAGAGGAGGGTCCGTACTGGACCTGGTGTGGCTGACCTTTCAGGGGGTGAGCAGATAGAGAACAGTAACCACAACTCCTTTCCACTCTGGATAGCTATAGACAAGGAAAGGCATGGCCCTTGCGAGAGAGTTTTAAATTGGAGGAGGGCAAATTACAAGGCCATTAGGCAGGAACTAAGAAGAGTTCATTGGGAACACCTTTCTTCTGGCAAGTCTGCATCAGACATAAAGATCAATTGCACAGAGTACAGTAAAGCTATGTTCCTATTAGAAGGATGGACAGGGATGGAAAGATAAGAGAACCTCGGATATCCAGAGAGGTGATGAACTAAATCAGGAAGAAAAAGGAAAAGTATGTAATGCTTCAGAAATTAAGATCAAACAAAGCATATGAGGAATTTAAAGAAGCCAGAAAAAAAACTAAAGGGAATTCAGAAAGCCAAGAGGGTCCATGAAAGTCCTTGGCACGTAGGATTAATGTGAATCCCAAGGTTCTATGTTTCACATCCTTCTGTTATACTTAACTCATCGGTCTCCAGCACTCCCACTGTGTGTACTCGCTGGAGTTCAGAAGAATGACGGGGGATATCAATTGAAAGCTATCGAATATTGAAAGGCCTAGTTAGAGTGGATGTGGAGAGGATGTTTCCTATAGTCTAGGACCAGAGGACACAGCCTCAGAATAGAAGGATATTGGGGTATATATCAGGGGGAAGGGGTAAGGGGAGGGGAGAGGGTAGATATTAGTATTTCATGTAATCAAGTTTGAAAACTCAATAAAAATTATATTTAAAAAAAGAATAGCGGGATATCCATTTAAAACAGATGAAAAGGAATTTCTTTAACAGAGGCAGTGAATCTGAGGACTTCATTGCCACAGATTGCTGTGCAGGCCAAGTCATCGAACATATCTAAAGTGTAGGTTTCAAAGGTGTAAAAGTGTCAGGGTGTCAAAGGTTATGGGGAGAAGGCAGGAGAATAGGGTTGACACTGACAATATATCAGCCATGATGGAATGGTGAAGCAGACTTGATGGGCTGAGTGGCCGAATTCTGGTCCTCTGTTTCATGGTCTTTTGGTAAAGGGGCACTATGTTTTAGGAAGACCTTTCTGGAAACGTTTCACACAGAGGCGTCATTCATCTGGCTAGGGTACACACCGCCTCAGTCACCCCAGCCTATCTCATCTGTAGTAAGCAGAGGTGACTCCAGCATTCTCACTTCAAAGGTCTCACTTGAATACAACTGCCCCAGGCTATCCCTGCTTTACTGCAACTTCCACACAAGCACCTCCTCTTCTATAAACCGGATATAGTTCATGAACTCACAACTGTTTTGCCTCAATCCTATACACTCTGTGTCCACCTCCTGTATAATTACAGATTAAAACATCAATTTAAGGTCTCCTCCTTTCTTTTGGCTCCATGTATAGATGACCACGCTGATCTTCAAGTAGACCAATTTTGTCCCTTGCTATTCTTTCACTTAATATATCTGTAGAAGCCTCTGGGATTCTCCTTCACCTTGTCTGACAGAGCAAGTCATGCTTTCTTTTAACCCTTCTGATTAAGTGATCTCTTGCATTTCTTATACACCTCAAACACCTTTACTTACTCTGCACCTCCTTCTTCTTCTTAAACAGAGCCTCAATGCCCCTCTAAAACCATTCCAAGACCTGTAAACTTTACCTTTTATTCTGACAGGAGCATACAAACGCTGTACTCTCAATATTTCACTTTTGAAGACCTTCCACTTACCAAGCATCTCTTTGCCAGAAAACTACTTGTCCCGATCCACAGCACCAAACACAAGATGCCGGAGGAACTCAGCAGGTCGGGTAGCATTGGTGGAGAAGAATAAACAGTCAATGTTTCGGGTCGAGGCCCTTCATCTAGACTCTCCACACATGATAGCCCCTTTCTGATGCCATCAAAATTGGCCTTTCTCCGATCTTGAAACTCATCCCGAGGACCAGAACTCTCCTTCTCCAATATTATATTTAAACTATTGAAATTATAATCATTAGGTCCAAACTGTTCCCCTTCACACTCTTCTGTTGCCTGCCCTGTCTCATTCCCTACTAAGAGATCCAGCATCACACTCCCTCTAGTTGGTATCTTAATATATTGATTGTTAGGCATATGCTGGAATTAGGTTTTATAGCAAATGCCAACTTTAGCAACCAATCTTTAGACCCGAACAGGTGCAAAAATAGAAATAAAAAAGTCGTGAGATAGTGTTCATGGATTCAATGTCCATTCAGAAAACGGATGGCAGAGGGGAAGAAACTGTTTGTGAATCGTTGAGTTTGTGCCTTCACACTTCTGTAGCTCCTTCTTGATGGTGTCAATGAGAACAGGCATGACTTGTGTGATGGGGGCCCCGAGGCATCACTTCTTGAATTCTTGCATACCTCGACACGGTTTTATCCCTTACTTGTTTCATCCCTTCCGACCTAGGTTCGTGACACTTCTCACGCTCTTAAACTTTTCGATAATTTTAGGTTCCCTGGCCCCCACCACTTTATTTTCACCATGGATGTCCAGTCCCTATATACTTCCATCCCCCATCAGGAAGGTCTCAAAGCTCTACGCTTCTTTTTGGATTCCAAACCTAATCAGTTCCCCTCCACCACCACTCTGCTCCGTCTAGTGGAATTAGTCCTTACTCTTAATAATTTCTCCTTTGGCTCCTCCCACTTCCTCCAAACTAAAGGTGTAGCTATGGGCACCCGTATGGGTCCCAGCTATGCCTGCCTTTTTGTTGGCTTTGTGGAACAATCTATGTTCCGTGCCTATTCTGGTATCTGTCCCCCACTTTTCCTTCGCTACATCGATGACTGTATTGGCGCTGCTTCCTGCACGCATGCAGAACTCGTTGACTTTATTAACTTTGCCTCCAACTTTCACCCTGCCCTCAAGTTTACCTGGTCCATTTCCGACACCTCCCTCCCCTTTCTAGATCTTTCTGTCTCTGTCTCTGGAGACAGCTTATCCACTGATGTCTACTATAAGCCTGCTGACTCTCACAGCTATCTGGACTATTCCTCTTCTCACCGTCTCTTGCAAAAACGCCATCCCCTTCTCGCAATTCCTCCGTCTCTGCCGCATCTGCTCTCAGGATGAGGCTTCTCATTCTAGGACGAGGGAGATGTCCTCCTTTTTTAAAGAAAGGGGCTTCCCTTCCTCCACTATCAACTCTGCTCTTAAACGCATCGCCCCCATTTCACGTACATCTGCTCTCACTCCATCCTGCCGCCACCCCACTAGGAACAGGGTTCCCCTGGTCCTCACCTACCACCCCACCAGCCTCCGGGTCCAACATATTATTCTCCGTAACTTCCGCCACCTCCAACGGGATCCCACAACTAAGCACATACTTCCCTCACCCGCCCCCCCTGCTTTCAGCAGGCATCGCTCCCTATGCGACTCCCTTGTCCATTCGTCCCCCCCATCCCTCCCCACTGATCTCCCTCCTGGCACTTATCCGTGTAAGCAGAACAAGTGCTACACATGCCCTTACACTTTTCCTCCCTTACCACCATTCAGGGCCCCAAACAGTCCTTCCAGGTGAGGCGACACTTCACCTGTGAGTTGGCTGGGGTGATATACTGCGTCCGGTGCTCCCGATGTGGCCTTTTATATATTGGCGAGACCCGACGCAGACTGGGAGACCGCTTTGCTGAACACCTACGCTCTGTCTGCCAGAGAAAGCAGGATCTCCCAGTGGCTACACATTTTAATTCCACATCCCATTCCCATTCTGACATGTCTATCCATGGCCTCCTCTACTTTAAAGATGAAGCCACACTCAGGTTGGAGGAACAACTCCTTATATTCCGTCTGGGTAGCCTCCAACCTGATGGCATGAACATCGACTTCTCTAACTTCCGCTAATGCCCCACCTCCCCCTCGTACCCCATCTGTTATTTATTTTTATACACACATTCTTTCTCTCACTCTCCTTTTTCTCCCTCTGTCCCTCTGAATATACTCCTTGCCCATCCTCTGGGTTCCTCCGCCCCCCCTTGTCTTTCTTCCTGGACCTCCTGTCCCATGATCCTCTCGTATCCCTTTTGCCAATCACCTGTCCAGCTCTTGGCTCCATCCCTCCCCCTCCTGTCTTCTCCCATCATTTTGGATCTCCCCCTCCTCCTCCAACTTTCAAATCTCTTACTCACTCTTCCTTCAGTTAGTCCTGACGAAGGGTCTCGGCCTGAAACGTCGACTGTACCTCTTCCTGGAGATGCTGCCTGGCCTGCTGCGTTCACCAGCAACTTTGATGTGTGTTGCTTGAATTTCCAGCATCTGCAGGTTTCCTGTTGTTTGCGTTTTTAGCTTCTTGAATGTGTTCTGGATACTGTGGAGGCTGGTGCCCATGATAGAGCTGATTATGTTTACAACTCTCTACAGATGGACGTTGATCAAAGGACTACCCACAATATCTTACAAAGGAATTTTAAAACAACAAACTGAAAGAAGGATAAACTGCAAGGGAAACTGCATTTTCCTTCACAGACACCATTAACCCAAGGACAGGATTTACAAATCTGGTTTCTCCGTTGTCAGCTGTGTGCAACATGCATAAAGCGTGTGTGAGTTTGACCACCAAAATAAACTTTAGGAGAAAAGTAATGGCACAGTATTAATTGGGTTAGGGGGCAGAGTGATAATAATTATGTTAACCACTGTGCAAGGCTTTAACAAAATTTAGATGACGAGCCACCCATTTTTAAAGGCAGGTCTTTCTGATAGCTGGAAGTGACTAGCTCTGACTGCCAGTCTGCAGGGTCAATCTCAATTCAGGCAGTGCAGGTGGATCCTTCGGTGATGTGATATTCTGTACCATGTCAGAAAACGGCTGGAAAATGGAGCAGCTGCGGTGATGCCTGATCGTGTGACCAGCCACATTCAAAATAACATAAATCTACTTCTCTGTGTTTGGTCACCTTCCCACAGGAAGGATGTAAATAAGGTTGAAAGAGTACAGAGAAAATCTACAAGGTCTTGCCTGGTCTGGAGAACCTGAGTTGTATGGAAAGATTGAATAGGTTAGGACGTTATCCCTTGGAATGCAGAGGATTGAGAGATTTGATAGAAGTATACAAAATTATGAGGGATATAGATAGGGTAAATGCAAGCAGGCTTTTTCCACTGAGATTGGGTGGGACTACTACTAGAAGTCATGGCTTAAGGTTGAAAGGTGAAAATTTTAAGGGGAACATGAGGGGGAACTTCTTCACTCAGATGGCCATGAGAGGGAGGATTGTGCTGCCAGCACAAATGGTGCATGCAGGCACAATTTCAATGTTTTTGACAGGTACATGGATGGTAGGGGTTGGACGGCTATGGTCTGGGTGTAGGTCGATGAGAATAAGCAGTTTAAGTGGGTCAGCGTGGACTAGATGCGCCAAAGGGCCTGTTTCTGTGCTGTACTTTTCTATGACTCTGTGACTCTATTTAAAATGACAATTTCAAATTTATTGTTTCCAGACTATAATGAATAAGTTCAATTCACTCTCCTGAAACACTCCCGTCCAGAGATTTTGTTTCATCCCGTTCTGCTGCACTGAACATGTGCCACATATAGCTTGACAATTCCTTTGACAAATAACGTCAGAAACAGCATGCTGGTGGTTTGGGCCCAGATCCATGCTAAAACTAAATTTCCATTACTCATTTGATGACAATTTTAAATTTCCATCAGTCCTGTTGAAGGATCTGGGACTGCAACGCTGACTGTTCACTCTTTTCTATAGAAGCTGCCTGACCTGCTGAGTTCCTTCAGCATTTTGTATGCATTGTGTTGAATTTCGAGCATCTGCAGAATTTCTTCTGTCTATGATTTACACTCCTCTACAAAGTCTCTTCAAGGGATGCATACCCTGAAGAAGTTCAAATCTTCCCTTCGACGGGAGTTCAGTAAAAACCTCTCTCTCTGCTCCCCCTCTGAGATCTCTGCTGCCCTCTGACTCTTCAACCATGTACTCACCCTGACCCACTACCACAGCCATGTATCCTTCCTGGGAGTTTGCCTTCGCCGCCATCTTGTGTTTCTCGGTTCAGACGCACTGAGAGCCGCAGGCACTCACATTCAATTAACTGCTTCTCCCTCCACATCCTACGCGCCACCCTTTCCGCTATGTGGAGATACTTGGTGGCCTTGTCCCAGTCCTTGCCACAGCTCCAGGGTTCTCTCTCCTCCCTCTGCCATGAACCTCTCCAATACTTTACCCTCCGCCCGTTACACCCTTTCAATCGCTGGTTTCTTCGCCTTCCTCACGTCCAGCAAGGATCAGAAGATCTCCCATCTCTAGACCACAGCTCTGGCAGCCCTTGACACCCCCAGACCACGATCCCTGCTGCCTCTCGCTTGACCTCAATACCATTGGATGCCCCCTGCTTATGAATCTCGCTGAATCCATCCTGGGCCCCGATGGCTCTGGACACCTCTGTACCAGTGAAATGACCATCGGCAACACCAGCTCCAACGACTCTGAGCGGATTCCGAACCCGGATTCCACCATCGTCAATGCTGGTCCCAGTGACCCCGGACACTTTCAAACTGCTGATTGTGCAACCGCGAGCTCAGGCTCCAGCCTGGACCTTGACCAACAGCACCACCAGGCCGAAACTTTACACACTGCCACTGGAACCCCCAGTCCCCCCTTCTCCCACCAATCCTCTGCAGTCACGAGTCTCTCAGGCCCCACCATCAGCTCTTGTGTGCTCAGGGCCTCCATCTTCATCTCACCACGACCTTCCTGAAAACCCCAGCCTCCCCCGCTTCAGACACTACCAACCCTCTTCCTCCCATTAATCCCAACTTTCATCCATGCCAGGTTTCACCATTCTGTCCAACCTTCCCTTTTCTGAGGTAGAATGTTCTGTCCTCAGTAAGGGTCTCGCCTTTGTCCCCCTGCACCCACACCTCAGTGGATTCCCTGCCCACCATATCGCTGAGCTCTTCTTCCACTGCCTCCATCTCCGAGCCTATTTCTTTGGCAAAGACTCTCCACCTTGCACTGATGACCCCTTGTCCCATCTTCAGACTTCCTCCTCTTCTTGGACACCCTGCTCTGGCCTTCTGCCTGCTCTGGATCTTCTTATCACCAGCTGCCGACAAGACATCAACTGACTGGACATTAACATTCCTCTCTCCAATTCCAACCCCACTCCTTCCAAACTCTTCTGCTCTGCACTCCCTCTGCACCAATCCTAACCTCACTATTAAACCCACAGATAAGGAGGGTGCTGTAGTAGTCTGACATACCAACCTCTAACTTGCTAAGGCCAGACAGCAGCTCTCAAACACATCCTCTTAATTATCCCTTGAACAGAACCCCTTGAAGGAGCACCACACCATTGTCTCCTGCACCACCACCAACACCATTGTCTCCACTGCCTTCAACCTCAGTCCCCACAGCCTACACCTTCCATTTCTACCTCCTACCCAAAATCCACAAACCTGACTGTCCATGTAGGCCCACTGATTTTGCATGTCCTGCCCCACAGAACGTAAATCTGCATACCTCAACTCTGTTTTATCCACCTTGGTTCAGTCCATTCCTACCTATATCCGTGACACTTCAGATACTCTTGATCTTTTCAAGTCCCTTGGCCCTGATCGCCTCTTTTTCACGGTGGACGTCCAGTCCCTTTACACTTCTATTCGCCATCAGGAGAAACGTAAAACTCTCTGTTTCTTTCTGGACAACAGACCCAACATGTGCCCCTCCACCACCACTCTCCTCCATCTGGCAGAATTGGCCTTCACCCTCAACGATTTCTCCTTTGGCTCATCCCACTTCCTTCAAACCCAAGATGAAGTCATGGGTATTCACATGTGTCCCAGCTATGCCTGCCTTTTTACTGATTATGTGGAATAGTCCATGTTCCAAGCCTACAGCAGCATGGATCCCCAAATCTTCCCACACTGCATCAATGACTGTATTGGTGAGGATTTGTGCATCTACGCTGAGCTCATTGATTTCATCAACTTTGCATCCAAATTCCACCTTGTCCTCAGATTTACTTGGTCCATATCTAACATCTCTCTCCCCTTTCTCAATCTCTCAGGAGCCAGCCTATCTACAGATATCTTTTATGAACCCTCTGACTCTCACAGCTATCTAGACTGTACCTTTTCCCACTCTGTCACTTTTAAAAATGCCATTCCCTTTTCTCAGTTCCTCTGTCTCCCCCGCATCAGCTCTCAGGATGGGGCTTTTCATTCCAGAACACTGAGATGGCCTCCTTCTTCAAAAAAGGGGGCTTCCCTTCCTCCACCATCAGCACTGCCCTCATCCGCATCTCTTCCATTCTGCACACACCTGCCCTCACCCCATTCTCTCGTTGCCACACTAGGGATAGGGTTCCGCTTGTCCTCACCTACCACTGCACAAACCACTACATCCAGCACATAATTCTCCATAACCTCCACTATCTGCAATGGCATCCCACAACCAGGCATATCTTCCGCACACCCCCCCCCCCACCCACTTTCCACTTTCCACCAGGATTGCTCTGTCCACCATTAAAAGCAGGATATCCCAGTGGTCATCCATTTCAATTCTACTTCCCATTCCCATTCTGACATGCCAGTCCATGGCCTCCTCTACTGCCAGGATGACATCACACACAGATTGGAGGAGCAACACCTTATATTCCATCTGGGTCGCCTCCAACCTGATGGCATGAACAGCAATTTCTCAAACTTCTGGTAGTTGGTCTCCCCACCCCCCCAACTCCCCTTTACTATTCCCCGTTTTTGTTTCGCTCTCACACCTTCTGTTCTTACTTGTCCATCACTTCACTCTGGTGATCCTCATCCTTCCCTTTCTCCCATTGTCTTCTGTCCTCTCCAACAGATTCCCCCTCTCCAGCCCTTTATCTCTCGCCAATCAATTTCCCAGTTCTTAACTTCACCCTCGTGCCCTCTCCCACTTTTACCTATCACCTACCAGCTTGTACCTCTTTCTCCACTCCCCCACCTCCTTATTCTGATTTCTCCCTTTCCTTTCCAGTCCCAATGAAGGGACTCGGCCTGAAATATTGAACATTTGCTCTTTTCCATGGATGCTGCCTGGGATGCTGAGTTCCTCCAGCACTTTGTGTGTGTTGTTTTTGACTACCTTGTCCTCTCCATCTCAGGTTGGGTCAGTAATAGACATCCATCATTACATCTGTGTGGCTGTACCTTCTTAAAAGCTTATGGCAGAAACTGTTTCACAGTTTGCCTTTGCAGGGTCTTGGGTGGGCTATGCTCATAAGAGGATGAAACAGAAAATGCAACAGAAGTAGGGTGGAGAGAGGAATGATGATAGTGACAATACCAGTCAATATTCACTAGGTAAATTCAAATTACTGCAACATATGCAATGGTAACAAAATGAAGACTCATACAGCACAGATAACAATGAAAATAATTGCAAAGAAAAGAAGGGAAATGCAAATAGTTTGCAAGTGGCATGGTGTCACAGAAGACAACATTAGCATTTTGTTTTATTTGCATTTCTGGACGATGCCAGACTTGTGAGCAAGGTTGGCAGGGAAAGAAGCTTCTACTGGTGTTCCATGAGGTCCAGGCAGATTAGGAAAGTTCAGATGTTAATGAAATGAGAGACTGCTTGCTTTTAAGAGGTAGAGATAAAATTATTTGAGATTTGGAGGCAACTCATAAAAAGCTTTTTTTTAAAAATTCTGTTTGAAATGTGGTGGAAACATTTCCCATGATTTAGACAATGCATTATACTAACATTCCTGATTTCTGACAGCAACTCTGGTAGCACATATGAGTTTTGATGAGGCAAATTGAATATACTCAAGTTCACAATTTCTTCTCAAAGGATCACTGGCCTGTCAAATGTTAGCACAACCATATTCTGGGTATTGTACTGTCTATTTCCTAAACTCAGACTTTTCTAATAATTTCAACAACACCAGCTCTACCTGCCAGTCCACAGAGTCATTCTCAATTCAAGCTGTGCAGATGGATCACCTAATGATGCAATGTTCTGTGTTACGTACCCCGTAACTGGGTTGGCAAACCAGCAGAAATGGACCACTTAGTTGGAGTCTGGATTACTGGAACTAAGAAAGTTTTATTAAAGAAATAAGTAACACAGTACTCTAAACATAAGGATATAAATGCAACAGGTTAGCAATGAATAAACACACATGTACACAAAACTAGGATAATAGGATCAATCAAGCTCTATCGCAGTCTAGGGGTAAAATGATCAGTCTCAAGTGACACGGAGTTCAGTTCAATTTAGTTCAGTTCGCAGTAATCGCTGTTGTGCCATTGGGGAGAGAGAGAGAGAGAGAGAGCAAATGAATATGCAAATCGGATTCCAAACAGACCTTCGATATTCCTCGCAGTTAGCTTCCGGGTGAGCCCTTTGTAATGTCTTCTGCGGTCACCGACTGTGACCCCTCCACTCCAGATACGATCGTTCTTCTGCAGTGAACCCGGCACCCAGGCAAGGGCGGACACACACACCAGGTTCCCGCCGACCATATCTTTCCACCCTGTGCATCTGTGGCTGGTCCCGCGACCAGACCTCCAAAACTTCCACCAACTTGTGGGGGCACACCGCTTCCAGGGTCTCATTACCTGGTGGTGTCGTGGTGTCCCTTGCCTCAGCGAACCTGTCCCTTTTATCCCCCTGCTGGGGTATCAGCTGTCCATCAAACTTCAAACAGTTCAGATTCAAAGCAACCGGTCTTGACAATACTCGGAACTGTGTCTCCCTTTCGTTAATCTCTCTCATCCTCCATTAACATTTCAGAATGTTCCCCCATTGTCCTCTTATCCACATCAATCTTCTGATAATTTGGTCTGTTGTCACATCTGTACCATGTGAGAAATGTGTTGGAGCAGTTCAGGTGTGACCCAATCATGTGACTAGTTGCTTGACAATAACAACTATTATCTGATCCTAGAAGAGTCTGGGTAGATTATTTAAAGTAGCAATTTAAATTTATTGTTTCCAAACTATAATGAGAGTGGGCAACCAACTTTCAAACTCCCCACTCAATACATTAGCAGAAGAAAAGAGAGGTCCTTCATACCCAGGATCAAATTATAGAATGGCAATGGGGCCAACACCAGAAAAGAGGTACCAAGAGATTGGATGTGTAGCAGAAAAGGTCAATGCATCAGTTACATAGCAAATAGCCATTTTCCCACAGCTGCACTACCACACTCAGAAGCTGCTCCATTCACCAATCATTACTCCATGCCCCCATACACACTTACACCACTCATTCCTCATGTCTCTTGTTACAGGGGTCTACCCCTTAATAATAATGGTCAGAGAGGCACAGAGAAGATCTGTAATTACAGACAAGTACATTTATTGTCTCAACAGGAGATTATATACCTTTACACAACCCAAATACCTGTGTGCACACATACTAAGTTTTCCTAACTCTCCTTGAACATCGACTCTCCATGACCTATGAAGGGTCTCAACTTGAAATCTCAACTACTTATCCTTTTTCATAGATGCTGCTTGGCCTACTGAGTTCCTCCAGCATTTCGTGTGTGTTACTTTACATAATAAATAGCTACTCATCTGAGAGCAGTCTCAGGTTTAGCAGGTCATTAGCTGAAACACCTTGTGTCCACTTTCATTAGCTCTGATTAAATTATCTCAGGGCACGCATTAGTTCTCAAGCAGTTTGCAAGATGGAGGTTACAGAGCAGCTTCACAAAAGAACGACAACTATTTTGCCTACTTCCACTGTCCTAGATTCATTCAAATTCAGCAATTTGGAGACTGTCATTCTTTCTGGCCAACACACTCAAACCCACATCTCTTAAAGTAAACATATTCTCAGCTATTGAATCATGGCAGCAAATTTACATAAACACAATGCAACACATTCCTTCTTCTTTCTTGCAGGAATAAGTATTACGTAACTGTCATGTGCAGGATCAACAGTCTGCAGCCGTTATTACACCGTCTCCATGGATCTGACTGATACAGAGCCTCAGGCCAAAACATTGACTATCTATTCATTTTCATAGGTCCTGCCTGACCTGCTGAGTTCTTCCAGCATTCTGTGTGTGTTTCTTTGGATATCCAGCATCTGCAGACCTTCTTGTGTTTATGATTAAATACCACAGAGTCAATGGCCAGCACCAATGCAAGGATTATTTTAAAAGATGTCGTTGCTTCTAATTAGTTGTCCTCAGGACTGCTGCCAAGATTATTCTGGATGCTACCATTTAAATGACTTTGAGAGTTACACAGTATCCTAGCAAGTCATGCTCCCGTAGATGCCTCAGTCTGCTAAGGCATACTGTATCTCCAACTGGAGTGAGAGTGCCTCAGCTGGCTGTGCTTTCTCAGGATAATCCTGAGCAGTAGGTGTGACAAAAGCATGTGAAAGGGAGAAAGTCAACAATTATATCACATATTACAATCATAGTTACTACCTCAGTATAGCAACACTAACTTTGCACGACATGGATTTCTTTCTTGTTCAAATTGCATTTTCTTTTGTATAATTTATTTTTAATTTATATTTTTCTTGTGAATGTGTCTCTCATGCAAGTAAATTTTAATTGTGCTTATGCATCCAGGTACTTGTGCTTATGACCATAAATTTGACTTCTGACTTTTGTCTGTATAGCATGGTTGATGACTGGATACATTAATGTAGTCTGTACTCCCCCGGAGGTTGATGAAGCCATTTTATCTTCAGAGCCAAGTACCACACTGCCTGTATTCAAGCAATGTCACATGGATACTCTCCCAAGTGGGAGCTCTTCAAAAACAAGTACTCAATTCCCAGAATACTCTGGCGGGAGAAACTCTCAAATACAGATATCTTTTCCTCTTCCTCCTCGTTTGAGACTATCAGTGGCTTTGGTAAGTGCTGGGAAATACATCTGCCTCAAACTGTAAACTCATATTTGGGCACAAGAAATTGTGATTGAGACTGCGTGACTAACGTATTCATGAACTAACGTTTGTTTGCTTTGCTGTGGTTCATACCTATGGGGCCACAGGGGAATCAAATTCTTGGTGCTTTCTCAGCTGTTCCTCTCCACTTCTGTGGAAAAAGATAAACCAGCAAACTTTCCAAAACATTTTCAATTACAGATACACAAAGTCCCCTGCGGATAAAACACTCAAGGGAAAGATTTCCTCTGTTTGTTAATCATAGCAACACTGTAGACAATTCTTATAACAGGTGAAATGTTCCCGCAACAGCAAACAACAAAAAAAGGTTGTTCATTTCCTCACCAAATCACTTCATATTCGTGAAAATTCACATTTATATAGGTATAATCTATCATGCAGAGTGTGAAAATGCTAATGCTTCTTGCTCACTATGTAGATACAACATTCTTTCATCCCAATCTTTTTGACAGCGTTTTCTATGTTGCTATTACGTCCAATGCTTAAAGTTCATGAATCACTGCTCAGAGAAGTTCAGATTGTTTGATATGGCTTCTACATTTATCTTGATCATTCTACTGGAGGTATTAAACAGTAGGTGGAGCCCTGAGCACTCATAATACAATATATTGTACTGCACTAATAAAGCTAGAATTTTTTCCTTTCTCCAGCCCAGGAGAAAAGAGAACAATGAGCTCCTGAGGATTTCCCATGTTTGTCCATAGTGTTGCTGGCTAGCTTTTAAATGGAGAGGTTACTCCTGGGCATTCTGCCAGTGTGGTATTTACACAGAGTAGGCGCACCAGTACGGATACTCCCAGAGGAAAGTCTTCAGTTATTCATCAAAATTACCAGGACTTTGCTGACTCCCGGGTGATCTCTGTGTTGTTTTTTCTCATTATCTTCTTCTACCTATACTGATTCCACGCTCATAGTAAGAGGGCTCTTAAAGGAATTTATGCCAATGAATTAACAAGTACAAGGCAACGCCAATTTCAACTTGCACTTCAGAATTTCAGGGATTGTCTAAATTTGTGATAAATTTTGCCTGAACAACACACACACACACACACACACACACACACACACACACACACACACACACACACTATCTTTTAAATTCTTAAGGAGAACAGTTTACCTTGCCCTCAGCAGCAACATACATGGGTGGCTGTTGTGTGTTACAAGAACAGTACAAAACAGGCATTAGCAGGTTTGGAAATTCATACTTATTAACTACTCTTTTCGAATTACATTTTACAAATGCTACAAATTCATAAGGACTTCAGGTTTATAGATATGTTTCCATATTCTTCATGTCTCTATGACTGTAAGTTGTCAAAATATTTTTAGAACTTTCCTCATCAATTTCCCATGACCCAACAATATCTACCTATCAATAAAATCTTTGGGACACTCAACACCTTCTATGTTCTAATGGAAATTAGTTTATATTTTCCTCAGCAGAAAAATACACAGATGGATTTTACAGGTTTTTAAATTCGTAATCATTAAGTTACTTCGGTGGTTATGAACGACAAGGTTTGTAAATAGATTATATTATTTGCTATTCCATTTTCTCCATGATATTTTTATCCTGATCCTGAATCAGACAAAGTATTGCCTTTGTCAGCATGTTTCCATTTTATTAAATTATCAATTGCACAAAAATTCATATTCTTTTATTCAGTCCATTTTCTTGCATAACTTATGTAATACTTGTTTTGAGAATGCATGATAGCACTTTTACACCATCCTGTTCCCTATACTGTACCTGCAAGTTATTCTAAATCTAACTTCTCACTTAAATACTCCATTGTTCTGATTATTATGTCCATTCAGTACTCTTGGAAAAGCCTTTAGGTATTTCTGTCTGCATCTTCATTGTTGTCATTAAAGCTCTCTTTAAAATTGATCTCTTCAACTCAGCCTATGATCAGTCCTCTTCATATCCCCTCTCATAACTCTATATCTACTCTAATGTTCATAAAGCATGTCTTAATATTTCAATGTGGATGTAATTAACTGTATTACATGACAAGAAAAAAGTAAAACTTATTACTACTGTCTACTTCTGTGCCTTTTTCTTGTTGATCAACAAGCCTAGACTCGTATTGATCTCGAAAATAAATGTAAGTTTTCAGAAGAAATAATGGAGGAATAGATTAATGCCTGAAGACATTACTACCACCTTATAAGTTAATACCAACTTATACATCATATATTTGGTTCCCTCGGGACAGCCAGAGGATGTGACTGACACTGCATTAATGCCAGACTCAGCTACCAGAATGAAGAGAAATGCCTTTTCTTTTTATTTAGTTACACAATTCTGGCAAGCTTACTCAGATATGTGCTACAACTATACCAATGTCTTGTTGCATTAAATATATTTATTATTTGTGAAATAAAGTCACATTAAATACAAATTTTAATTATATGTATTGAAGCAAAAAACACTTTGTTTTATACCGATCATTTAATGTTAAAAATGAAATGACTATTAACTTAGCATCTTATGGACAGGCATCATTTTATGAATAATGATTACTTTATCACAGACAGTACAAAATTATAGTACATTAATTAAGGGGCTATTCATTTCCCCAGTTAACATTAATACAGCTGAGTGTTATCCAAACTTTCTTATTACGCTTTTATCTGGACAACATTGCAATGTTCGCCTTATATATTACTAAATATGGCAATAAAACAACTTCAGTTGGGGGAAGACATAACAACTATTTCCTTTAATAATCAATTCACATTAGTGAAGGATACAATATTATTGACACCTGCTAGCAAATTAAAATAATTGCTGACCAATTTATTTCGATCTTCATGATTTATTAATGCTCTTGGACAAAATCTTGTACCACTTTGTACTCAGAAGGGGAACCTGTAGAAGGAAAAGTACAGTGAAAAGTAGTTAAAGTTATCCGATCATTTGATCCAAATATTAAAAGTATTTAATGCCTTAACTAGTTTATTTTTCATGCACTACCTACCAACAGCTGATGAGCGTTTTCCCATGAGTGCAACAAACCCGTCATCTAACTGAGGTTCTGTGAAATAAGTTATAAATACGGTAAGTTCATCAATTTATATTATAGATTCTATAATGTTTATCATTATCAAATGTCTCTTATTTATAACAATGGAGTTTATTTTTCTTGACCAAATAATAATTAAACAAGAGATATGTGCCATATTTACTTGCGTGAGCAACAATTATTATGCTACGTAAAACTTAACATCTATAAATATTTTCAACATCCATTCTGCATCACACTGTGAGAAAACAATGGGATGCGTTCAGAGATGATGTTGGAGATACTGCAACCTTTTGCTGAATGACATCTTGAACAGAAAGTTATTCCCATAAATGGGAAGATAACAGGTCTCTGCCAAGTGCCCGCACATCCCAGAAGGCGGACAGGGAGATACTGTAGATAAAAAAGCGTATAGGATATTTCCCTTTATTGAACAAGGCATAAAGAAGGGAATTGTATATGATTCTTAGGATGCATGGGGGTCTTTGGCGAATTGGCTGTTTGGATACAGAACTGGCTTGTTCATGTAGAAGACAAAATGCTGTGGTCAAAGGAACTTATTTGAACTAGAGACCTGTAATTAGTGATGTTCTGCAGTGATCTGTGCTGGGACCTCTGCTGTTGGTGATGTGTATAAATGACCTGGATGAAAATGTACATGCGTGGGTCAGTAAGATTTCAGATGATACCAAGATTGGTGGAGTTGTGGATAGTGTAGAAGAGTGACAAAGAATACAGTGCAATATAGATCAATTGCAGATATGGGCAGAGAAATGGCAGATGAGTTCAATCCAGCATCTTGGTAGGGCAAATGCAAGGAGACAGTACACTTTTAAGGGCAAGATCTTTAACAGTGTTGCTGAGCAGAGAGATGTTGAAGTCCAAGTTCATAGCTGCTTGAAAGTTGTTATATAGGTCATTAGGATGGTTAAGAAAACTTAGGTAACACTTGCTTTTATTAGTTGAGGCACTGAGTTCAAAAGTCAAGACGTTATGTTGCAACTTTATAAAACTCTGGTTAGGCCACATCTGGAGTTTTGCATACAGTTCTGGTCACCCCATTATAGGAAGGAAGTTGAGGCTTCGGAGAGAATGCAGAAGGGGTTTACCAAGATGCTGCCTGGGTGAAAGGGCATGTGCTATCACGAGAAGCTGGATATACTTGGGTTGTGTTCTCTGGAGCAGCAGAGGCTGAGGGGAGATCTGATAGAGGTTTATAAGGTTATGACAGGCATGCATGGAGGAGACAGGAGATATCTTTTTCTGAGTAGAAATGTCTAATACAATAGGGCATGCATTAAAAGTGAGGGGGGGTAGGTTCAAAGGGGACGTGAGGTTTTTTGCTTAGAGAATGTTGGATGCCTGGAATGCACTGTCTGCTATTGTGATAGAGGCAAATACATTAGAGACTGTTATGAGATGTTTAGATAAGCACATGAATATGAGGAAGATGGAGGGATATGGCTATTGTGGATATGGTCTAGGGAAGTATTGCAGTAGATTTAAACATTGTTATTATTGTTAAGACTGAATTCACCATCTTGAAAACTTCTGAGACCAAGAGGTCATGTTGGAAAAGAATTGATGAAAGGTCCAGACCTGCACAAATAAATAGTTATGTTTACAAGTACTATAGAATAGCTGCTGAATTATACTGTTTAATAGCCATAAAAACATTCCATTTGAAAAATGAGCTGTAACATCATAAGATGTGAGCTATTTTAGTTCTCAGCAAACTTCTGCATTTCCTTCAGCACAGTTTTAAAAATTAAGGATACAACATCATAAACTAAAGAGCTGGTAGATCATCTTGTTTATGCAATGAATATTAGAAAACTAAGACTTCAATGTTGAATGTAGTTCAATATATTACAATGGAGTAAAAATAACTATTTTGCAGAATCTACTGGGCATTACTGTAAATCTCATATATTAGCCTATTTTTCAAAACTTACGTTTTTGACTCATTGGCTTGTTTCCTGGAATAGAGAAAAAACAAATATTTTACTTATCCAACAAACCTCCAAACAATAGGAAACATTTTCTTAGATTGAGTTGTTGATCCTCTGGAACGATTTTATCTAATGAATTTGTTGTTACAATGCATCTCCAATTCATTGGTACAAATAATAGGTGAATGATTTCAAGCATTATTCCCTTTCAATATTATTGACTGACTCATAAATTACATTCATTATCTGAGAATAAATCTAAACTTTGCTTCCTCTTGAGTGAGTTATTACTGCTGACACCTTGGAAACCATATTTTAATACAATCTACTTGTTAAATTACTTAACACAGCAGCTGTAAATCATTTCCCACAAGGTCAAATCAGATAATTATAGTGTTTTCCTTTCACACTGGCTTCAATTCTCTGATAGAGATATTAAACAATTTTGGTTAATATAGCCATTAGGAACATCTACACACGGGAACAGTAAATTACTAAATGAAATATAACAGTGATCATTCCTTTTATATCTGAAGCAAAGACATCTACTTCTTTGGTGATTCAATATATTTCAATAGCCTGGTTTGCACTCATTGGCAAGCGAATGGCTTTGTTCATTAACCTTGTACATTGTCATAGAGATTGTTTATGAGTTTGCTACCAGAGAATTCTACAAATCTTGTGTCTTGTCCGGGGCTGCATGGGAATGGTAAAGGGAAGAGGGGCCCTCCGTGATCTCTGCTGCCCTCTAGCGCTTTGACCATGTCTGATTTCTCAAACTTCCAGTAATTGTCCCACCTTTACTATTCCCCCTTCCCATTTCCCACTCTCACCTTATCTCCATACCTGCTCATCACCTCCCTCTGATGCTCCTGCCCCTTCCCTTTCTTCCATGGCCTTTATCTCTTTCACAGCTATTTACTTCACCCCTCTCCCTCTCCCAATTTCACCTATCACCTACTACCTTGTACTTCTTCCTCCTCCCCCAGTTCCACAAAACTGATACCCAATAAGAATAACCATGACGGGTGGATGCTGCAACTATTTGGTTTTGCTTGAACAAATGGACCCAGACTCGGTAGTTCCTCCGAGACACACTTTATTGATAATACAGGGAAGAAAATAGAGAGTTGTGAGAGATGCTTTATATTGTACACTACCTATACCACTAATAGGTAGGGCTAATGTAGGCAACCCCTAGTAGTCTACACTGCTGAGTATACTTAGCAACGTCTGTGTGGTCCCTGAAGCAGGCGATTGTCCGTGGACTGGCTAGGGTGGAGGTCCTTGGCTCCAGTTCAGCTGCTCGTCCCAAAGGTGGGACCCAGGCGAGTGGTCTGCCCAGGAAAGAACTTTCCCTCCTTTATAGCACTATCGCCACCTCCCAGTCCAGCTGGAAGGGACTAGGCATCCAATCTGATGCTTACACGACCCTAACTTGGCCCAATCCAAGTCCTGGCCACGTATTAAGTCAACATACATCCTCCATACCTGCAAGTACCAAGGTCGGGTGACCTTTAGCAACTGGCCTTTACCCCCTCAGGGACAATGCATCCTATTAATCTTACAACCAAGCAATATAAAAAAAAAACATTCTTTAGAGATTAGGTGATTAATTACTTTTACATAAATCAGCACTTTTAGTTTGCTCTCAGGCATATTATCCGGTAGACCAGAGACACATGTTGTTCTCCCCTTATCTAGTATCAAGGGTCAATCTGCCCAACAACATAACAGGCCCACAAATTTCTAATTGTCAACCATTTCCCTGCCATGCCAATTTTCATACCCACACACACCTATCCATACACCATACACTTAGCTATACCCGCCCCAAGACCTTCCACCTTCTTTTCCTGACCTCAGCTTCTTTCCTCAGTTCTGATGAAGGGTTTCGGACCAAAGCGACAACTGTTTATTGAATGTGTGTGTAAAGACAAAGCAACATTGCTTTCAGAAGAACTTTGATAGAGTGGCATAAATAATGATAATTAAGGGAACGTCTGTAGATATTGAGGTAGAATATAAAAAGAGGTGGGATATTTATTTGAAAAGTGTAAATATATGATACATGGAAAGAATAGGGTTTGAACTGGTCCCTTTGGTGAGTGAACATGCTTGCTTTTCTATTATCATTTCCCCTGTACATTTATACTTCGTGAGGTTATATAAGGTTATATACTCCATGAGGTTCATGAGGTGGAAGTTAGGAACAGGAAGGGGTCAATAACTCTACTGGGTGTTTTTTATAGACCACCCAATAGTAACAGGGCCATTGCAAAGCAAATAGGGAGACAGATTCTGGAAAGGTGTAATAATAACAGGGTTGTCATGGTGGGAGAATTTAATTTCCCAGATATCGATTGGCATCTCCCTAGAGCAAAGGGTTAAGATGGATGGAGTTTGTTAGGTGTATTCAGGAAGGTTTCCTGACACCATATGTAGATAAGACTGCAAGACGAGAGGCTGTACTTGATTTAGTTGGGTGTCTGATCTCTAAGTGGAGGAGCATTTTGGAGATAGTGATCATAATTCTATCTCCTTTACCATAGCACTGGAGACGGATAGGAAATGAGAAGTTAGGGAAGCGTTTAATTGGAGTAGGTGGAAATATGAGGCTATCAGGCAGGAACTTGGAAGCATAAATTGGGAACAGATGTTCTCAGCGAAATGTACGGAAGAAATGTGGCAATCGTTCAGGGGATATTTGCGTGGAGTTCTGCATAGGTACGTTCCAATGAGACAGGGAAAGGATGGTAGGGTACAGGAACCGTGGTGTACAAAGGCTGTCATTAATGTAGTTAAGAAGAAATAAAAGCTTACAAAAGGTTCAAAAAAATAAGTAATAATAGAGATTCAGAAGATTATAACGCCAGCAGGAAGGAATTTAAGAATGAAATTAGGAGAGCCAGAAGGGGGCATGAGAAAGCCTTCGCAGACAGGATTAAGGAAAGCTCCAAGGTATTCTACAAGTATGTGAAGAGCAAGACGATGAGACGTGAGAGAATAGGACCAAACAAGTGTGACAGTGGAAAAGTGTGTATGGAACTGGAGGAAATAGCAGAGGTACTTAATAAATACTTTGTTTCTGTATTCACTATGGAAAAGGATATTGGCGATTGTGAAATTCTCTGCCACAGGAAACAGTTGAGGCCAGTTCATTGGCTATATTTAAGAGGGAGTTAGATATGGCCCTTGTGGCTACGGGGGTCAGGGGGTATGGAGGGAAGGCTGGGGCGGGGTTCTGAGTTGGATGATCAGCCATGATCATAATAAATGGCGGTGCAGGCTCGAAGGGCCGAATGGCCTACTCCTGCACCTATTTTCTATGTTTCTATGATTGTAGGGATGACTTACAGCAGACTGAAATGCTTGAGCATATAGACATTAAGAAAGAGGATGTGCTGGAGCATTTGGAAAGCATCAAGTTGGACAAGTCTTTGGGACCGGACGAGATGTATCCCAGTCCACTGTGGGAGGCGAGGGAGGAGATTGCTGAGCCTCTGGTGGTGACCTTTGCATCATCAATGGGGACAGGAGAGGTTCCGGAGGATTGGAGGGTTGCGGATGTTTTTCCCTTGGAGTAGAGATAGCCCAGGAAATTATAGAATGAGTCTTACTTCAGTGGTTGACAAGGTGATGGAGAAGATCCTGAGAGGCAGGATTTATGAACATTTGGAGAGGCATAGTATGATCAGGAATAGTCAGCATGGCTTTGTCGAAGGCAGGTCCTGCCTTACGAGCCTGATTGAATTTTTTGAGGATGTGACTTAACACATTGATGAATGTAGAGCAGTAGATGTAGTGTATATGCATTTCAGCAAGGCATTTGATAAGGTACCCCATGCAAGGCTTATTGAGAAAGTAAGGAGGTGTGAGATCCAAGGGGACATTGCGTTGTGGATCAGGAACTGGTTTGCCCACAAAAGGCAAAGAGTGGTTGTAGATGGGTCATATTCTGCATGGAGGTTGGTGACCAGTGGTGTGCCTTAGGGATCTGTTCTGGGACCCCTACTCATCGTGATTTTTATAAATGACCTGGACAAGGCAGTGGAGGGATGGGATAGTAAATCTTCTGATGACACAAAGGTTGGGGGTGTTGTGGATAGTGTGGAGGGCTGTCAGAGGTTACAGTGGGACATCAATAAGATGCAAAACTGCGCTGAGAAGTGGCAGATGGAGTTCAATCCAGATAAGTGTGAATTACTTCATTTTGCTAAGTCAAATATGATGGCAGAATATAGTATTAATGGTAAGACTCTTGGTAGTGTGGAGGATCAGAGGGATCTTGAGGTCCGAGTCCATAGGACACTCAAAGCTGCTATGCAGGTTGACTCTGTGGTTAAGAAGGCATACGGTGCATTGGCCTTCATCAATCGTGGGACTGAGTTTAGGAACAGAGAGGTAATGTTGCAGCTTTATAGGACCCTGGTCAGACCCCACTTGGAGTACTGTGCTCAGTTCTGGCCACCTCACGACAGGAAGGATGTGGAAACCATAGAAAGGGTGCAGAGGAGATTTACAAGGATATTGCCTGGATTGGGGAGCATGCTTTAGGAGAATAGCTTGAGTGAACTCGCCCTTTTCTCCTTGAAGCGACGGAGGATGAGAGCTGACCTGATAGAGGTGTATAAGATGATGAGAGGCATTGATCGTGTGGATAGTTAGAGGCTTTTTCCCAGGGCTGAAATGGCTAGCACGAGAAGAGACGGTTTTAAGGTGCTTGCAAGTAGGTACAGAGGAGATGTCAGGGGTAAGTTTTTTTACACAGAGAGTGGTGAGTGTGTGGAATGGGCTGCCAGTGACGGTAGTGGAGGCGGATATGATAGGATCTTTTACGAGACTCCTGGATAGGTACATGGAGCTCAGAAAAATAGAAGGCTATGGGTAACCCTAGGTAATTTCTAAAGTAGGGATATGTTCGGCACAGCTTTGTGGGCTGAAGGGCCTGTATTGTGATGTAGGTTTTCTATGTTTCTATGTTTCTATAATGTTCCAATATTCTACTGAAAACACAAATTATAATAGAACATAGAATAGTACAGCACAATACAGGCCCTTCGGCCCACAATGTTGTGCCGACCCTCAAACCCTGCCTCCCATATAAGCCCCCAAATTAAATTCCTCCATATACCTGTCCAGCAGTCTCTTAAACTTCACTAGTGTATCTGCCTCCATCACTGACTCAGGCAGTGCATTCCATGCACCAACCACTCTCTGAGTAAAAAACCTTCCTCTAATATCCCCCTTGAACTTCCCACCCCTTACCTTAAAGCCATGTCCTCCTGTACTGAGCAGTGGTGCCCTGGGGAAGAGGCGCTGGCTATCCACTCTATCTATTCCTCTTATTATCTTGTACACCTCTATCATGTCTCCTCTCATCTTCCTTCTCTCCAAAGAGTAAAGCCCTAGCTCCTTTAATCTCTGATCATAATGCATACTCTCTAAACCAGGCAGCATCCTGGTAAATCTTCTCTGTACCATTTCCAATGCTTCCACATCCTTCCTATAGTGAGGTGACCAGAACTGGACACAGTACTCCAAGTGTGGCCTAACCAGAGTTTTATATAGCTGCATCATTACATCGCGACTCTTCAACTCTATCCCTCGACTTATGAAAGCTAACACCCCATAAGCTTTCTTAACTGCCCTATCCACCTGTGAGGCAACTTCCAGGGATCTGTGAACATGTATCCCCAGATCCCTCTGTTCCTCCACACTACCAAGTATCCTGCCATGTACTTTGTACTCTGCCTTGGAGTTTGTCCTTCCAAAGTGTACCACCTCACACTTCTCCGGGTTGAACTCCATCTGCCACTTCTCAGCCCACTTCTGCATCCTATCAACGTCTCTCTGCAATCTTTGACAATCCTCTACACTATCTACAACACCACCAACCTTTGTGTCATCTGCAAACTTACCAACCCACCCTTCTACCCCGCACATCCAGGTCGTTAATAAAAATCACGAAAAGTAGAGGTCCCTGAACAGATCATTGTGGGACACCACTAGTCACAATCCTCCAATCTGAATGTACTCCCTCCACCACGACCCTTTGCCTTCTGCAGGCAAGCCAATTCTGAATCCACCTGGCCGAACTTCCCTGGATCCCATGCTTTCTGACTTTCTGAATAAGTCTACCGTGTGGAACTTTGTCAAATGTCTTACTAAAATCCATATAGATCACATCTACTGCACTACCCTCATCTATATGCCTGGTCACCTCCTCAAAGAATTCTATCAGGCTTGTTAGACACGATCTGCCCTTCACAAAGCCATGCTGACTGTCTCTGATCATACCATGATTCTCTAAATGCCCATAGATCCTATCTCTAAGGATCTTTTCCAACAGCTTTCCCACCACAGATGTAAGGCTCACTGGTCTATAATTACCTGGACTATCCCTACTACCTTTTTTGAACACAGGGACAACATTTGCCTCCCTCCAATCCTCCGGTACCATTCCCGTGGATAACGAGGACATAAAGATCCTAGCCAGAGGCTCAGCAATCTCTTCCCTCACCTCGTGGAGCAGCCTGGGGAGTATTCCATCAGGGCCCGGGGACTTATCCATCTTAATGTATTTTAACAACTCCAACACCTCCTCTCCCTTAATATCAACATGCTCCAGAACATCAACCTCACTCATATTGTCCTCACCATCGTCAAGTTCCCTCTCATTGATGAATACTGAAGAGAAGTATTCATTGAGGACCTCACTCACTTCCATAGCCTCCAGGCACATCTTCCCACCTTTATCTCTAATCAGTCCTACCTTCACTCCTGTCATCCTTTTTTTCTTCACATAATTGAAGAATGCCTTGAGGTTTTCCTTTCCCCTACTCGCCAAGGCCTTCTCATGCCCCCTTCTTGCTCTTCTCAGCCCCTTCTTACGCTCCTTTCTTGCTTCCCTATATTCCTCAATAGACCCATCTGATCCTTGCTTCCTAAACCTCATGTATGCAGCCTTCTTCCACCTGACTAGATTTTCCACCTCACTTGTCACCCATGGTTCCTTCACCCTACCATTCTTCATCTTTCTTACTGGGACAAATTTATCCCTAAAATCCTGCAAGAGATCTCTAAACATCAACCACATGTCCGTAGTACATTTCCCTGCAAAAACATCATCCCAATTCATACCCGCAAGTTCTCGCCTTATAGCCTCATAATTTGCCCTTCCCATATAATACATGAATAATTTAGTTTTTTATACTCACAGGTTCTAATTAGGTAATTAAGTGAAAATGACTAAATGCTTTTGTGTGTTCCATTTTTTAAAGGCAGCTCTTTAAACTAAGGTGATTTCTGTCTATATTCCAGCATATCATCTCCAGATGTCAAAATGATCAAGTAATCTGTGACCTTGATAGCGAATTAGTTACTGTAGGTCTCCCCTTCAAAGTAACTAATTGTGGAATTCTTTGTGATTTTTCTTCTGTGGTAATTCTCTAAAATTAGAGCAACCCTTGTGTTAAGCTGTGAGATGTTACTTTCAAAGTTATTGATCATATGGCAATACATTAAAATATAGTTTTGTTTGGATAATATGCTATGGCTTGTTATGTATAGCCCATAAGACATTCTATTCTCACTTCAGTACAAAAACACCCTGAAGTTGGCTTCTTGATGCTGAACACAACAGGATTACATCATGAGATGTCAGCTTGCTCCTTGTGTTCTACAAAACACTGCTCTTCTGAGGATTCTACATTTGCAACACAACAGAAAGGAAGGAGACTTACATCATTTGTTAGTTTGCAGATCACACCATGTGTGGAATTCACAATTCTAAATCCTTGAAATATGATCTTCTGTTATGTACTGCATGATTATTATAAAAATGATTATTTTTGTTTGTCATTTGACACACTGTATTTAATTTAAAGTAAATTACTTGATTCTGTGCACAATCAAAGGTGTTAATTTAAAAAGAAAAGATAAAGCATAAATACAAAGGACTAGTGTTTGGATTGGTGTACTTTTTCTTCTTGGGCCCTTGACTCCCAGCGGAGTTCCCATTGGTATTCTTAACAGCATTTAAATAATAATTTAATGAACTCTGTGGTGGGCCAACACAACTTTTACAGCACTATAACATTTATAACAATCATACCTCTAATGACAGTCCTCAGAAAATGTAATTAAAGAACCCTTTGGAATGAACTCACACCAAGTAGAAAACGAAACATATTATAATCACAAATATTTGATAATTTTAGTTTGTAAAATATAGAGCATAGAATATGGAAATCTACAGCACATTACAGGCCCTTCGCCCCACAATGTCAACCTGCGCAGAAGCTTTGAGTGTCCTGAGGACAAGAACCCCCCAGAATCTCTGTGATCCTCCTCACTACCAAGAATCCTATCTTTAATACTATATTCTGTCTTCAAATTTGACTTCCCAAATTGAACCACTTCACACTTATCTGGGTTGAACTCCATCTGCCACTGCTCAGCCATTTGTGCATCCTATCAATGTCCCACTGTGACCTCTGACAACGCTCCAGACTACCACAACACTCCCAATCTTTGTGGCATCAACAAACTTACTGACCCACCCTTCTACTTCTTCATCCAGATTATTTATAAAAACCACAAAGAGGAGGGATCCCAGAACAGATCCCTGCAGAACACAACTGGTCACCGTCCTCCATGCAGAATATGAATCATCTACAACCACCCTTTGCCTTCTGTGAGCAAACCAATTCTGGATCCACAAGGCAAGGTCTGCTTGGATCCCATGCCTCCTTACTTTCTGAATGAGCCAAGCATGGTGAACCTTGTCAAATGTCTTACTGAAATCCATATACACTACATCAACTGCTCTACCTTCATCAGTTTGTTTTGCTACATCCTCAAAGAATTTAATCAGGCCCTTAAAGCACGACCCGCCCTTGACAAAGCCATGCTGACTATCCCTATTCAGATTATGTCTTTCGAAATGTTCATAAATTCTGCCTCTCAGGATCTTCTCCAACAACTTGCCCACCACTGAATAGGATGTTAAAATATGCATACAGTCTATATATACTGCAGATCTATAATTAAAATGTTAGCACCCTAGCTAACCAAACCAGGACGTTCTCGTAAGACATTTTATTGAGATACAGCATGTAGTCGGCGCGTTCGGCCCTTCGAGCCACTGCTACACTGTAGCCCTAACCTAATCACAGGACAATTTACATTCTACAATGACCGATTCGCCTCTACTGTAAAACATTGTGCTAACCACTATACTGCCGTGCCGCCCCCGATATGAAATTATCTTTTGTTATATTCGCCTTGTTGAATATTCCCAGTAATTTCTTTTATCCGTAAAATCAGGCTTCTTTGCGTTAAGTGCCATTTACGTTGGTTTATAGGTTGACATAAATGTAGTTTATCTCAGTATACGGCAATGAAAGAGAACACTTTACCTAGTGATCGCCTCCCCATTAAGGCGTAGAACTTCTCAGGTCGCGGTTTCCTGACCATTCGGCGCAGGAGATCCCGAACAGAGTTCCCTTTAAGTTCCCTTTCCTGAAATCAAATAGTGTTGGAGAGCGTGAGGAGCGGCGCTGGATTTTATCACCTGTTTAGCAGCGTTCTGTCAGACAGGAGCAGCAGGCCAAGCAGGGACAAAACAAACTGAATACGAACCTGTCCTTAAACCTGTTTTCCGCTATGTGATTGATCCTAGTCTTTGATTTTAAGGTGTCATCTCAGGAGTACGCAGTGTTAAAAAAAAAAGAGCAATTTACAGTATTTCAAAATGCCCAAGCACTTTGGTCTTGCCCAAGCGCTGCTTCTTCGACCAACCAATGTGCCATCACTAAATGAAATTATGCGAGGAATAGTCGCTTCGGATACTGACCGTCTTTATTATCTCACGGCATGGATTCCCCCATCCCCATGGATCCCACGCAATAAAGCGCAAACAAGGTCTGCGAATGAGTCCATACAGATTCTGATGAAAAGCCCCGGGAAGATGGCCCTAGTTTCTCCACAGGTACTGCCTCACTGAGAACTTCCAGCAGTTTCTGATTTTTTTAATATTTCAGGTTTCTGAGATCGGCAAGGTTTATAAAAATTATGTTGGGAAAATGCGCTGTTTGCTGATACCTCCGTCAAAGTTAACCGCAGCCTGGTGCTCTGATATACAGTACTTGATTTCCAATCTCTGTCAATTCACATACATTCACAATTCCTCACGGTTACTGGAACATCTCCTATTGTCTCATCTGTGGGATAGAGGTTTCAGAGAAACCTTTTTTTTGCAGTCGGTACATTATTCTAATTATATCATTGACCCTGCGCTTCGACAACTTGTTGCAGTCGCAGCTAGCCCGGAGTATAGGTATTTTCTTATACTTTGAAAGGATGTGGCCAAAGTATAAAGTTCCTGGTACCTAGTTGGGAATTGGAATGTTACGTTGGGCAACACAGTCAGTATGGACGAGTTGGGCCGAAGGGCGTGAAAACATGCTGTATAAAACATGCCATATAACTACGACTCCATAAAAGAATGAAGTGCGGATTTACGAAGCTCTCCTTTTATGCTCTCGCAGATTTAATTCCAAAAGAGCAACTGTAAGTGAATTGTTCGCATACAATTACATCCGCATCTGACAACTCCCTCCCAAGTATCCAATTCGAAATCCGCTTTCATAAAGTCTCCTTATAGTCACCAACCATTTTCTGAACCAAATTTGATGAAACCCCTATGACTTGCCACAGCAATGAATATGTTTTATTTATCGTTATTTTACTGCACTGGTATTCTCGTCTATGATAGAATATTTTGGGACCACATTTTGATTCAGGTAAATGCTAAACTATTTTGAAAACTGGTCCCACAAATGCCCATCACACATCACAAACTCTGAAGGTATTTTTAAAAATTGGCTTTGATGTAAATACAAATTTACTTTTCTCCCCTCTCTCGTCGCAAATAGTGACTTTCCAATATTACCTGACTTTGATTGCTGGCAAGCCAAAGCGATGTGTCTTCACTTGGAGAGATCTCTTCGCAAAAGGCTTCTGCCAAAATCAGGAGGACTGCAGTCAGTGCGAGCAGGCGGTGACTTTTCATCTCGGAAACGGGGAGGGTGGTAGTCACTACGGCTCCGGCTGTGTGGGGCTGCAGCCGTGGAGGGCAAGTAGAGCGAGTTCAAGGGACGGCAGCTGGAACTGTCTCTGTGCCCTCCTCTCTTGCCTCAGAGTGTGTCCTCCAGCTAGTCCCGGTCCAACTCGTGCTTTTCCGTCCGATCCCGGAAATCACCGAGATCTCTCGATCATTCCCCGACTGGCTGAGAATAGCTGCCGATAAACAGCGGCAGTCCTGAGAAGATGGATAAGGATGATCTTCACCAAGGAGCAGTTTGACAGTCTGCGTTCCAAACCCTTGGTCACAATGAAAGTCCAAAAAATGCAACGCAATTTATACCCTGAACAGTTGGGTCGATACAGTGCAGGCTTTTCACTGGTTCAAAAAATTAGCCCGCCGGGAGTTCGAAGATGAACGAGCCTTCCTTCAGCGTGACGAAATGAATTAAAGAATCGATCTTTGAGTTCAGAACTGTCAAGATCTACAGTATATTTACATATCGTCTGAGTTCTTAAATCATTTTCTCAGATATAAGTCATAATGTGACCATGTGCCTTAATCGACGTCATTATTTCGCATTTTATTTCGTTTCTGTGTAACAGTTGGTAAGGAGTCGGTCATCTCATGCGAAATTCTTTCAGTAATTGTGATTGAATTGCTGAAATAAATAAAAAGCTGTTTTGGATGTTCAAATGAAATGGTAAAGCTACCTTGGTAACAAATCAAAATGTAAAAGAGTACTTGATTCTCCACGTGCAATTTGCATAATAATTACTGAATTAAGGATTAGGACTACAATTAAACTACAATATAGACATTATTTATCTTATCAATTAAATCAGTGGATACTTAACCGTGTTATTACATAGTAATCACAAATTTGCACGATGATTTGCAATTACTAATTTCACAAGAGAGTGGTCTACTGTATTGGGATTCAGTTTACTGTCTTAATGTGCCGTGCGAGTCTATTATCTCTCAGTAGCAATTTCATATCTGAACAAACTTATACTTAAAATTGCCCTTAATTTAACTCCAGTAACAATCTAATATTTTTGATTCAAAGATTGCATGTATCAATAGCCTTGACAAAACACTGAAGTTGACTTTCTAAGGATGATTAATATAACAGATATAGTGTTATCAAAGCAAAAGCAAATATTCCATCTATCAGATTAGCTTCAGTTAACAAGACTGATGTTCGCAGTTACTGGCAATTATAGAATAGTACCAGAAACAAGAAGATTTTATGTTATGATAAACCGTCTTTTTTTGTCTCATCTGTGGGAAAAATCGTGATCTTTTCTCTCTCTCTCTCTCTCTCTCTCTCTCTCTCTCTCTCTCTCTCTCTCTCTCTCTCTCTCTCCCTCTATCTATCTATCTATCTATATCTATATCTATATAATTTAATTTGAATTAGTCTCTCTCTATTAACCTTGCAGTGATGGTCAGTATTAAAGACACCGACTAAAAATCTCTCACATGTTTCTAGGTTTTAAATGTTACTTTTGCAATTTATTTTACGATCGCAAAACAATTTTAAAAATTAAGTAAAATATGAATAATTAAACTGTTAAACGTCACAACGTGAAATTCAGGGAACGAAAGCAATATTTTATTTATTTTGTGTTCATTTTGTAAAACAAGAGGGCATCTGATATTTGGATTTTTCTCAGCTATTACAATTTATTTTTTCTCTCTCATTTTCCTTCAGCCTTCACGTCCCCCTATCTTCATGTGAGCTTTGTCACTTCTCCCAATGTTCCGCTTTACTTTACCACTTAGGTGCGCTAGAAAATGAGTTTGTTTTAACCGTACTTGATTATGATTGGAATTATTCCTTCGAACAATGGAATAATTTGAGTGAAGCAACAGACTATGGATGCTACTGTGTTAAAAGGAAAGCGGAGGCAGGGAATTTAATTTATTGATGTCTGGTGTGCGAAGCACTAGCAAAGTAGTGCGCCGGTAAAGGTCATAAATAGGGTATCTTTATGACTGCGACTGTGGAGAGATTTGAATACAGGAGTAACAATTTCAAAATCCCGGCTTGCCCAACTGGAAGCCAATGGGCACGCTACACCAGAAGCTTCCAATCTTTTTTGTGCCATGGGCCCCTACCATCAACCGATGAAGTCTATGGACCCCCGGATGGGAACTCCTGCGCTATACCAAGGAACGCTTTCATGTTTCAGGATGAAGTTAAAGATAATTTATTCAAGGGTATGCTGAGAGTACATATGTTACCAGTACTGTATTGTGAATACCATTGTTCAAATGGTTAAACACCCCATTTAACCTCGTTGTGATCCTAAAGTAAGACACCACAAATGCTGAAAATCTGAAACATTGTCGACGCAGAGAATATAAGAAACAACCGTCAGGTTTAGGCAACATTTGCAAAGAGAGAAACAAGGTCAATATTTCAGGAGTGATGTTACAAGCCTGAGTCCTTCTTTCGTCCCAGCTGTGCACAAGGAATCTCGACCCTTGGGAAGGATGTTCGCACAGTTTGTTGCAGGCGAACACCGCTCAATCCCCTGACAGCAGTGGGTCTTTAGGGTATTTGGAAACATTTAAATTAACTCTGTTTAATAGGAACACCTTTCACCTTCGGTTCTAAGCGTGATATGGAGGCATATCAGACGGAGACTGGAACTTGGGTGCAGCTGACTGCTAATTTATTCAGATCTCAGAGCGAAACACGGAACATACCAGCTTTGCCAACATTTTCCATCATCATTCTTTGTCACCCCTGCTTCCTTTTATAAACAGACTAGACAAATTTTTTTGCAATTCTTCTGGTTACAGCTGTTCCCCGGAGTACTGCAAATGATATCTTAAAATCCTCCACCCTTTAATGGAAGGCAAATACCAATGAGTGAGTGAGGCATTTATTTTTTCCGAAGCGCATCCTATGAATTCCATTAGAAGTAATTACTCGCTCGAAAACTGATCTTTTAAAGTGATTTGACCACCTTTATCCATGGATTACGATACAAAAGTAATTAAAGGCCCCTTTTCTATCTAATTGTCTCAAAGCATGAAACTCCATTCTCCGGCGATGCAGGAAGTGTTTCCATGGAATGCAGAAGCTCACCGGTGCCACTCAACAAATGTATTTCAATTAAGATTATAGACTGATGGTTTAGCTTTAGCAACCCCAGTATCAGAGTGCACCCCTTGCCCTTGTCTGAGCGCGTGTCTTCTCACTATCGTACAATTTAAGCCACAAACTGACGGTTGGTGTGTAACGTTACCCAACAGAGGAAAGTCACAGTGGTCGGGTTTCTGGCGTTGAGTCTGCCTCTGTGACTCAGAAGAGAAATGGGAGACGAGGCACGCTGTGGTGATAGGGGATTCGTTCGTTAGGGGAACGGACAGGAGGTTCTGTGGGCGAGAACGAGATTCCCGGATGGTATGTTGCCTCCCGGTGCCAGTGTCCGGGATAACTGGGATCGAGTCCTCAGCATTCTTAAGTGGAAGGGTGAACAGCCAGAAACCATGGTCCACGTTGGTACCAATGACATGTTTAGGAGGAGCCACGAGATTCTGCAGAGGGAGTTCAGGGAGTTAGGGGCTAAGTTAAAGGGTAGGACCTCCAGGGTTGTGATCTCAGGATTTATATTCGTGGCACGTGCTAGCGAGGCCAGAACTATGAAGATGATACAGTTTAATACGTGACTAAGGAGTTGGTGTAGAAGGCAGGGCATAAGACGTTTGGATCATTGGGCCCTCTTCCAGGGAAGGTGGGACTGAATCATGGCTGAAAGAAGATTATAGCTAAGAGCTTAATGTCCAAAGGTATGTATTGCATTGAAAGAATAGGCAGAAAGGCAGAGGGGACAGCGTTGCTCTGTTGGTAAAGCATGAAATCATATCAATAGAAAGAAGTGACATAGGGTTGGAAGGCATTGAATCCTTGTGGATAGAACTAAGGATTTGCAAGGGTAAAATGCATGCCTAAAGGACAAATTTACAATGATCATAGGGATTTCAATATGCAGGTAGATTGGGAAAATCAGGTTGGTGCTGGATTCCAGGAGGGGCAATTTCTAAAGTGCCAACAGAAAGGCTTTTTAGACCAGCTCATGATTGAGCCCATAGGGGATCAGCTATTCTGGATTGGGTGTTGTACAATGAACCAGAGAATATTAGAGAGCTTATGGTAAAAGAAACCTTAAAGGCAAGTGATCATAATATGATTGCATTCACCTTGAAATTTGAGGAGAAGCTAAAGTTAGATATATTAGTGGAGTAAAGGGAATTACAGTGCATGAAAGAGGAATTGACCAGAATTGATTGGAAAAGAACACTAGCAGGGATGATGGCAAAGCAGCAATGGCTGGAATTATTGGGAGCAATTTGGAAGGTAAGGATACACCCCCTAGAAGAAGAAGTATTCTAAATGAAAGATGACACAAGAGAAGTCAAAGCCAACAGAAAAGCCAAAGGGAGGGTATATAATAGAGCAGAATTAGTGGGAAGTTAGAGGTTTGGGAAGCTTTTAAAAACCAAAAGAAGGCAACTAAAAAGGTTATTAAGAAGGTAAAGAAAGAATATAAAAGAAAGCTAGCCAATAATATTAAAGAGGATTCCAAAAGTTTTTTCCAGAAAGATGAAATGTGAAAGAGAGGAAAGAATGGATATCAGGCAGCTGGAAAATGATACTGGACAGGTAGTAATGGGGGACAACAAAATGGCATACAAGTTGAATAAGTATTTTGTACTGTGAAAGACACTAGCAGTATGGTGAATGTTCCACGTGTTAGGGATCATGAAGTGTGAAAAGTTACCATAACTAGAGAAGGTTCTTGGGAACCTGAAAGATTTGAAGGTAAATAAGTCACCTGGACAAGATGGTTTACACCCCAGGGTTCTGAAAGAGGTGGCTGAACAGATCATCAAGGAATTCTTTCAAGAATGATTAGATTCTGGAATGGTTCTGGTAGACTGGAAATGTCATTCAACTCTTCAAGAAGAGAGAGAGGCAGAGGAAAGCAAACTATAAGCCAGTTAGTCTGACTTCAGTGTTCAGGAAAATGTTGGAGTCAATTATTAAGGATGAGGTCTCAGGGTACTTGGAGTCACATGATAAAATAGGCCATGGTCAGCATGGCTTTTCAAATGAAAATACGGCCTGAAAAATCTACTGGAATTTTTTGAAGAAATAACAAAAAGAATAGACAAAGGAGAATCAGTTAATGTTGTTTACTTGGATTTTCAGAAGGCCTTTGACAAGGTGCCACACAAATGAGCTGCTTAACGAGCTATAAGCCTATGGCATTATAGGAAAGATCCTAACATGGATAAAACAGTAGCTGATTGGCAAGGGGCAAACAGTAGGAATAAAGGGAACCTCTTCTGGGGCTGCTGGTGATTAGTGGTATTCCACAGGGATCTGTATTGGGACTGATTCTTTTTACGTTATTTGTCAATGATTTGGATGATAGAATTGGTAGCTTTGTTGCAAAGTTTGCAGATGATATGCAGATAGGTGGAGGGGCAGGTAGTTTTGAGAAAGTAGAGAAGTAACAGAAGGATTTAGACAGATTAGGAGATTGGGCAAAGAAATGGCAGATGAAATACAGTGTCAGGAAATGTATGGTGATGCACTTTGGTGGAAGAAGTGAAAGGGTAGTCTATTTTCTAAAATGCAAAGAAAATGCAAAAATCTGAGGTACAAAGGGATTTGAGAGTCCTTGTGCAGGATTCCCTAAAGGTTAATAAGCAGGTTGAGTCTATGATGAGGAAAGCAAATGCAATGTTAGCATTAATTTCAGGAAGACTAAAATATAAAAGCAAGGATGTAATGTTGAGACTTTATAAAGCACTGGCCAGGCCTAAATTGGAGTACTGTAAGCAGTTTTAGGTCTGTTATCTTGGAAAGGATGTGCTGAAACTAGGGAGGGTTCAGAGGAGGTGCACAAGACTGACAGAGCCTCAGAATAGAGAGGCGTCCTTTTAGAACAGAAATGAGGAGGAATTTCTTTAGCCAGAGAGTTTTGAATCTGCATAATTCTTTGCCACAGGCAGCTGTGGAGACCACATCTTTTTGTATATTTAAGGCAGAAGTTGATAGATTCTTGATTGGTCGGAGCATGAAGGGATTTGGGGAGAAGGCAGGAGATTGGGACCGAGAAGAAAATTGGATCAGCTATAATGGAATGGCAGAGCAGACTTGATAGGCCTAATGGCCTAATTCTGCTCCTATATTTTATGGTCTTATGGTCATATATATCCAGATATGTAAACGACTGAAGATGTGTAAAGCTAAAATAATAGCGGAAATAGACCACGTGTGAAGTGAAAAGTCAAATGAGTTTAACACCAATTACTTTTCATCAGAACTGAAAAATGCTGGAGATACAATATTTTAAGCAAAGGACATAAAAAGCACAGCAAGTAAGAACAAAAGGAAGCATCAATAATGGGGTGGAATGTGAGATTAAGTGCAAAAGTATTTTGGCAAGGTGATTGTCATTGAACTCTGAATCTTCAAAATGTAATAGCATATAGAGAGGCTGCGCATGGTGTCAGTTACCCATATCTGCCCACCTACAGCAGTGATTCCCAGCCTGGGGTTCATGGACCCCTTGGTTAATGGTGGATCGAGGTGAACAGGTGGATGTCGTATTCTTGAATTTCCAAAAGGTACTCGATAAGGTGCCACATAAAAGACTTATCCATAAGATAAGGATGCATGGAGTTGGGGGTATTGCATTAGCATGGATGGAGGGTTAATTAATCAATAGAAGGCAAAGAGTTGTGATAAATAAGTGTTTATCTGGTTCATGATCAGTGGTGAATTGAGTGCCACAGGTGTTGGTGATGAGCCCACAGTTGTTCCCAATGTACATTAATGAATTGGAAGAGAGAACCAAGCGCAGCATATCTAAGCTTGCTGATTGTTGTGGCGTGAATGAAATCACTGGAGAGATAGTTACTGGTAGATACAAAGCAGCTTCTTTATTTGACGAAACAAGGTACAGCAGCAGGCATCATATCATAGGGACGCTTTCGGTGGAAAGGTCTGCTGCCCAACGTGGGGCTCAATATTTATTTGCTACTCACACAAAGGACAATTCCATATTTACAAAGTATAGAAATGCTTTCTTTTGAAGCTACATACAAACTTAACACCTGATTACATTCATCCCACAGACACCAGCAGGTCTGGGCTGGTATTCACAGTTTTTAGGAAATGTATTGTTACAAATGGACTGGGATTCTGATATTCACAGCTCTTAGGAAATGCATTGTCAAGGAACAGAAGACTGGTGGCTGAAGCCGTTTACTAAGTGTTAATGACCTAAACTCAAAAATTACTCTAACAGTCCCTCCTCTTGGCCATCCTGAACAAAAGTACCAGGAAAGGCCAACCTAGGAAGATCTACTAAAATAGGGCAGCAAAAACGCCCTGCCTCGAAATTTTCCCCCTAATTTTTGTGTGCCTCGATATCTACCCTAGCATTCCCTAATCGCTACCTACCAAATGTTAAGCAGAGAGGCTGTTCCGGAAATTTGAACAAGTCTTTACAAATGCCGCTTCTTTCGTGTGCCTGTCGGCTCTTTCCCTGCAGGCCGATTGCAGCGTAATCACATTCCTTTGTCTTCAGCCCTTCATTCTCTGGTCACTGAAACTCTTTTTCCAGGAGCACCCACAGGCCCTCTCATCGATGTATAGGAAGGGGTTGGGGTGGCCTCCAAACTGTCCAGTCGATCACTGGCCCAACTGCTTAAAGGGCCCAGCTCCTCAGACTGGGGGTGACTGCTTTCAGATGCCGTGTGCGTATGCCATCGAAGACTTGCTGCCTCTGCCTTAACTTAAAAAATCCCTCCCCATCTATTTTCCAATATTTTTCTGTTCTATTCTATGCTATAAACTAATCATCTACCTTCAGCAACTAGCCTTCTTTACAGAGTACCATCATCATCACGCTTTAGCAGGCTTTTCACGGTTTTCCAACATGCTCTCAGTGTCTTCTGCCAAGCTCCCAGCATTTTCTGCCTTTGCGTTTCCTCCGGGTATGTTTTCATCAGCTGTGGTCAGGTCTAGCATGGCCGGCTGGTGTTCCTCTCTTAGGTTCTCTGTAATTACATGGTTACTGGGTACACTTGATCCCTCGCTCTGTCTGTGGGAGCAACAAGAGAGTGAGTCGTATGCTTTAACCTGAGTCCACCGGCTGCCTCGCCAAGTCTGCAGACAGAGTACCATCTGTGGTCCTATCCACCTGGGGGCAAACCCTGGCCTTTCCAGCAGCAGCCTCACCATGACTTGGTCGCCAGGCTGTGGAAGGACTATCCCCTTTTCCTCTGGCTCTCTCTGATCAGAGATTTCTCCCTTTCCCGAATCTATAACAGCTCCTGCTTCCCTTAGGACCTCTATTCCGAGGATAGTGCCCTCAATATTTGGACATATTCATAAATACACTGGAAGCTGCACTGCCCCGATCTCTAGTATTTGCAACTCGCTTCTTTCTGCTTTCACTGTTTTCCCTCCTACACCCCTAATGTAAATGACCTGTCCTGTTGTTGGCAAGGGTAGGTCTGTTATCGATACCGATGCCCCTGTGTCCACTAACATATTGCATTGCCGTCCCCTAACAACGCTGTTGTGTACATCCGCGGGTCACCAGCGCTGGCAGTGGGAACCACCGCCACATCCTTTTCTGACCTAGGAATCGTCTTTACTAGCTCTTTGACCTGATCGACAGTCAGACTGGGCACCGATGGGGTGAGAGATTGTGTGTCTGCTGTGATGTTCACCTGTTTTTCTTTCCTCTTTTTTGGACACCGCCTCCAACCATGTCCCAATAGGCCGCACCTGTAACATATCAACTCCTTTACCCTCCCACGTCTATTCCAGCAATTCTTCGCTTCGTGCTCTGGCTTCCAGCAAGCAAAACACACTCTCTGGGACATCACAGCAGCTGCATCCACTATAGCCACTTTACGATTTCTCCTGCACTTTCTTTAGTCTATCTCACTACCCACGAAACTATCGCAGAGTAGGTCGACCCCACTGTTATGCCTAAATCTAAAACTTCCTGGTGGGCTGAGCTCAGGCCTTCCTTTAGCATTTTCAGGAAGACTTGGTCATCCCTCCCTGGATTATCCAACCCTGAATACTCCCCATATGCTCGATATTGACGTTCTGCATAGTCCATGGCCGTCTCATCAGCTTTTTGAATTACTGCCATTATCGTTCCCTGGTTACCCTCACCTCCCCCCAGTCGCTGCCTCACTTCCCCCTTAAAAAAGCGATATCTTTCTTCGTTGCTAGCATTCCCGGTAGTTGCCCAGGTACCATCCCGCACCCCCTGGGCCATCCTGTCCCACATATTCCTCGGGTACTTCGCTTTTACCAACACGTACATATCTTTAGGGTGCATCTGGTGAAGTTCAACCATTTCCTCAAGCTTACGCCAGAATTCTGAATTCCCACAGGCCACTTTACGTGAGGGCAACTCTGACAAGATGCTCTGTTTCTCCCCAGGTGTGCAGGGTTTATGAATGGTTGTAATCATTGTCAAGGGCTGGCTTGGATCATCAGGGTTCTCAACCTGACGTTGCCTGACCTCAAGAGGTGCCATCCTGGCAGATATATCTGGTAAAACCTCTCCCTGAGATATCCCGACACTAATTCCCACGCTACGCAAAATATAAAAGACGGGTACCAGTTAAACAGCACGTAGTTAAAACCGCAGAGTATGTATTCCACAATCTGCCACTTTTGAGTACCTGAACCACGACGCCTGCTGTATTCCTTTGCATCACACTTGCACACGCGTACACTAAAATGCAGCTCCCCGAACGAGTATACACGCCCCTACTCTGGCGTCTCGAACGGTCGGTAACCACCTTTCACAACTGGTGGCTCCATCTCACCAAGTTAACACGCAAAGTTTCCTCACTTACATAAACACACATGCACTACTTTTTTTTAATCTACCAGTTCAGCTCTCCGCGTTCATGACATCACGTGTTCCCGTGTACCACCGACCCGAATAGATCCAAGTGTGAGTGCTAGTTTAGAAAAATACTCACCAACTTAGACTGCTAGGTTGGCTGGCCACACGATGGGTCACAAAGGTATCCCACTCCTGATACTAAATGTTGTGGCGTGAATAAACTCACCGGAGAGAGATTTACTGGCAGATACAAAGCAGCTTCTTTATTCAACAAAACAAGGTACAGCAGCAGGCATCATATCATACGGAGACACTCTCGGTGGAAAGGTCTGCTGCCCAACTTGGGGCTCGATATTCATTTGCTACACACACAAAGGACAATTCCATATTTACAAAATATAGAAAATGCTTTCTTTTGAAGCTACATACAAACTTAACATCTGATTACATTCATCCCACAGACGCCAGCAGGTCTGGGCTGGTATTCACAGTTTTTAGGAAATGTATTGTTACAAATGGACTGGGATTCTGATATTCACAGTTCTTAGGAAATGCATTGTCAAGGAACAGAAGACTGGTGGCTGAGGCCATTTACTAAGTGGAGAAGCAAATTGTGCAAAGGATGTGGAGAGTCTGCAGAGAGATATAGATAGGTTAAGTAAGTGGGCAAGTGTCTACAGCATTGAAGTGTGAGGTTATGCACTTTGGAAAGAAAACAAAAGATGAGATTATTATTTAAATAGTGAAAGATAGTGCATATTGTTGCACTTGGGACTTGGGAATACTTGTGCCTGATTCAGGAAAGGCTGGTTTGCCGGTGCAACAGGTAATCAAAATGGCAAATTGAATGTTGGTGTTCATTGATAGAGGGATTGAATTTAAGAGCAGGGAGGTTATGCTGCAACTATACAGGGACTGGTAAGGTCATTCCTGGATTACTGCATGCGGTTCTTACTTGAGGAATGATATACTGGCTTTGGAAGTGGTGTAGAGGAGGTTCACTAGGTTGATTCTGGAGATGAGGGGTTTGAGGCTTTGAGTCACCTGGGACTAAACTCACTGGAATTTAGAGGAATGAGCTGGACTCCTATAGAAACATAAAATTACAAAATGGTTACATAAGACAGAGGCAGCAAAGCTGCTTCCACTGGTATGTGAGACTAGATCTAAGGGAAATAGCCTGAAGGTTTGGGGGAATATATTTAGGAAGGAAATGAAGAGAAACTGCTTTTCGCAGAGAATAGCCAATTTGTGGAATTCCCTGTGCAGGGAAGTAATAGAGACTACCTCATTAAATATAGTTAAGACACAGATGTACGAATGTAGGGAAGTTCACATTCGGGGTATCGGATACAATAGATGAACACAGCAGATTTGCAGGTGAAGTGCTACCTCACCTGGAAGGACTGTTTCAGGCCCTGAATGGAGATGAGGGGGAAGGTGAATAGGCAGATGTAGCACTTTGGGCCCCTTGGAGGGTTAAGTGATAGGAGGGAGATCAATGGGGATGGACAAACAGACAAGCGAATCACATAAAGAATGATCTCTGCAGAAAACAGAGTTGGGGGAGGGAAGGGGGATGTAAAGTTATGTTTGGTGGTAGGATTCCTTTGGAGATGGTAGAAGATGTGGAGAATGATGTGTTGGATGCTGAGTCTCATGGTGTGATAGGTAAGAACAAGAGGAAGGAACTATATCACTGTTAAGGCGGTGGGAAGATGGGGTGAGCGTGGATATCCAGAAAATAGAGGAGTTGCAGGTGAGAGCAGCATCAATGGTGGAGGAAAGGAAACCCCATTCTGTGAAGAAGTACATCTCTAATGTCCTGGACAGGAAAGCCTCATTCTGGGAACAGATGTGGCAGAGACGAAGGAACTGAGAAATGGGAATAGCATTTTTACAGGAGACAGGGTGGGAAGAGGTATCATCAAGGTAGCTGTGGGAATTAGTAGGTTTATAAAATGTCATTTGAAAGTTTGTTCTAAAGCTTTATTTTCCAGTTGACAGGAAACAAAAACAATAGTCCACAATTATTATTTTAAAAAGTGAGAGTAGGACAGAAACAAGCTGTTACTTGTATTCCATGAAAAGGCAAGTGTAACAATGACCTGTTCATAGCAACATGTTTTAGTTTGGAATAGTAAACTGAATCAAAGGAGATACTGTTAAATGTAACGGCACATTCATCTGTATGGAGTGTAGTGGTGGATTGGATCTGGGTAGGTTTCCACTTAAAAATAGGTCTGCAGACTGTCATGGTAGGAGCTAGAATTGCAGAGGTGTAACACTATTGACTACTTAAATTTATTGTCCCTTAAATCCCTTAAAAAGTTGCTGAAAAGAAAATATTTGCCGTATTTCTGAATTCATTAAATTGAACAGTTCTTCAGGACAAAATTGAAGACATAAGCTTACAGACTGGTGAGTATTCATTATGCAACACTAAGAGCTATTTCATTACGTGAAATGCTATGGTATGACAGTAGATTGCACAAGAATGTTAAAAAAGATATGAACATTTTTTCTGTACGTTTAATACAAGTAAGAAATACTTACTGATAAAATATCCAAATGATTATTACTAGCAGATTATTTACAAGGTTTAAGATAAATAATATTTGAATTTTACTCACAATCAAAAGAGCTCTATACTATCAGGTTCATTATCACTCTGATATGAAATTTGTTGTTTTGCAGCAATACTGGATAAGGATGTAAAATTACTATAAAATCAATAGTGCAAATAAAAGATTAGCAAGGTTGTTTTCATAGATTCATGGACAGTTAAGAATCTGACGGCAGAGGGGACACAGATGTTGCCGAATTGTTGAGCATTGATCTTCAGTCACCTGTACCTGCTCAACAATGGTAGTAATGAGAAGAGGACATGTCCCAGACGGTGAGGGTCCTTACTGAAGGATGACATCTTTTTGAGGCATTGCTTCTTGAAGATGTGCTTAATGGTGGAAAGGTAATCATCCTTTCCATTACTGACTCTTCAACAAAGATTGACCTGTGTTCTCCCAACTTCCCCTTCCGGAAGCCCACAATCAATTCCTTGTTCTTGCTGAAATTGAGGGTGAAGTTGTTGTTGCAATACCACTCAAGCTCTCGATACACAGTATCTCACTCCTGCATGCCTTCTTGTGGCTATCTGTGATTTTACAACAGTGGTGTCTTCTGTGAGTTTATAGATGGTGTTTGAGGTCTGATTAGCCATGCAATCACAAGTGTAGAGGGTGTAGAGCAATGGGCTAAGCACACATCCTTGAGTTGAACCTGAATTGATTGTCAGTGAAGAGAAGATACTATTACCGATCTGCAATGATTATGGTTTCCTGATGAGGAAGTGGAGGATGCAGTTGCAGAGAGGTAGAGGCCCATATTTAGAAGCTTAGTAATTTATACTGAAGAATGGTATTGATCCCTGAAGGATGTTTTGCTGTTGTCCAGGTGCTCTGAAGCAGAGCAGCATCCAGGTCAGCTTCAAGGAGTGAGGCCTCAAAAAGGCAACATCCATCATTAAGGACCCCCATCACTATATATTTTTCAATAGTTAAATTAAAATTAGGTAGTGCAAAAGAAATCTCACTGGAGATATTAAAACTGATTTTGATTCTGTGAAATTGTACCTACTGTAGGCCTAACTATAGTTGTGGTAGGCAAATAGCAAAGGTTCTTGGTCCTTGCTCAAGCAGAAATTAATTCTAGCCATAACCTCTTCTCATTGCTTCCAACAGGAAGGAGGAATAAGAGCCTGAAAGGACAAACTTAATGATTCAGGAACAGCTTATACCCTTTACCATCAGATTTCTGAAAGGACAATGAACCCATGAACACTACCACATTACTTTTTTTGCACTACTTAACTATTAAATATATACATAATTGAATGTATTACATAATTCAGTTTTTATTATTATGTGTTGCATTATATTGCTACTGCAAAAACAACAAATTTCACAACATATGCCAGTGACATTAAACCTGATTCTGATTCTGCTGAAATTGCATCTGCTGTAGGCCTGTAGTAGTGGTAGGCAAATTGCAAAGGTTTTAGGTCCTTGCTCAAGGAGGAATTAATTCTAGCCATAACCAATCTTATCTATGAGTGGATTAAGATGCATATTTGGAGCTAATCAGTTCTCCATGTAAGACTATAGATATTCCTCTATACTTCCTATTTATCGTGACCAGCAAGAGAACATTGTTGATTCATTTACAAACACAAATGGATTTTAGGTTGGCACTGTCAGGACCTGCTAAGAATATCATTGGCTGATTCAAAGTAGGTGATAGCTTTTAAAACATTACTCTGGATAAACAACAAAGTTCAAAGATTCATAAAGTGCATTTATTGTCAAAGTATACATCCAGTATACAACTGTGAGATCCGTCTTCCACACAGACAGCCATGAAACACAGAAACACCATGGAAGCTGATCAAAGAAAAATCAAACACCCAACTCAGAAAAAAGAGCAAATTGTGCACATGGCAAAAAAAAACACACAGAATATAAAACATAAAATCACAGAGCCTTTCAAACAGTGTAGGAATGTTTAGTTCAGTTCATTTCAATTTAGCCATGTGTTGTTTGTTGACTGCAGGCCCAAAAGCCAGTCCACCCTGATCAAAATTGTATAACTACACAGTCCAGTCAACAAACTGCATAGATTAAACCGTGCCCAAGATCCAAGACTCTGGCACCATTCTCCAGCAACAGCGAGTGATAGGGATAGAGAGATTGGTCAAACACAGGCAGGTGGCGCTGAACACCCACTCGCCTTCTACTCTCATCCTCGTTGATTTCAATCTTGCTTGATGCTTTAATCAGTGAGATCAGCGAGAAATACGCTCTCCAGGCTTCTTGGCCCTCAGTAAAGTGCCAGATCACTCAATTAGCCTGAAAACACACCATCAAAATATAAATCATAGGTTCCAATCACATGCAACTTAGTAGCAGAATTATACTTGAAAGAAGAATTAAAAGAAGTAATTTTGTGAACTGTCTGAAGAATGTTGCCATTGGGTTACTTTGTTCGCTGGCACCATCTTCATTTGCAGAAAAGTTCTAGTTAAAGTTGCAAGCAAATATGCAATCTATCAAGTGACTATTCAGTCTGACATTGGTTGTAGGATCAATAATATAGCATAATTTAATCAAAAGCCATTGTGTGATCATACCATAAATTAAGAAGTCTTTGTTTGGAGTTGTATATAAAATGTTGAGCAACATAAGTCTCCGACAGACTTTAAGAACAAGAAAGATACAGCATTCTCTTGTCTATAGCCAAGGGATGCAATTCTAATAAATCCTAGATTAGATTGTATGTCAGTGGAGTGAGTGACAGATTGTGCATTGGGTGTCTATCAAGTGGGCTGCTATGTCCTCCATGGCGTCGATCTTCTTGAGTGTTGTTAAGGCTGCATTCATCCAGGCAAGTGCAGGGTATTCCATCACATTCCTGACTTAAGCCTTGGAAAGCTAGAGGCAAATTATTGGACACAAGATTCTTTGGCTGTGACCTGTTCTTGCAGCCACAGTGTGTATATGTCTACTCCAGTTCAGAATCTACCCAGTGGTATCTCCCAGTATATTGACAGTAGGGATTCTGTAATGTTAATGTCATTGAGTTGATAGATTTTTTTCTTATCAGATGTTATCATCATCTGGTACCTAGGTGGTAAGTAACATTTATAGAATATAGAACAGTACAGCACAGGAACAGGCCATTCGGCTCACTATGTTGTGCTGAACCAGCTAAAGAGTAAATCAAACCCCACCCCCCCAAAAAAACTAATCCCTCCATTTCTTCATATTCATGTGCCTACCTAAATGTTTCTTTAGAGTCTCCAATACAAGATACTCCATGTATACTCATCTATGCCTTTCATAATCTTATAAACCTCTATCAGATCTCCCCTCAGTCTCCAGCTCTCCAAAGGAAACAACCCAAGTTTGTCCAGCCTGTCATGATAGCACATGCCACCTAAACCAGGCACTGCCCTGGTAAACCGGCACCCTCTCCAAAGCCTCAACGTCCTTCCCATATGGAGCAACCAGAACTGTATGCAATGTGGCCTGACTAGTGTTCTGTAAAGTTGCAGCATAACCTCTTGAGTTTTGAACTCACTGCCTCCGCTAATAAAAGCAAGCTTTCCAAACCTTCTTAATCACCCTATTGACCTATGTAGCCACTGTGTAGCTTGAATTTGCACCACACATTAGCCCATGGCTGGACATTATCCATGTTTTGTTACATTTGGATCTGAATTACATCATCACTGGAGGAATCATGATTGGAGCTGAACGTTGTGCAATCATCCCTACTTTTATCTCTTACAATTGATGAAAAGTCATTGATGAAGCAGCTAAAGATGGTTGGATGTGCGACACTACCCTAAGGAACTCCAGCAGAAGATTGAAGGATTGGCATCCAACCACCAAAACCATCTTCCTCTCTACTAGGTATGATTCCAGCCAGCAGAAGGTTCCCCCTAATTCCCACTGACTCCAGTGAGTTGGGCTCCTTGGTGCCTTGAACAGGCTCTCTTGTTCTCGTTTGGACTAAGGCAATGATGAGGTCATTGGCAGAACCTAAGCTGTGCTTCTCTGAGGACCAGGACAAACATGAGAAAATCTGTAGATGCTGGAAATGCAAAACAACACCCAAAATGCTGGAGGAACTCAGCAGGTTATGGAAAGGAGTGAACAGTGGATCTTACCATAGATGTTGCCTGACCTGCTGAGTTCCTCCAGCATTTTGTGTCTGTTGCTAAGCAAGAGCTGTTTTTATTTATAATTCTAAATGTTCTTTTGGTATCCTTGCAGTTTAGTGGTAAATCTGTCCAAAATAATTCTGCTGAATTAGTTGTAACATTTATGTTGTGATTTTAATTATTTAATCTGATAGGGTTATTTAGCTTTATTTTGATACTCAATATTCTATCGACACTCCAAAACATTCTCTACAGAAAGTATACTGGTTCAGTGAACAATAAAAAACAGAATCAGAATCAGTTTTAATATCACCGGCAAATGTTGTGAAATTCGTTAACTTTGCAGCAGCAGTACAATGCAATATGTAATAATAGAATAATAACTTGTGAATTACAGTATATTTAATAATATATAGTTAAATAAGTAGTGCAAAAATAGAAATAAAAAAAGTAAGAGTTCATGGGTTCAATGTCCATTCTGAACTTGAATGACAGAGGGGAAGAAATTGTTCCTGAATCATAGAATATGTGCCTTCAGGCTTCTGTACCTTCTTCCTGATGGTATCAATTAGAAGGGGGCATGTGCTGGGTAACAGGGGTCTGTAATTATGGACATTGTCTTTTTGAGGCATCGTTCCTTGAAGATAACCTGGATACTATGGAGGCTAATCCCCAAGATGGGGCTGAATACATCTACAACTATCTGCAGCTTACTTCGATCCGGCACACCGCACCCCCCCCCCCCCGCCCATACTAGATGGTGATGCAGCCAGTTACAATGCTCTCCATGGTACATTGTAGAGATTTGTGTGTGTTTTATATGACATACCAAATCTCCTCAAACTCTTGATGAAATATAGCCACTGTCGTGCCTTCTTTGTAGCTGCATCAACATGTTGGGTCCAGATTAGATCCTCAGAGATAATGACACCTAGGTACTCGAAATTGTTCACTCTTTCCACTTTTGATCCCTCTATGAGGACAGGTCTGTGTTCCCCTTGTCTTACTCTTTAGAAAGTCCACAATCAGTTCCTTGGTCTTACTTACATTGAGTGCAAGCTTGTTGCTGTGACACCACTCAGTCAGCTGGTACATCTCGTTCCTGTATGCCCTTTCATCACCATCTGAAATTCTGTCAACAATGGTTGTATCATCTGCAAATTTATAGATGGCATTTGAGCTGTGCCTAGCCACACAGTCATTAGTGTAAAGAGAGTAGAGCAGTTAGCTAAGAACATATCCTTGAAATGTGCCGATGTTGATTGTCTGCGATGTTGAAATGTTATTTGCAGAGAGATAGCGGGTCAGGGTCTGGACCTTTTTGATCAGAGTTGTAGGAATGATTGTGTTAAATGCTGAGCAGTAGTCAATAAACAGCATCCTGACATAGGCATTTGTATTGTTCAAGTGATCCAAGGCCACCAGAAGAGCCAATGAGATTGCATCAATTGTGGTGATAGGGAAGTTGCAGTGGGTCCAGACCCTTGCTGAGACGGGAGTTAATTCTAACCATAACCTCTCAAAGCACTTCATCACCATAGATGCGAGTGCTACTGGATGGTAGTCGTTAAGGCAGCCTGCCCTGCTCTTCTTCAGCACTGGTGTAATTGTTGCCCTTTTGAAGCAGGTGGGAGCTTCCGACTACAACAGTGAGAGATTGAAAATGTCTTTGAACACCTCCGCCAGTTGGTTGGAATGATGGAGTGAAGGGATAGGTAAATAGGGGTACAGACTAAGAACAATGATTAACTTATGATCAATCAACTTGTGTGCGCCTCAGCTTACTGTTTTGGACAGTGAAAAAGAAGCTTTACCCAGCAGCCGGTGACGTACTGGTCATTGTTCTCTAAAGACAGGAAAAGGCTCAAATAAGGAACTACCTGATCTTGCAGAAGCATCTCAAGATATAGCTAAATATGGGAAGAATAGTGTAAGGGCTAGAATGTTCTGGAGAAAAGGGGAAGGGTCCGAATGAGGAACTGATGGGCTAGCTTTGGCTTAAAATAATTATAACTAACTAACCAATGATTATTTTACATCTAATTGTATCTTAGCATGTGATTGAAATGATTCTAATATTATCTAAACTTGTAGTCGTAAGATTTCCTGCTACCTGATCAATGTTATAAATTGTGGAGAATTGTGTAATTCGGGGGCAGTATCTGGACTGGCTCTCGTGGGAGATCAGTCTGTAACTTCTCCCATAGCATGCTATGAGTAAAGAATAAAGGTTTGAAAAGAATTACGTGTGTTAGTGTATTTGTTGTACTTTTGTTTTTGCATCGGTCAGTCCAGTACGACGGGCAGGTTTTCAGAGCCTTACCAGGTACTCCACCGGGGCCTGTCACCTTGTGAAGATTCATCCTCTTGAAAGACAGCCCGCCGTCAGCCTCCGAGACAGAGATCCTAGTCACTGGGTGCTGTGGAGATGTAGTTTTATTCTCCCTTTCAAAGTGAGCATGAAAGGTGTTCAGCTTGTCTGGTAGTGAAGCATGACTCCCATTCATGATATTGGGTTTCACTGTGTAGGAAGTAATTACCTGCAAACCCTGCCAGAGTTGACGTGCATCTGATGTTGCTTCCAACCTCACTTGGAGTTGTTCCTTAGCTCTTGAAATAGCCCTCTACAAGTCGTAGCTGGTTTTCTTGTACAGACCTGGGTCGCTGGATGTGAATGCCACAGATCTGTTCTCCGCAGACTATAAACCTCCTGGTTCATCCATGGCTTTTGATTTGTGTATGTATGTAAGCTCTCATAGGCACAAACCACAATAGGTTTGGAAAGTCAATCCATCATTCTCTCTCTGTAATCTCAAAGATGGCCATAAATTAGGTAGGGAGGAGTAGGATGAAGTCAGCTTTTCATCCAGCTGCATCTTCAGAAACTTACAGAAGTACCTCTCCAACAACAGTCTCCTAGAATGCACACCTCAAAGGAACAGGTTACTTTTGATTAGGTGAGGTATAACGAGACAGGATTAATTAGAAATCTAATTTTACAAGACCTGCTGAGGTAGAGTGACTGCAATATCCTAAAAATATTATATTCAATTTGAGAGTGACAAATAAGTCTGGAATAACAGTCCTAAATGAAGGCAGCTGCTTATGTATAACTGGTAAGTTGGTGGAGGAAGTGTGGAAAACTGGATTCAAAATCGTATGACAGATTAAAAAGTACCTTATATTTAAATGTTCCAGAATTTTCAACAAACACACATTCCATTGAATAAAATGACATCAAGAAAATTGTAACCAATAAGATGAGGAATTATGGTTTGAAGAATAGTAGTATGCCCAGGCATTGGAATAACTCCAAAGTATTTCTAATGCCCAGGCATGCTGCTATTCAACAGTCAGTAAGACCAAAGAACTGATGGCGGACTTCAGAAAGGGTACAACTGGGGAACGCACACCAATGCTCAAAGAGGGATTAGAAGTGAAGAGAGTGAGCAATTTCAAGTTCCTGGGTTGACACATCTCTGAGGATCTATCCTGGGCCCAACAATTCGATGCAGTTGCAAAGAAGGTATGATACTGGCTATATTTCATTAGGAGTTTGAGAAGATTTGTTATGTCACAAAAGACCTTGCAAATTTCTATAGATGTACCCTGGAGAGCATTGTAACTGGCTGCATCAGCATCTGGGATGGGGTGGGGATGGGAGGGTGGGAGGGCGGTGCTACTGCAAAGGATTGAAATAAGCTGCAGATAGTTGTAAACTTAGTCCGCTCCATCATGGGCACTAGCCTCCGTAGTATCCAGGACATTTTCAAGGAACAATGCCTCAAAAAGGCGGCATCGATCATTAAGGACCACCATCATCCAGATCATGCCTTGTTTTCTTTGCTACCATCGGGGAGGAGATATAGGAGCCTGAAGGCACACACTCAATGATTCAGGAGCAGCCACTTCCCCTCTGCCATCCAATTTCTGAATGGATATTGAACCCATGAACAGTACCTCACTACTTTTTGCACTATAATTTAACTGAATATATGTTTCCTGTAATTTTTTTTCTCTATTAATATGTATTGCATTGTACTGCTGCTGCAAAGAGAACAAATTTTATGACATGCCAGTGTCATTAAACCTGATACTTATTCTGAGAAACCATGTGATATGCCACACAGAAGCAGGCTATTTAGTCCAACAGTCTTTACTAGATTTTTGCTCCATTTAAGCTTCTTCACAACACTCCTCATTGAAATATTTTCAGTGTTACCCTGTATATTGTTTCCTTTAATATGATTATCTAGTCTCCCTTTAAATACATCTGTACTATTTGCTTCAATGTCTCCCCTTTATAGAAAGTTGCACATTCCTTCCTCTCATTGGGTAAAGATATTTTTTTCTAAAGTCCTGACTGCAGCGATTCATGGCAGATTTAACCTTATGGTATGAATGTGCAGAAGTGTTTGAATGGATTCTTGAGCAAATAGCTTTTCAAAAACAAGTATATTGGGTAAATTGCTAACTGCACCAAAAGGTAATATCCCTGGCCTGCTTCAACTTATTTGGCTTCAGCTCTGGCCACAAAGTGATGCTATACATAGGCTGGAAATAATTTTATCGACCCTTCTGATTTTATAGATCTGGTGTTATGGATTATGCTTAAGTTCAGTTTTGCATTCAAATTTCATCCTTGTTCAACATTTTTTTTCGGATAGTTGTGTTTCTTTGTAGTCTCTTATTATGACTCAACATTTAGCTTTATCCTCAATAATGGGGCTGTAACAGTTATTCTTGACTAGTTACCTGATTTTATGCACTTTAATAATTGAAAGCTCTTAATCTCAATTTATATACTGTATTTATACAGCATTTATTTCACTACTTATGTTACTACCTAAGATTTACTATTGTACTCTAACATTGAAGCCAAGATTTTTGTATCCCTCCTTTATTTTACAAATTGCAACAACTGACAGCAAATGATGGTTTTATTGAAGAACTGTAGCTACCGTAAGCCTCACAAGTGTGATACTGTGCGTGCACTTGCACCCTGTATTGACAGTGCAGGTCCTTGAACATGTCAGAGATGGGTGCAATAGCAGTTCATCAAAGAAACCAATTTCCTCTCAGTAATTCTACAATGATCTCAAGCCAATGTCTTTTTACTATGAGGTAACATCCATTAAAACGTAGCCCCCAATGCTGAACTTGTACAACACTGATCCACACGATCCGAAATGTTTGAAAGACAAGTTAAAAAGCCTGGATAATTTACATTTTGCAGTTTGCAAGTGCTCCCCTCAACATACTGAGGGTCACTACTGATAAAAATTCCCCAAAGTGCCTCAACATTAATGCAGCTGAGTGCCACGGCCTTTGCTTTCTGTGGCATATATTAATAATTTATAGAAATATAAGAGCTATGATTTAAAAATCTGCAAATAAGAACACTTTCTGTGTTGATAATGAAAATTATCAGACATAAGATCAACTGAAACATTTTGGCAGAAAGAACAAGGAGTGGCTATGAGACATGGGTGTAATGCTAACAAAAGACTTACACATTGGAAGATTTCGATTGTGGCAGAACAAATTGAGAAAGCAGTTGTAAAGGCAGAAATGACCCTGGGTTTCACAAAAAAGAGGAATAATGAATAAAAACAAGGAAGGTACTGTTGGACACAGAACATCAGCTATGCATGAGATGTAAGAAGAAATGGAAATACCATAAGGGGGTTTGGAAAATATTTGTGGGGACAAGAAACTTTATTCAAATGCAAAGTCTGGAAAAAGCTGGAATTGCTCTCCTAAAAATAGAGATGATTCAGAGAAGGTTCAGATAGAAGTATTTAAAGCAAACAAAGTCTCAAAGAATAAAGCAATTGTTTCCTTTGGAAAATTTGAAGATATAGATTTAAGGTGATCATCAAATGGATCCATGGCAAATGAAGTAAAAAAAATATTTCTCAGAAGTATTAAGCATTTACCACATACCTGACAGGGTGATAGAGGCTGATTCAATCATAGCTTTCTGAAACAAACTGGATCAGAACATGAAAGAAAGGGGCAGGGAGTGCATCTAGCTGCTTTATCCATGCAGAGGGCCTGCACAGATTTAAAAGGTTAAATGGCTGTTCCTCCACAGCAAGAACCGATGGTCAGATGAATTTGAGCATTAAATAGACCTTAGCTTGGACAAATGCAAGGTAATGCTATGAGTAGGTGAGAGTAAATATGCTAAGGGAATTGAAAATGGGGAATAGAACATATAGAAGTGTAAGAAATACAAGTTTCTTAGGTTATAAATCTCTAAAGTAGCAAAGCCAGTAAATAAAGGCAAATCAATGTTTGGGCAGACACTCTTCATTGTGACTAGAAATAAAGGGGTAGACGCCAGAATAAGAAGGTGTGGAGAGGGGAAGGAGGGCATGCTGGCAGATGATAGGTGAGACTGGGGAGGGGAAAGGTGGTTGGGTGAGGGAGGGGTTCTGATGTGAGAAATTAGGAGGTGATAGATGAAAGAGGTAAAGGGCTGAAGAAGTAGTAAATAAATAAGACAACTGTGGACCATAGAATAATGGGAAGGAGGTGGGGTACCAGAGGGAGGTAATGAGCAGGTCATAAGGGTAGAGGAGGAGGGCAGAAGGGGTGAGAGGGTATCCACAGTGGTGAATGAGTAAAGAAAGAGGTGGGGGAAAAGGAAAGGGAATGATTATCAGAAATTTGAGAAATTGAGATCCATGCCATCAGGTTGGAGACAACCCAGGTGGAATATGAGATGTTGCTCCTCCACCTGAGTTTGTGCTCATCGTGGCAGTCACGGAGGCCATGCAGACGTGCTGTTATGGGAAGTCGAATTGAAACGTGTGGTCACTGGAAGATCCTGTCTGTTGAGAAGGACTGAGTAAAGGTGCTTGACATGACAGGGATGGCATTACCCTTCGCCTTACCTACCTCCCCACCAGTCCCCATATCCAGCACAGTACTCTCAAGTACCTCTGCACAACAGCATGCTACAATCTTTCACCATTAAATAATAAACTGATCTTCCAGTTTTCTTTCCAAAATGGATGACATCCCATTCATCTTACTTGTGAATGTTGAAGATTTGACCCAAAATAGTCATTCAAGGGCTTGGCCAGTTCCTCCTTCTCATCTTTCAAGGGACCTACGTTCACTTTAGCCACCCTTTCTTGCTTTATCTAATTATGAAAAGTACCTGTTTTTATATTTTATGCTTGTTTAATTTCATAACCTACCAAACTCTCAGCATCTCTACTTTTAGTGACTTTGTATGCATAAGCTTTTAGTTTGATGCCCTGCTTTATTTCCTTAGTTATCTAAATCTGGCTCTACCCAATCCCAGTCTTACTGTCGTTGCTTTTAATTGGAATATACTTTTACTGAGCACCACAAAAATTCTCTTCCTCTGCTCCTTAACTATCCTACCATGTGGCCTGTAAACCCTTGTTTATGCATAATTCATTGGCTTTAGATCCAACTATTGCACCCTCCATTTGTAAGAGAAATTCAATCGTACTGTGATCAGTCTTTCCAAGAGGATCCCCAATAACAAGATTATTAATCTTATCTATCTTATTGCACCGGACCAGATCAAATATAACATTTTCCCTTGGAGGTTCACTAACATCTTGTTCAAGAAAGCTGTCATGGAAGCAGACTATGCAGTCCTCCTCAAGACTGCCTCAACCACCTTGATTCACCCAATCTATGTGCAAGTTAACGCAACCCCCTTGTCAACTGCCATTCCATTCTCACATGCATCATAGTTCTTGGCTTATTGCTTCTGCCACTATAATGTTATTGTTCAATGGCCTATAGACTACTCCCATCAGTGATCTCTACCCAGATGGACTCAACATTCTGCTCCTTAGATCTTGTATTGTCTCTCACTATCGCCATGATCTCATCCATAATTAAGAGCCCTACCCTTTTTTCCTGTCTATCCTTCAATATTACCTGATAGCTTTGGATATTTAATTCCCAATCATCTTCACTTTCCAAGCACTTTTCTGTACTGGTCACTAAATCATACCCCTTTGTACTGATATATGCAACAAATTCACTGACCTTGTTTTGAATACTACAGGTATTCAGATAAATGCCCTTACACTCATTGTCCTTTTACATTTAGTAAACCTTGTATCACTTGCATTTGACTTCACTCTGACTTTTCTCCATTCTAATGTTTCCCTGGTCTCTGCATGGCCTTCCTGTCTTTTTGCCTGGACACACATCCCCCTGCCATTTAAGTTTAAATCCTCCCCAACTGCACGACAAACAATCCCTACATGGATCTCGATCCTGCTCAGGTATGGACCATCCAGGTACTGCACCCACCACCCCCAGAACCAGTTCCAGGGCCCAAGGAATCTGAAACCCTCCTCCTGCACCACTGCTCAAGCCAAATATTAATGTTAACTATGCTGTTATTCCAACTCCACTAGCACATGGCACAGATAGCAAATCTAAAATTATTACTTGCAAGGTCCAGCTTTTTAAATTTATCTCCTAGCTCCCAAAATTCAGCTTGTTGGACTGCCTCCTCTTTTCCTATATCGCTGGTTCCTCAATGCACCACAGCAACTTGTTGTCTACACTCCACTTCCAGAATGCTCCACAGCCGCTCTGAGACATCTCTGATCTTTGCACATGGAAGGCAAGAGTTCCATTTGTGGCCTCAGAAACTCCTGTCTGTTCTCCTTACTGTGGATTCCCCTACCACATTAATCTCTGCCACTTTTTCCTGTTGTCCTGTACAGCAGAGCTACTCATGGTGCCATAATCTTGCCGACTGCTGCCTTCCCCTGATGAGCCATCTCCCCCAACACTATGCAAAGCAGTATTTTGGAGGGAGATGACTGCTGGGGTCTCCTGATCTACCTTCCTACTACTGATCTGCCTATTGCTCACCCATTCCCTAACTTTCCCTGAGCCCTTAAACTGTTTTAAAATATTCTGTTTAAACTCACTAAGCATATTATCCACAACAATTTCAGGATCGAGGATACTCCTAAGTGAGCCTTTGCTCAGCTCCAGGACCACCATATAGTCCATCAGAAGCTGCAGTTGTGCACATTCTGTGAACATGTAATCATCAGACACTCTGTCAGACTTTCTAAGTTTTCACATTCCTCAGGAGCGTGTCACGGGGCAGAGCTCAACTGCCATGTTGCTCGGCCTCGTCACTGAAGCCTGTTACTCACCAAAGTCCACACTTAGACAACCAGAAACACTTGACTGGAAAATAGCCCCTCTCAAAATGGCAGATCCAAACCCTGCTGATCTACCTGTGCAATAATGAAGAAAAACTTCCCAGAAACATGCCTTAGCCTCCACTTCTTCTTGCTGAAGCATTCTCAGCCAAGGCTCAGTTTTTCACACTAATCCTGTCCATTCCTGCAATATACGCTCTGTTTAAACCTAGCAATACAAACAAAATGCTGGCAGAACACAGCAAGCCAGACAACATCAATGGAAAAGAGTGCAGTTGATGTTTCTCCATAGATGTTGTCCGGCTTGCTGAGTTCCTCCTGCATTTTGTGTGTGTTGCTTGAATTTGTAGCATTTGCAGATTTTCTCTTGTTACTAATTAAACTCATCTTTTTATTGGCCCAAGTGAAACTCATAAGAAACAAGTCCTGCTCTTTTCAATGCTTCCCACTATCACCTCCAAGCTTCTCACATCATCCCCTTCCCCCTCACCTGGTCTCACATATCCGTGCCAGCTTGTACTTCTCCCCCCCCCCACCCCACCCCACTTCCTTATTGTGGCTCCTGCCCCCTTCAAAATGTCAACTGTTTATTTCTCTTCATAGATGCTGCTTGACTAGCTAAGTTAACTCAGCATTTTGTGTTTTCTTCACTATTTTCAGCATCTGCAATCTCTTGTGTCTATGAAAGGCAAGTAAATGGTTTCCCTTTGCAACTTGACACTTACAATACCTGAGCTAAGAGTAAATTTGTAGCTGACACGCAAATTGCAAATTACTTATATTTGGACAGTAAGGAGCATAGTTTCAGGCACAGAAAGATACTGATCAACTCAGAAGTCAGGCCAAACAATTTAACTCCAGTAAGTGCAAAGTGCTGCATTTTGGGCATGCATAATTAATACCAGGACAGCAGGGAAGACTTAAGAATTTTGCTGTACAAGTCAAAAGATCCCTGAAGGTGGCAGCATGGGTAGACAGGGTGATAAAACATATCCTCATTGGCCAGGGCAGATGATGTATTAAGAGTAGAAAAGTTATGACAGTTTGATAAAACATCAGTGATGTTGTAAGTGTGCCAGTCTGGCTATCACAGCATACAGAGAATGTGATTGATCTAGACATTAACATGTCCATAGAATTAGTGAAATGGAATTAGGTAAAAAAGCTCACTTTCAATTTGGAAATGATTAATGGATGGATGGCCTCCTTTTGCACCAGCAATTTTATGATTAACTTCCTAAATTTATGTAACAGGCAAATTATTATGGTATAAACTCCACTATCAGCAATGCACAAGTTGACACTGTAGCTGACAATTCCCTTCATACATAACCTAAACATTCTATCTCTGCATTGTTGGTTTATTACAGCAGCAAACCATATTGTCTGCTGTACCATGATGCACTGTATGCATCAGCAAAGCTTCTTTAGCAAAAATCTCTTGGTTCTCAGTATAAGAGCAAATACAATGAGTATTGAAACACCACTATATCCGATTACTTTCTGAGTGACTGGGTCACAGTTCAAGAAGATAATGAAATATTGTCCTTGCCACTCTCAAGAATAAAAGTTCCAAACAGTTTTGTTAAAAATAAGGTTTTCTCAGGATTAGCGCACACTCATATTCTGCTTTTTAAAAAAAAAATTCCTTCAGCTGTAATCTCCTTTTTACTTTTCAGAGTTACAGAACTTTTTTTTTAAAAAATGAACACTCTGAAGTTATTATTTTTAACTCAAAACACTCAGGTTCGGATGCCTGAAATGGAGCTGGCTTGGTTGTGAATGCCAACTTCTTCTTGCTGAAGCATTCTCAGCCAAGGCTCAGTTTTTCACACTAATCCTGTCCATTCCTGCAATATACGCTCTGTTTAAACCTAGCAATACAAACAAAATGCTGGCAGAACACAGCAAGCCAGACAACATCAATGGAAAAGAGTGCAGTTGATGTTTCTCCATAGATGTTGTCCGGCTTGCTGAGTTCCTCCTGCATTTTGTGTGTGTTGCTTGAATTTGTAGCATTTGCAGATTTTCTCTTGTTACTAATTAAACTCATCTTTTTATTGGCCCAAGTGAAACTCATAAGAAACAAGTCCTGCTCTTTTCAATGCTTCCCACTATCACCTCCAAGCTTCTCACATCATCCCCTTCCCCCTCACCTGGTCTCACATATCCGTGCCAGCTTGTACTTCTCCCCCCCCCCACCCCACCCCACTTCCTTATTGTGGCTCCTGCCCCCTTCAAAATGTCAACTGTTTATTTCTCTTCATAGATGCTGCTTGACTAGCTAAGTTAACTCAGCATTTTGTGTTTTCTTCACTATTTTCAGCATCTGCAATCTCTTGTGTCTATGAAAGGCAAGTAAATGGTTTCCCTTTGCAACTTGACACTTACAATACCTGAGCTAAGAGTAAATTTGTAGCTGACACGCAAATTGCAAATTACTTATATTTGGACAGTAAGGAGCATAGTTTCAGGCACAGAAAGATACTGATCAACTCAGAAGTCAGGCCAAACAATTTAACTCCAGTAAGTGCAAAGTGCTGCATTTTGGGCATGCATAATTAATACCAGGACAGCAGGGAAGACTTAAGAATTTTGCTGTACAAGTCAAAAGATCCCTGAAGGTGGCAGCATGGGTAGACAGGGTGATAAAACATATCCTCATTGGCCAGGGCAGATGATGTATTAAGAGTAGAAAAGTTATGACAGTTTGATAAAACATCAGTGATGTTGTAAGTGTGCCAGTCTGGCTATCACAGCATACAGAGAATGTGATTGATCTAGACATTAACATGTCCATAGAATTAGTGAAATGGAATTAGGTAAAAAAGCTCACTTTCAATTTGGAAATGATTAATGGATGGATGGCCTCCTTTTGCACCAGCAATTTTATGATTAACTTCCTAAATTTATGTAACAGGCAAATTATTATGGTATAAACTCCACTATCAGCAATGCACAAGTTGACACTGTAGCTGACAATTCCCTTCATACATAACCTAAACATTCTATCTCTGCATTGTTGGTTTATTACAGCAGCAAACCATATTGTCTGCTGTACCATGATGCACTGTATGCATCAGCAAAGCTTCTTTAGCAAAAATCTCTTGGTTCTCAGTATAAGAGCAAATACAATGAGTATTGAAACACCACTATATCCGATTACTTTCTGAGTGACTGGGTCACAGTTCAAGAAGATAATGAAATATTGTCCTTGCCACTCTCAAGAATAAAAGTTCCAAACAGTTTTGTTAAAAATAAGGTTTTCTCAGGATTAGCGCACACTCATATTCTGCTTTTTAAAAAAAAAATTCCTTCAGCTGTAATCTCCTTTTTACTTTTCAGAGTTACAGAACTTTTTTTTTAAAAAATGAACACTCTGAAGTTATTATTTTTAACTCAAAACACTCAGGTTCGGATGCCTGAAATGGAGCTGGCTTGGTTGTGAATGCCAACTCTTATGTTTCCCTGACCTTGGCAGCAGTGGAAACATAACATTTGAACATTGAGAATTGTACAGCAATTTGGGAACTTGAAAACTAAAAATAAGATAAGCGAAACTAAAAGCAGAAATGTGTGTTCGTTAACCAGTAGGAGGTCAGTTCTCTAGCCGGCGGTAGCTCAGTGCAGGAGTGTTTCGATTCCATTGAGCGCTGTCAGGGACAATCCAGTGGTATCGGGGGCGATGCGCCAGCGATTCGGTGCCGTAGTCAGGGGCTGCGGGCTTGTTTTGCTCCTCGGCATTTGCCTCGGCCTATCGAGCAAAGGGTCTGTACCCCCGCCGAGGCCCTGCCATAGATCCGATGGGGCGAGCTGCGAGAATCTATGGCAGCTGAAGCAGCGGATGGTACTGGGCTCGAACTACGATCTGGTCCTGCCGCCGGCCGACGTGGACTCGGGCTCCCGAGCTGGCGACAGCCTAGCCTTGGGGCTCGGCTTGCGGCACGACTGGCAGCCGGAGCCCGGCATGAGTGCGCCACACTTCACGGTCGACACGCTGGACGGGCCACTGACCTTCCCGCCGAGCCAGCAACACAGCCCGGCGTCGCTCATCTTCCACGCCTTCACCAACAAATCGGGTTTCCTGGAGTGCATGTGGGCCTCCGATTCGGCGCTCGCCCCCCTGGTCCACGCACTGCCCAACAACTGCCATGTGGTCTTCATGTCGTTCGACGACAACGCGCCGCGAGACGTCAGGTGGATGAAGCAGCGAATCGTCCAGGTGCTGGAGCGGAGGTGAGGCGACTGCGGCGGGGAACGGTTACCAGGCCCCAGGTCCCAGACCCTGGCTCCTCGCGGGGGTCACTGCGCCATTCACCGCAGGGTGGAGTCAGATCCCACAGTGGGTCGGTAGCTGTCCTCGGAGGGAATGGAAGTTGTCCTGGTGCTGCTTGCCGGATTACTACGGAGTTGTGTCCATCCCCCTTCATTGTGTTGCCAGGGGCATCTCATCAGTGAATTGTTGTTCGCTTAGGTACATACTGTTAGCACTTTAGTTGATAGAAGGAACACCTAGACTTATGATCTGTTATTCAGGACATTCAGGTAGAAAGGAGCAAAGCCTTGTTTTGGTTACCCATATACGAAAATCTGTATTTTCCCCGGAGTTGTATGAAAACTGACCATACTGTTGGCAAGTCTGCCTGAATCCACTGTATGAAAGACTCACCAGTGAAGTTAAAATTAAAAGGAAGGTATTTTATTAGAAATTTATTTTCATTGTTTTATCAATATATCATCTACCACTAGGATTTTTTTTACTTACGAGTACAACTTATTGATCTTGGTAGCTAAACATGTGGAAATTGATTGTGTGCTCGTCATGACGTGAAAGCGTTTTATCTTTAAATAACTTTGAGGAAGTTCAGGATCAACACAGAAAAGGCGTTTTTAATTGATACTAGTGTATATATTTTGGCTATTTATTTAGTTACCTTATTTCATAGTGATTATAGTGGACTATGAATTGTATTTTGCATAATGATTTGGTTGGATTCTGTAGGTATATATGTAACTTCGAATAAATTTTAAAATCCCAAACGCAATGTAGCTTACTGAATATGAGTTAACTATTACTTGATATTAAATTTAAAATAATTATATTATTATGCATAGTATGATAACATTATTTCACAAAAAATAAAATCCATAACTGGTTCTGATTTAGTCTCAGTTGAAGCTACATGGATTTTGTCTCGAGTTGGAGCTGAATTTAATACATTTTTCTCATATTACCACAGAAACTAGATGCAACCTCATTACTAATTTTACATGTTTCAGAGTAGGTAGGGTCCATATTATCAGATGTAAAATTAATTTCGCAAACACGAGGAATTCTGCAGACGCTGGAAATTCAAGCAACACACATCAAAGTTGCTGGTGAACGCAGCAGGCCAGGGAGCATCTCCTAGATTGCATGCAAGCTCGATTTGAACATTTAAGGAAAGTTTGGACAGGTACATGGACAGTCGGGGTATGGAGGACTGTGGTCCTGGTGCAGGTCAATGGGAGTAGGCAGTGTAAATGGTTCGGCACAGATTAGATGGGCTGAAAGGCCTGTTTCTATGCTGACCTTTTCTATGACTCTATGACCAATGTAATACCTCAGCTATAAGAACTGGAGTGGATGGGTTTGTTTTCCTTGGAGGAAAGAAAGTTGAAAAGAGGTCTAACTGAAGTACAAAAAATTATCAGAGCCACTGATAGGGTAGACTTTGACACACTTTTCCTCTTAGCAAATGTGTCTATAACCAGGATGCATAGATTTAAGGCAAGAGCTCGGAGATTTGAGGGAACATTATTTTTTTTACTCAGAGAAATAGATGAAATTAGCAATAAACTAGTGGCAGATCAGAATCAGCATCAGATTTGTTATCACTGACACATGATATGAAATTTGTGGCAGCAGTGCAGCGCAAATACGTAAAAATCTATAAATTGCGAAAATAAATAAATAGAGTGAAAAAGGAATAATAAGGTAGTGTCCGTGGGTTCGTGGACTATTGAGAAATATGATGGTGGAGGAGAGGAGCTGTTCCTAAATGATTGAATGAAGGTCTTCAGGATCATTTACCTCCTCCCTCATGTTAGTAATGAGAAGAGAGCACGTCTCAGATGGTGAGCGTCCTTAGTAATGGATGCCATCGTTTTGAGGCACCACTTCTTGAAGATGTCCTTGATGGTAGAAAGAGTTATGCCTATAATGGAGCTGGCTGAATGTCTAATCCTCTGCAGCCTCTTACAGTCCTGTGCATTAGAGGCTCCATAACAGGCTGTGATGCAACCAGTCATGGTATATCTGTAGAAATTTGCAAGAGTCTTTACTCACATACCAAATCTCTTCAAGTTCCTAATAAAGTAGAGCTGCTGGTGTGCCTTCTTCATGATTCCATCAATGTGTTGAGTCCAAAATAGATTCTACAGTGTTTAATAAGCATTAAGACATGCATGAGTTGAAATGCCATGATTTGTGTGGTACTGAAGACTATGAATCAAGTGTTGAGATAGGGGATGAGTATCAACAGATGTTGGCATACAGATTATGGTGCAAAGGTTCTATTTCCAGGCTATTCTACAGTAAGTCTACAAGAGGATGAACCTTGGGCTTTTGAATTTGGAAAAAATTGTGTCTAGCTAGCACAATGGTAACAAGTTAGTTTGCGCTTTACAACCCAGCAGTTATATGAGCCATGATGGAAAATACAAAAATTAATTTTACGGAGCACACATCAAAGTTGCTGGTGAACGCAGCAGGCCAGGCAGCATCTCTAGGAAGAGGTACAGTCGACGTTTTGGGCCGAGACCCTTCGTCAGGACTAACTGAAGGAAGAGCTAGTAAGAGATTTGAAAGTGGGGGGGGAGGGGGAGATCCAAAATGATAGGAGAAGACAGGAGGGGGAGGGATGGAGCCAAGAGCTGGACAGGTGATTGGCAAAAGGGATATGAGAGGATCATGGGCCAGGAGGCCCAGGGAGAAGGAAAAGGGGGCGGGGGGGGGAAAATGCCCGACCTCCCCCTTGTACCCCATCCGTTATTTATTTATATACACATTCTTTCTCTCTCTCTCTCTCTCTCTCTCTCCTTTTTCTCCCTCTATCCCTCTGACTATACCACTTGCCCATCCAATGGGTTCCCCCCCTCCCCCTTTTCCTTCTCCCTGGGCCTCCTGTCCCATGATCCTCTCATATCCCTTTTGCCAATCAACTGTCCAGCTCTTGGCTCCATCTGTCCTCTTCCTGTCTTCTCCTATCATTTTGGATCTCCCCCTCCCCTCCCCCTCCCACTTTCAAATCTCTTACTAGCTCTTCTTTCAGTTTGTCCTGACGAAGGGTCTCTGCCCGAAACATCGAATGTACCTCTTCCTATAGATGCTGCCTGGCCTGCTGCATTCACCAGCAACTTTGATGTGTGTTGCTTAGGTTGAATGTTTGTATGTTCAAAAATGCTTGAAGGTTGAAGGGGATGTTTGAAGAATGGCTATTGAAGCATATGAGATCTAAGAATTTGTAAACAAGCCAAGTACAAGAGCATGGAAGTTGCACGGAATTTATGTTTTCTGGTTTTGAATGGAGTAATGTATCCAGTTCTAGTCAAGGCACAATAGGAATGATGTGGAAGTCCACCAGAGATAACAAAAAGCATTTACTAGAATGGTTTTAGGATTGAGGAATTTCCACCTCAGGATTAAATTGGAGAACTGAGAGGTTGTTTGCCTTGGAGCTAAGGAATGTTGGGAGGGGGTGCAAGATCTTGATTGGGTTAGAAAAGATAAACAAAGGAAATTTTTCTCCATTACTAGATGGTTTAAAGATCAGGAATAGCATTACAAAATTTGGGGCAAAATATTTAAATGGAACGTGAACATCAGGAAATCTGCAGATGCTGGAAATTCAAGCAACACACAAAAGATGCTGGTGGAACGCAGCAGGCCAGGCAGTATCTATAAGAAGGGGTACAGTCGATGTTTTGGGCTGAGACCCTTCATCAGGACTAACTGAAAGAAGAGATAGTAAGAGATTTGGAAGTGGGAGGGGGAGGGGCAGGGGGAAAATCCAAAATGATAGGAGAAGACAGGAGGGGGAGGGATGGAGCTAAGAGTTGGAAAGTTGATTGGCAAACACATTTTAATTCCACGTCCGATTCCCATTCTGATATGTCCATCCATGGCCTCCTCTACTGTCAAGATGAAGCCACACTTAGGTTGGAGGAACAACACCATATATTCCATCTAGGTAGCCTCCAACCTGATGGCATGAACATTGACACTCTCTAATTTCTGTCAATACTCCTCCTCCCCTTCTTACTCCTTCCCTTATTTAGTTATTTATTATTTTTAAATTTTTTTCTCCTTTCTTTTGCTCTCTTTTTTCTCCCTCTGTCCCTCTCACTATATCTTCCTCTGATGCTCCCCTCCCCCCTTCTTTCTCTCTGGGCCTCCCATCCCATGATCCTCTCCCTTCTTCAGCCTGGTATCGCTTTTGCCAATCAACTTTCCAGCTCTTAGCTCCATCCCTCCCCCTCCTGTCTTCTCCTATCATTTCGGATCTCCCCCTCCCCCTCCTACTTTCAAATCTCTTACTATCTCTTCTTTCAGTTAGTCCTGACGAAGGGTCTCGGCCCGAAACGTCGACTGTACCTCTTCCTATAGATGCTACCTGGCCTACCAGCATTTTTTGTGTGTGTTGCTTGAATTTCCAGCATCTGCAGATTTCCTCATGTTAGCATTTGCTGTGTGTTGCTTAAATGGAATGTGAGATTTTTTTTACCCACAGAGTGATGAGGATGTAGAATTTACAGCCTGATGTAGAATTTACTGAATGATGGTAACATAATCACTTAGTGCTTTTAAAAAGCAAATGTTATAAGCAGTGTTTCAAATAACCAACATCTGCTGTCTACTTGATTTTATACGAGAGACAATAATTTGCTGAACAATTGGTAAAGAGTGGGGGACTGGGGCTGATGGCCCAACCTCTTGTTTCAATGATAATCGAGCTTTGAGTTAATGAATTACCTTTTTTTAAGTGGAACATTCTGTGTCATAATGATACTCTCAAAGTCCCCAAATACAGGAAGCTTCTATATTTTGACGTAGAGATGCTTAGGAAATGGCAGTTTATTGGAGGAGAACTTGCAGGTGCTATTTTACCCTCCAGCTGGGAGCATTTGTACATCTGGGTGGTGTTGTCAAAAAGGTGTCTTGTAGAAGATGTACCCTTTAGCCACAGCGCATGAATAGTGGAGTGATTGCACTTTTATGGTGGTGATTTAGGTGTCAGTTGAATGAGCTGTTTTACTTATGTGCTACATAAGCTTTGAAATGTAGGGAAGTAATTTTCATCTACTGCTGGAATTCAATTCTTCTGTCTGTTTCAGAAAAAGGTCTGGAGCAAGATAAGGTTCTTGGTATCCAAGCTGAGTGGCAGTGATAGGATCGTTGGCAAGTTAGCATTGTTTGACCTATTTATTTATTTATTTTATTAAGTTTTACGTATTGCTACTCTTAAGGTCTTCATGACTATTCATAGCTACTCTTAAGTTGTTGGAAAGCCATCGTCTGGATCTGCTGCACTGCTGTGGATGAAAATACACTGTTGGTAGGGAGTTCCAGGATTTCGATCTGGTATTGAGGAATGAACAACAGTTTATTTCCAATTAGAATGGTGTATGACTTGGAAGGTAACCTGATTCTGGGGGTGGGGGGGGGGGGTTACTTCCGGTATCTGTTGTCGTTCTTTTTAGTGGCAGAATGTGCTGATTTGGAAGGTGCTGTTGGAGTAACATAGTGAAGTAATTGTACATCTTTTGGATGATACACAACTACTGTGTGTTGGTAGCAGAGGAAGTTAATATTTAGATTACTGTGTGAGTTGCTTTATCCTGAATGATGTCAAGACTTCAACGTGTTTTGAAGCTGCGCTTATCCAGGCAAGAGTAAAGTATTCTATCACATTGCTGACTTATGTCTTGTAAATGGTGGAAAAGTTTTGGGTGTGGAGGAGAGGCACTCACGGTAGAATACCCAGCCCTTGAACTGCTTCAAACAGCAATAGTATTAATATAGCTAGCCCAGATGGGTTTCTGATCATTGGTGATGGATCAGATGTTGATGGTGATGAACTCAGCCATGGTAATGACATTGAACATTAAGGATGGTTTGGTTGAACACTCTTTTTGGAGATTATGCTTGCTTGGCATTCTTGTGGCACCAAAGTTATTTCTCATTAATCAGCCTATGTCTGAATGTTCTTGCATGTAATCCTGGACTGCTTTGCTTGTTGGAGGAATGTGAATGGAAACAATTCAGTTCAGAATTTGAATCAATCACCTTGAATGTTACAATGAAAATGAAGATTTGTGAGGATGCAATCATTGAAAATATTATACGAAAGCAGTCCTTTATCTACATTATGTGACTATGCTAATTTTTTTTATTTTTAAAATGGAAAGGGCATTGCCCTGGGACAGTTCCACTCGCAACCTCGGAAGTCCAGGTCCAATGGTACGAGCAGTTGTCATAAACTGCGGTCTTCCTTGGTTGCAGTACATAACCATGACTTCTTCTGTGCTTCATCATGCTTTTTGCTCTTCATGAAGCACCATACAACTCCCATTTGGGCCTTTGGATCTCAGTGTTGATCTCATCTGCCCAGTCTGCCGGAATTGACTTTAAATACTAGGACAGGCATGTTTCTATTTCACCAGCAATGAGGTCTTCTGGTTACACCCACCTGTTTTAGCCCGCCTGTTGAAGCGATGTACTGGGGTGTGGTCCCTGTCTTGGAGCTACTTGGAGCCACAGGTGAGAGCTGAGTTTCTGATGGGGACCAAAGGTGAGTGAGCTGCCCCAGAATGGACACAACAAGCTCTTCATATGAGGTGCTACCCATCCCCTGGACACCCCATACACTGCAGTGTCCACTGGATGAATTCCTTTGGCGAGAACAATTAGGAACTAATACACAGTTTTATAGTGCTGTAGTAGCATTGGTAGTGTTCTAATTTGTTCTTTATTTCATTTAAATACATAATTTGTTACTCAGTTACTCATCTTTTTTATACCTTTTTAACTATTTCCATGAAACTTTGGTTAATTGGGCCAAAGGTTCTGGCCCTAATGTGTCCCAATTAACCAGAATCCACTGTACTCACTGATAAATTATCTAGAACAAATACCAGTACATATGAACATAAGAAACAGGTATAGGACGCACAGCATATCAAGCCTGATCTGTCAATCAATAAAATCATAGAGCTCTAAACTTTGGCATCTATTTTCCTGTGCAATTACCATAACCCTTGATTTCAGCAGTGGTAGCCCTCTGAACCTGTTCTGCTATTCACAGCATTTCTGTACCTTAATTTTGGCACATGGCCAAGTGGTTAAGGCATTGGACTAGCTACCTGAAGATCGTGAGTTCGAGCCCCAGCCGAGGGAACATGTATGTCCTTGAGCAAGTCACTTAATCACACATTGCTCTGCGATGACACTGGTGCCAAGCTGTATGGATCCTAATGCCCTTCCCTTGGACAACATTGGTGTCGTGGAGAGGGGAGACTTGCAGCATGGGCAACTGCTGGTCTTCCATACAACCTTGCCCAGGCCTGCGCTCTGGAGAGCGAAGACTTTCCAGGCGCAGATCCATGGTCTCGCAAGACTAACGGATGCCTTAAAATTTCACATACCTGCTTTGACTGCATATATGCTTTTTATAAATAAAGATTACATCAGAAAATACTTGAAACAGTTAGCAGGTCAGAAATTAGAGTTAACATTTCAGATTGAAGACCTTTGTCAGAACTGGGAAAGAGAGAAACAATTTAGTTTTATGTTGCAGAGAGGGTGGAGGAGGAATGGAAAGGACAAAGGGATATCTTTGATCGGGAAATGTCAGGTTGCCACTTTCTACAACTTTAGTTCTCCATCCCCCACTCTCATTTTGACCTTCCTGAGACTTCTGCACCATTATAATGAAACTCAATTTAGGTTCAAAGATTACCACTTCTGGAATCAGCATCAAAATCAACAACTTTAGGTAAATGTTTTATATCTTTATATTAGAATTGTTTTACTGCAAGTCAACTAATTAAAATATTATCTCCCTCCTCCTCCCCCTTCCCTTTTACCCCTACCCATTCCCCTCTGCCCCTCCCCTCTACCCCTTCCCCGCTACCCACTACCCCACTTCCCTTCTATCCCTCTACCCCCTTCCCCCTCCCCCCTTCATCAGCAACTTCTCTTGCTTCACCCTATCACAGTCCATCCCATTGTTTTACCCATCCCTCTCTGTAAGTTAAACTGGTGTTTTTTTTATTAAGGGTAGCATCGACCTATCATAGCAGTAGTGAAGGGGGTTGCATATTTTAATTTAGATCTGCACCTGAATGCATGAGTGAAAGATCTTGTAACAATTGCTTCTCCTAAATATGGAATGTTTGGTTACAAATCACCCAACTGGCTCCAAAGTATCCTAACTGAGAACAACATTTTAATAATGCTGATGTACACAGTGCTTAAATACTTATGGTTTTCTTCTGTGACTCATTACAATAAAATCCTGATATTTATTGAAGCCTTAAATTCAGCGGCATTGTTATAACCTTAGTAGTATCATTCTACAGCCTTGGAAGATCTTGATGTAGATGTTGGTACAATAACAAAGGCAGCCACTTTTTCTGGCTAGACTCTAGAGCAGGGGTAGGCAACCCACGGCCTGCGAGCAAATATTGGAATACTATGCTTATCCAGTCCGCGAGTGATTTTTCTTTATTCTGAGTGTTTCACGCGACCACACTGATGGACATGCATGGTGTCTTGTTACACTGGTCCCAGGTTCCGTTTTGTTCCAAACCAAACACTGGTATATATGAATGACGGGAGGGCAGACTACCTTATTAATATGTATTAGATACTCTCCGTGCACGTACAGGTTTTCGGATGGGATTGTTCAAATTTATAAACAGAAACAGCGTCACTGTGTTTTAACAAGAAATCCACGCTAAATATCCAGCTATTTACATGTGCTATGATACTTGTTGAATAACTGACGTTTCGAAATAAAATCGAAGAAAAAAAATTCCAATGGCAATGAATGCAAAACGCAGGAAGGTAGACACTGAGTGCCGAAATTTCCAAGACAGTTGGACACTAGACTACTTCTTCATCGAGCAAGCTGGGAAACCAGTTTGTCTCATTTGCCTAGAAAATGAGACAAAGGTCCAAGAATTGAGAAAAGAGTTTTCATCTTGTTTTGCTGATTTTCCCTTGCATGCAAATGAGTTCAAGCTGTTTGCTACTCCATTTGATGTGGAAGTGGACACTGCATCAGAAATTTTTCAAATGGAATTTATTGAGATGCAGTGTGACAACATATTGAGATCGAAATTTCATTCTGAAGATGTGTTAGTGCTTGACTTCTATGGAAAATACATTCATCCAAGTGGGAAGTATCCTAACTTAGTGGACCATGCAGAAAAGATGGCATCATTGTTTGGCAGCACTTTATCTGTGTGAGCAATTATTTTCAAAAATGAAACACACCAAGAACCATTTGAGAACAAGATTGACTGATGCCCATCTGGATAATGTCTTGCTCTTGGCATCAACAAGTCTGACACCCAATATTCAGAAGCTTTCAAGCAACAAACAGCATCAAGTTTCACGTTGATTTATCGACTGTTTGCATTAAAATTTTCTTTTTTTATTATACTTAATTTATCACCATTCAATGCATCATGTTCATACGTTTTATGTTTAAAGATTCTTTGTATCCTTTTAATAGATTCAAAAGATGCCTTGATTGAAATAAATTGCAACTAAACTGAGTTCTTTGATTACTAATTGGTATCCTTGGTTAAGCACAAATGATTTTCTGGCATGCGTTATTCATTAATTTGAGGCAAAACATAACTAGATGTATTTAAATGGATATTCCCATATTTCAAGTTTTTTATGGCATTTATCTGGCCCACCGTCCGTCCGCTCATTAATACGTGATCCGGCCCACAGAGGCAAAAAGGTTGCCGACCCCTGATCTGGAGCTTACTTTGTTTGCCGGGCTGAGCAAATATTCATTACAGAGAAATGAGCATTACAACTGTACCAACACTGTGATTTTCACTATCTTTTGAAATAGTGTTAATGTGATTCTAATGAATGTAAGCCAGACTTTGATAATATGTGCTGAAGGCTTGGAAGGGGTACTTTAGCGGAGTTTCTGACTTTTTATTGAGTCAGTTAACATGAACATGTTCAATATCAGAGTGAGAAGTTTATTGGTTACCACTGATGTAACCCTGATGAATTGTATACCAAACTAGTATCCATTAGTACATTTGCTGCGCAAAATCCAGCTCAATACTTTCATTTCAGTTGACTCAGCACTTTGGACAAAAGTTGCAGATTTCGACACTTTGTGTGAAATTTTGCTCCCTTTATATAGTTACCTACTAACTATATACAGTAGCAACAATATGACCAACTTGCACATTCCTGCTATCTGAGAGGGAAAGGGGGATGGGAAATTGAGGGGGGTGGCGGGCAGTTGGGGGGGCATTCCTGGAAGTTTGAGAAATTGATGTTGGTGCCATCAAGTTGTATCCAAACGGGATACAAGGCGTTGTTCCTCCAACCTAAATGTGGCCTCATCACGATAGTGGAGGAAGCCATGGATGGACATATTGGAATGGCGATGGGAAGTGGAATTAAAATGAGTTTAAACTCCTCAGCATTTTTTCTCCAGTCCTGCCGAAGGGTTTTTGCCCAAAACATCAAACAGCATTTTGTGCGTGTTGCTTGGATTTCCAGCATCTGCAGATTTTCTCCTGTTTGTAGCCTCCTCAACTGCCTGTGGCAAAGATTTCCACAGGTTCAACACCCACTGGCTAAAGAAATTCCCTGTCATCTCCATTCTAAAAGGACGCCCCTCTATTCTGAGGCTGTGTCCACTGATCTTAGACTCTCCCCTCATAGGAAACATTCTCTTCACATCCACACTATCAAGGCCTTTCACCATTCAATAGGTTTCAATGAGGTCATCCCTCATTCTTTTGAATTTGAGTGAATACAGACCCAGAGTCATCAGATGCTCTTCATCTGACAAGCCATTCAATCCTGGAATCATTTTCTTAGAACCTGCACTTAGGCACTTTCTTAGGCACTCAAACCTGCTCACAATACTCCAAGTGAAACCTAACCATTGCTTTATAAATTTCAACATTGCATCCTTGCTTTTATATTCTAGTCCTTTTGAAATGCATGCTGACACTGCATTTGCCTTTCTCACCACAGACTCAACCTGAAAATTAATCTTTAGGGGACTCTGCACAAGGACTGCCAAGACTCCTTGTGTCTCAGCTTATTGTATTTTCTCTCCATTTAGAAAATAGTCAACCCTTTCATTTCTTCGACTAAAGTGCATGACCATACACTTCCTGACACTGATTTCCATCTGCCATTTCTTTGCCTATTTTCCTAATCTGTCTAAGTCCTACTGTAGCCCCTCTACTTCCTCAAAGCGAAATGCCCATCCACCTATCTTCATATCATCTGCAAACTTTGCAACAAAGCCACCAAGTCCATCGTCCAAATAGATAGATAGATAGATATACTTTATTAATCCCGAGTAAAATTTGGTTTCGTTACAGCCGCACCAACCAAGAATAGAGCGTAAATATAGCAATACAAAAAAACTCCAACAATCAAACACCAAAATGCAAACTATGCCAGATGGAAAGTAAGTCCAGGACCAGTCTATTGGCTCAGGGTGTCTGACCCTCCATGGGAAGAGCTGCACGTTCGATGGCCCTCCCGTGCCACCAAGTGTTGTATCACGGTGGAATGTGGCCGAAGTCCAACAGTAAAAAGCTGATGTATAACACAAATCATTGATGTATAACGTAAAAGGAATCAGAACCACCACAGACCCCCATGGAACACCGCTAGTCGCTGGCAGCCAGTCAGAAAGGCTCTCTTTAGCCCCACTCTTTGCTTCCTGCCAATGAATCAGTGCTTTATCTATGCTAGATCTTTCCCGTAATACCATGCAAAGCTTGTTAAGCAGCCTCATGTGTGGCACCCTGTTAAAGGCCTTCTGAAAATCCAAGTACACAACATCAGCCAATTCTCCTTTGTCCATCCTGCTTGTTACTTTTTTAAAGAATTCTAACAGATTTGTCAGGCAAGATTTTCTCTATGGCTTGTTTTATCATGTACCTTCAAGTGCTCTGAGACCTCATCCTTAATAATTGACTACAACATCTTCCCAACCACCGAGGTCGGACTAACTGGCCTATAGTTTCCTATCTTCTGCCTCTCTTCTTTCTTGGTAGTGACATTTGCAATTTTCGCAAGTGTCTTTTGGAACTCCAGAAAGTGGTCCACAGCAGGGGTGATTGATAAGTTTCTGGCCTAAGGTAGAAAGAGATGAGTTATACAGCTCTCGTTACATGCATGTGCAGTTCAACTCTTTGAGTGATTATGCAGGAAGTTTGAAGTTAATTAACCACTTTCTGGAGGTCCAAGGTGCCGACTTCTACAAAGAAGGGATCCATATGCTCCACGACCGCTGGACTAAATGTGTAAGTGTAGGAGGGGACGATGTGTAAAAACAAATGTGCTAGGTTTTCGAAAGTTATTTCATCCTCCGTCGGATTCACGCCTGCAATCGCCGTTTTTTTGACTTTGTCATGTTAGGCAAAGATCGCGAGATCCTACATCTACGGACTCCAGAGCCTGCCGGCCCTGACGCTAGCAGGCATGAACTTCAGATTGCGGCTCCTGCCATTGATCTCGGCGGCTCCAACACCTCAGGGCATATTCAAAACCCGGACTCCAGCAACGACCATGGACACATTCGAAGTGATTGTGCAACCACCAACTGCGACTCCAGCCTTGAACTCCGGGCCGGGTCTTTATGTGCTGCTATTGTGACTCCCGTCTCCCCTTCCCCCACCACCACTCCGCAGCCCCGTCTTCCTCAGATCCCACCGTCAACTCCTGGGCCCTCAGAGGCTCCATCTTCCTCTCACCCCAACCCTCCCCTCTCCACTGACACCACCAGCCTCCCCACTCCCCCCTCTGATCCCAGCTCTCATCCGTGCCGGGTCTTTACCATCCCCTCCGACCTTCAACTGTCGGAGGCAGAACGCTCTGTTCTCAGTAAGGGCCTCACGTTTGTCCCCCTTTGCCCACACCTCAACGAGTTCCGTGTTCGCCACGATGCAGAACTTTTCTTCCGCTGTCTCCATCTCCGAGCCTACTTCTTCGGCAAGGACTCTTCCACCCCCACCGATGACCCCTTCTCCCGTCTTCAACCCTCCTCTTCTTCATGGACACCCCGCTCTGGTCTTCTGCCTACTCTGGATCTCTTTATTGCTAACTGCCGACGGGACATCAACCGTCTCGTCTTCACCGCACCTTGTCCCCATTCCAACCTCACTCCTTCGGAACGCTCTGCTCTCCACTCCCTCTGCACTAATCCTAACCTTATTATTAAACCCGCCGATAAGGGGGGTGCTGTTGTAGTCTGGCGTACTGACCTCTACCTTACCGAGGCACAGCGACAACTCGCGGATACCTCCTCTTATTTACCCCTCGATCGTGACCCCACTAAGGAGCACCAGGCCATTGTCTCCCACACCATCACCGACTTTATCCGCTCAGGGGATCTCCCATCCACTGCTACCAACCTTATAGTTCCCACACCCTGCACTTCCCGTTTCTACCTCCCACCCAAGATCCACAAACCTGCCTGTCCTGGCCGACCTATTGTCTCAGCTTGCTCCTGCCCCACCGAACTCGTTTCTGCATACCTCGACACGGTTTTATCACCCCTTGTTCAATCCCTTCCGACCTATGTTCGTGACACTTCTCACGCTCTTAAACTTTTCGATGATTTTAAGTTCCCTGGCCCCCACCGCTTTATTTTCACCATGGATGTCCAGTCCTTATATACTTCCATCCCCCATCAGGAAGGTCTCAAAGCTCTACGCTTCTTTTTGGATTCCAGACCTAATCAGTTCCCCTCTACCACCACTCTGCTCCGTCTAGCGGAATTAGTCCTTACTCTTAATAATTTCTCCTTTGGCTCCTCCCACTTCCTCCAAACTAAAGGTGTAGCTATGGGCACCTAGCTATGCCTGCCTTTTTGTTGGGTTTGTGGAACAATCTATGTTCCGTGCCTATTCTGGTATCTGTCCCCCACTTTTCCTTCGCTAGATCGACGACTGCATTGGCGCTGCTTCCTGCACGCATGCAGAACTCGTTGACTTTATTAACTTTGCCTCCAACTTTCACCCTGCCCTCAAGTTTACCTGGTCCATTTCCGACACCTCCCTCCCCTTTCTAGATCTTTCTGTCTCTGTCTCTGGAGACAGCTTATCCACTGATGTCTATGATAAGCCTACTGACTCTCACAGCTATCTGGACTATTCCTCTTCTCACCCTGTCTCATGCAAAAACGCCATCCCCTTCTCGCAATTCCTCTGTCTCCGCCGCATCTGCTCTCAGGATGAGGCTTTTCATTCTAGGACGAGGGAGATGTCTTCCTTTTTTAAAGAAAGGGGCTTCCCTTCCTCCACTATCAACTCTGCTCTTAAACGCATCTCCCCCATTTCACGTATATCTGCTCTCACTCCATCCTCCCACCACCCCACTAGGAATAGGGTTCCCCTGGTCCTCACCTACCACCCCACCAGCCTCCGGGTCCAACATATTATTCTCCGTAACTTCCGCCACCTCCAACGGGATCCCACCACTAAGCACATCTTTCCCTCCCCCCCCCTGCATTCCGCAGGGATCGCTCCCTACACAACTCCCTTGTCCATTCGTCCCCCCCATCCCTCCCCACTGATCTCCCTCCTGGCACTTATCCGTGTAAGTGGAACAAGTGCTACACATGCCCTTACACTTCCTCCCTTACCACCATTCAGGGCCCCAAACAGTCCTTCCAGGTGAGGCATCACTTCACCTGTGAGTCGACTGGGGTGATATACTGCGTCCGGTGCTCCCGATGTGGCCTTTTATATATTGGCAAGATCCGACGCAGACTGGGAGACCGCTTTGCTGAATATCTACGCTCTGTCCGCCAGAGAAAGCAGGATCTCCCAGTGGCCACACATTTTAATTCCACATCCCATTCCCATTCTGACATGTCTATCCACGGCCTCCTCTACTGTAAAGATGAAGCCACACTCAGGTTGGAGGAACAACACCTTATATTCCGTCTGGGTAGCCTCCAACCTGATGGCATGAACATCGACTTCTCTATCTTCCGCTAAGGCTCCACCTCCCCCTCGTACCCCATCTGTTACTCATTTTTATGCACACATTCTTTCTCTCACTCTCCTTTTTCTCCCTCTGTCCCTCTGAATATACCTCTTGCCCATCCTCTGGGTCACCCCCCCCTTTGTCTTTCTTCCTGGACCTCCTGTCCCATGATCCTCTCGTATCCCCTTTTGCCTATCACCTGTCCAGCTCTCGGCTCTATCCCTCCTCCTCCTGTCTTCTCCTATCATTTTGGATCTCCCCCTCCCCCTCCAACTTTCAAATCCCTTACTCACTCTTCCTTTAGTTAGTCCTGACGAAGGGTCGCGGCCTGAAACGTCGACTGCACCTCTTCCTATAGATGCTGCCTGGCCTGCTGCGTTCACCAGCAACTTTGATGTATGTTTGTTGTAGGTTTTCTAAAATTGACTCCTTCTACCTTAGGCCACGAACTTATCAATCACCACTCATATTTAATCAAAAACTGCTTTCCATACTTTGTTTTCCATACTTTCATAACCTATTAATCATCATAATAATTTTCCAAGTCTTCCCCGCCTTCCACATCTTCATCTGAACTTTCCACACTCTCTGAGGCGGATGCCTGGTTCTCACAGTCTGCCAGTCTACACATGTCAGTACACCTGAGGCCATTTGCAACACACATACATCTTGGGAGTGAACATTTATTTGGACAGTTACAGGCCAGTAGATCCAGGATGGTATGGGGTGCTGGCTGGCCTTCCATCCAGTGCACCACCGACTGTTCAGCTTCCTCTTCTCTCTCCATCTTCCATCCTCTGCCAACAGGGCTCGGCACTTGTGGATCCTTCTCCAGACATCACATACCAGCCTGGTAGTTGGCTTGCTGTGCATGTTTTGTTAAGCAGTCCTTGTATGGTGGGAGTTGATGACTTTCGATTTCACCTTTTTTGGCACAGAAAAGGTGATACCTGAGCTCATTGACCTTGGCGGTCGATGCTTTTGGGGCATACAGGAGACATATAAATGCCTCCAGTTTGTCCATCAGTTCTGGGGAGAGGTCCCATTCCTGACCCAACTCTAAGAATGTGTCCTGAGTTTCCCTGTTGCTGGTCAGAAGTTTTAGGGCACTTGTCTTTCCTTTGCCTGCAAAAGCGCTTACAGTGTCACATCCTGTATATGTGTGCAACCCGATGAGAGCCCTGCAAACCTCTATGCCAACAGTGGCAGCAACCTTCCTGATGTCTACAAGCCTTGTATGGGTTCTGGTGCCACACTTCTGGAACAATGGGGCCTCAATCTTGTCACAAAATGCTAAAGACATGATAAAGACATCTGTGTCTTCTGAGTAGATCACTACAGATTGGTATCCCTCTCTTGTTGCATGGGCCGCATGGAGAAGTAGGCGGCCATCTGCTTCTTGTTGATACTGAAGAGCTGACACCTCCTCACTGTCTTGATTGTCTAACATTGATCATTCACAGTTGCATACAGAATCTTCTCCTGTAGCTTTGCTCTGCACTCTGCCTTCCTCCATTCATGGACTATGAAACTAATGAGACTATTTTTGTTATTGACTTTGGTCAGGAGGCTCCTCCACTGCCTCACCATCTGTGTGCCTGTGATACCTTGCAACTCATGACCAGTTTCTTCACCCCATACAGATCTGACACAATTCTTGATAGAGTTCTCCTTGTATGTGTTGAACACAACATCTATTCTGCTACTCTGACTGCCTTCCCTCAGAGCCATACCCAGAATTGTTGTGGCAACATCTCTGAAAGTAACTTGATCACCTTTCACTCTTTGGACCAAGTTCATTCCATCAACCACTGTAGCAGAGTTTCCTGGGAGTTGCTGTTCTACTGCTACATTTTTCTGCAAGGTTGTGGCTAAAGTAGCTTTATTTGTCTTTCTCAGCGATCCTTCTGGTGTGGACAGGGCCAGATATGTGATGAAGTTTGATCTATGATCTTGTTGAAATTGGTTGCCTTGGCCCTCCAAACTTTGTGTTCCCTCTGTAGAGTTTGATTTTCCAGGGCAATGTCCCTTAATGATACACTTTCAGGAACCATTAACAATTTTCCTTTGTCATCTGGAAATATAGCTGCTGAATTGCCCAGCTCAGATTCCAGTTTCCTACGAATGTGCTTTCTTGTAGAATCTTGCAGGAGTATAACTCCACCAGATAGCATGAAAGATTCAAGTTTCGTGACCAAAGAAGTGACTTGTACAATCATCTTGTTGGGTATGATATCAGTTCTGATATACTTGAGAAGGTCTTTATAGGCTTCCCTTTCAATTCTTTTATACAGTTCATCACCATCTGCTTCATCATCTTTCTCTTTGTACTCAGGTTCCTTTTTCTTGATTCTGGTATAATCCTTATAGCCTGAAATATGATAGTGGGCTTCTGCAGCAACTATGTCTCTGCTTGTTACTGCTAGAATCTTTTCATCTTCCTTTTGGGTTGCACATTCCTGTAGTGTTTGGTCAGCTCTGAGTTGTACAGCTTGTGTAAGCTTTTTAGGTGACTTGAAGCCATTCAGAAATTTCACTTTATTACAAAAAATGCTGATTTGATCTTACACCCTTGCTTCTGATGAAGATCTCCTACTTGGCCTTTTTGATGTACAGGTATTCTCACCAGCTTCATCAGTAATGCTTTCCTTGGCTTTCCTTTTCAGAGTCTCTTAAGTCTCTCTTCATGGTGAAGAGGCTTCGTCATTTTCGGTGATAGTAGATTCTTTGGATCTCTTTTTCTCCAAGTTCTTTAGCAACGTCTAAAATAGGGGCATAGTTTCTCACTTTGGCTGCTTCAAGTAATGTTTTCCAGGATTCATAGTCTTGAGGACTAACTAAATGGTCATCATCTTCTTTTGATGTTTTTTGGTGTATGATACACTGCTTCTTAATAGATTCTTTGTGCTTATGGCTCTCCATTCTGAAGCAAAGTGATTCAGCTACTCCAGATCTAAATCTACTCTACTCTTCCCTCTCCTCTATTGTGCAGGGCTATCCCACCACCACAGTACCTGAAACAGAAAAAAATCACATTAACATTGCTGGTGGAAAAAGCACCTGCTGCAAAGGTGATATATAAGGCATCTGTTAGTCTTGTGAGACCATGGATCTGTGCCTGGAAAGTCTTCACTCTTCAAGGCGCAGGCTTGGGCAAGGTTGTATGGAAGACCAGCAGTTGCCCATGCTGCAAGTCTCCCCTCTCCAGGACACCAATGTTGTCCAAGGGAAGGGCATTAGGACCCATATAGCTTGGCACCAGTGTTGTCGCAGAGCAATGTGTGATTAAGTGTTTTGCTCAAGGACACAACAGATTGCCTCGGCTGGGGTTCGAACTCACGACCTTCAGGTCGCTAGTCCAATGCCTTAACCACTTGGTCACGTGATATAAATGTATATATAAATGGTGATATATGAGATATAAATGTGAAGCGGAACATGAATACAGAAGTACATCTTATGTAATGTATAGTCACTGCGTTGTCACTGCCAGTAATAGATAACATTTGTAGAGATGCTAATTTTAACAACTTTTTTGAAAAACATATAGTCTGAGCTATATTCTCACCAATTTTCAAAGTCAAAGCATCAATAATAAGAGAGAACCATCAGTTTGAAGTAGAATGCTTTATTCTGTGCTATGTATAGTTTTGAAAATTGTGTTTTGGCATGGGGTTATAAATCGAGTGATAACACACAGAAAGCTACCACCGTTGCAAAGCTATCACATATTTTCTAGCACTAGGGGTGTATACCCTGCCAAAAATCAGTATAAGAATTATTCCCCACAGATGGTACCGGTGGCCCAAATTTGGGGTCCTGGCTCACGGACTAAACACCCAATCTAAAATAGGTGATCCTCCAGTGGGCTCATCCACAAGCTGCTCTAAAAGGCTATCTCGTAGACACTAGAAATTCTCCCTCCTGCAATCCAGCACTAACCTGATTTTCCCAATCTACCTGCATGTTGAAGTCTCCCATGACTATTGTAGCATTGCCCTTTTGGCATGCATTTTCTATCTCCCATTGTAATTTGTAGGCCATATCCTTACTACCGTTTGGAGGTCTGTATACAACTCCCATCAAGGTCCTTTTGCCCTTGTAGTTCCTTAGCTCTATCCACAGTGATTCAACACCTTCTGACCCTATGTCACCTCTTTCTAATGATAAGAGTTCGTTTTTTACCAACAGAGCAACGCCACCCCCTCTGCCTTCCTGATTATCCGTTCAACACAATGTGTATCCTTAGAGGTTAAGCTTGCAGCTATAATCTTTCAGCCGTGATTCCATGATCCCTACAACATCATACCTGCCAATCTTCAACTCTGCTGCAAGTTCATCGACCTTATTCCGTAACTGCGTGCATTCAGATATAACACCTTCAGTCCTGTATTCACTCTTTTCGATTTTATCGTACCATGCTCAACCTTTTGATTCCTAACTTTGTCTGTGGTCTTACCAACAACAGCCTCCACAACCTTTCCACTAACTGTTCTGGCTCTCTGGTTCCCATCTCATTGCAACTCTAGTTTAAAACCCACTGTGCAACTTTAACTAACCTTCCCGCTAGGATATTAGCCCCCCTCTAGTTCAGGTACAAACCATCCCTTTTGTACAGGTCCTACCTTCGCAAGAATTCCAAAAATCTTATGGCCTCCCCCCTACACTAACTCCTTAGCCACGCATTAAACTGTATAGTCTTCCTAGTTTTTGCCTCACTAGCACGTGGCACTGGTAGCAATCCTAAGATCACAACCCTGGAGGCCCTGGTCTTTAACTTAGCACCTAACTCCTTGAGCTCCTTTTGCAGAATCTCGCCATTCATCCTACCCATGTCATTGATACCTACATGGACTATAACACCCTCCCATTTAAGAATGCTGAGGATTTGATCCAAGTTATCCTGGACCCTGACACCCAGGATGCAATCTACCATCCAGGAATCTCATTCTCACCCACAGAACCTTCTGCCTATTCCCCTAACTAACTAATCCCCTAATATCACAGCGTGTCTCCTCTTCCCCCTTCCCGTCCTCATTAACCTGTGGTAAGTTTATTTGGCATTTAGATTGCAAATGCAGCATTATCTTGAAACAAAGAGGGAGGATGTGGTGTGCTGCTGTTGCTTCTTTTTGTGGTTCTGAGGAATGGAACAAATCATTCTGCAATTATGGCATTTAGCCATCATTGGGATGTCTTTTCCCATGGGGGTATCTAGACTTGTTCATACAGTGAAAAATTGGTTAAATTTGACGTTGCTTGTTGAGCAAATTTGGATAATTGTTGTAAAGAAAAGCTTATCTGCATATGTTCTAGAATTTCATAGTTCTTATTACTTGACCTGTTCTCCAAGTGTACTTGCCCAGGTAGAATCCATTCTAGTTTGTTGAGGGAAGCAAGGGTGAAAATTTCTGTATGACCATAATGCCAGCAGATTGGTGGGTTGCAGTTGCTAGATTTTTTTTGTTCAGAAAGGAGTGTAAGATAAATCAGACAAGTACTATCAGCCTAACACTGGTATTGTGGAAATTTAGAGGTATTAGTCTGGGACAAAGGAATTGAATCTTAAGAAAAATATACAGTAGATAATTTGAAAACTACCATCATTTGTAAAATAAAAATATGTAAATGGTTATATTTGATTAACGAACTCACAGAGGATTTTCTAGTAAATTTCAGGCTCTTGGAACTTAAAGGGCGGTAGCCACGTAGGTAGATGGACAGGTACGAGACCTGTGCAAGATAGATGGATTGCATGTGAACCAGAGGGGGATCAATATTCCAGCAGTTAAATTTGCTTTTGTGACCGGGGAGGGTTTAACCTACATTAGCTGGGGGTAGGACTTGAGAGAGTGAAATCATTGAGAAGGCAGGTATGTGCAGCAACCAAAGAGCATAAGCCTAGCGATCAGTGTAGCCATGTTTACAGTAACAGGACAGATAGCAGCCATGCTTTAAATCACATCTGTGTCAATGTATGTACTTTAACAGATAAGCAGACAACCTGAGGGTGTGAATTGTCCCTAGGGACTGGGATATTACAGATGAGCAACTCAATGTTTTCAGATATTGAAACAACAGGTAGGAGTGGAGGGGGTGTTGCCTTTTTAATAAAGAGGACATAGCAGCAGTTCTTAGAGACTATATTCTTGAGATTATCTAGCAATACCATTTGGGTATGGCCGACTGGTGGTGCAGTGGCATCAGCACCGGAGTTCAGAGCGAAGGCTCCTGAGTTCGAATGCAAGTCAGGCCACTTCCCGAGCACGCTTTCCATCCATGCCGGGTTGAGCGTCGAGCTAGCCACTCGGCCTCATAAAAAACAAAGGTCGAGTCAGGAACGTTCATATCGTGACCCGGTTAATCTGAAAGGAGACCAATCCTGACACTACGTGCCAGACAAGAATGGCTGACTGTCTGGTGCGACACGCTAGGAAGGACCATTTGGGTAGCACTTAGAAATAAGAAGGAATGGTCACTTTGGAAGGTTATATAATGGACCCCCCAGTAGTCAGTAGGAACTAGAGGAGTAGGTGTATCAATAAATTGCATGTAGTTATGAGAAAAGTAGAGTAGTGCTCGTGGGAGATTTCAATTTTCCCAGTATTGACTGGCCATCCAGAGTCCAAAGGGTGTGGAGGGAAAATTTTTGTGCTGTGTTCCAGTTGGTGATGTCACACATTATATAGAGGAACCTACTACTCAGGAATGAACAATGTTGTACCTCCTGTTTGGGAACAAGGTAGGCTAAGTAACTGCACTAACATTTGGGGAACACTTTAGGTCCAGTGATCACAATTCTTTTAGTTTTGAAATAGTTTTGGAAAAAAGATAGAACGGGTCCACATGTTAAATTCCTGAACTGGAACAGGGCCAGTTTCGAGGGCAGTATCTAGATGGGGTCGAATAGGAGATTCTATTTAAAGGTAAAGGAACAGTTGGCAAGTGGGAGGCTTTCAACAGGGTCATATCAAGAGTCTAGGGACAATATGTTCACGGTGGGTTGAAGGGTAGATTTACCAAGTTCAGGAAATCCTGGCTGATGAGAGATATCGAGTCTCTAGTCAGGAAAAAGAAGAAAGCGTATATCACTTTTGGTCACCGTGATACAAATGAATTCCTTGACAAATATATAAAAAGCTTAAGAGGGAAGTTGAAAGTTCAAAATAAATTTATTAAAGTACATACACTATATGTCACCGTATACAACCCTGAGATTCAGGATCTGGAGGGCAAAAAGAGGGTACGAGATGGATTTGGCAGGCAGGGTTGAAGATAATCCTAAGAGGTTCTTCAGTTACATTAACTGTAAAAGATTGACTAGGAAGAGGCGAGGTCCTCTTAAAGACTTATGCCTGGAGCTGTAAGAAATGGCCAAGATTTTTAATGTGTACCTTTCTTCATGCCAAGAAAATGAAGGTAATAAGTAGAGAGGTCTTGAAACACATATATATTATGGGGAAGGAGGTATTTGCACCTTTGAAGCACATTAAGGTGTGCAAACCCTCAGGACCTGACCAAGTGCACTCCAGGCCAGATAGGAAATCGGGAAAGCCCTTATAGAGATAATTGCTTCATCATTAGCCACCAGCAAAGTTCCAGAGGACTGAACACCAGTTAATGTTTTTCAATTGTTCAAGGGTAGCAAGGACAGGTCAGATATCTACAGGCTGATGATCCTGACTTGAGCTGTAAGAATATTACTGGAGGGAACTCTGAGGGACAAGGTCTACCATCACTTGGATAGTTAAAGCTTAATTAGGGATAATCAGCATGGTTTTGTGCATAGGAGGTCATGTCTGAGGAAACTTCTGAGTTTTCTGAAGAGGTATAAGAAAATGTATAATGGTAGGGTAGTGGATGTTGTTCATTTGGACTTTGTCAGCCCTTGACAAAGTCCTGCATAGCAGGTTGATCTGGAAGGTTAGGACACATGGATTCAGGGGGAGCTAGCAAGATGGATTCAGAATTAGCCTGATGGTAGGAAGAGTGATGGAATGGCAGATGGATTTCAATTTAGGTGACTCTGAATGAAGATTTTGGACCTTCAAACCAAGATAGGACCTACACAGTGATTAGCAGGGCACTGGTGAGTGTTGTAGAACAGAGACACCTGGCAGTACAAGTGCACAGTTTGCTGAAATGTGTCATACAATAGGCAGGGTAGTGAAGAAGGTGTTTAGCATGTTGGCCTTCATCAGTCAGGCCATCATGTTTATGAGTCAGGACAATATGTTGCAGTTATGGAAGTCACTGGTCTAACAGCACTTTGAGCATTGTGTACAGTTTCAGTTATCCTCTTATAGAAAAAGACATTGTCAAGCTGGAGAGGGTGCAGAAGAGATTTATGAGGATTCTGCCTGGACTAGATGGCCTGAGATAGAGGGCGAGATTGTCTATGATGCGTACTTATTCCAGGGAGTGGAGAAGAATTAGGGGAGACCTCGTAGTAGTTTAAAATCATGATAAGGATAAGATAGATGGTCATAGTTTTTCCCCCAGAGTTGGGAAGTCTAAAATTAGATGGGACAAGAACAATAAAAGAGGGGAGAGATTTAAAAGATACCTGAGAGGTAGTTTCTTTACACAGAGGGTAGTGAGAACTTGGAATGAGCTGCCAGAAGAAGTGGTTGAAGTGGATACCGTGGCAACGTTTAAGAGGCATTTGAATAAGTACATGGAGGGGAAGGGCTTGGTGGCTTTGCATAGTAGGGGAATTAAGGGTGATGAGGAAAAGGCAGGTATGTGGAGATAAGTCCATGGCCAGATCATCCATGATCTTATTGAATGGTAGAGCAGGCTCGGCAGGCCAGAAGGCCTATTCCTGCTCCTATTTCTTATGTTATGGGCCAATTGCAGGGAACTGGGACTAGCAGGGAGACTGCTGTGGTCCACATGGATCAGAGGGGCTGAAGAGCCTGTTTCTATGCTATATTACTGTATGACTCCATGTCTATTCATTTATGACTTACAGCTTTTATTGTTTCTCTCCTGCTCTGCCACCTTCAACAAATCTTCCAAATCAAGTGAAGACCACTGCATTAAATGCATATCCTCCCCAAAGTTGAATCGTTGGTGCTTGGGTGAATACATGTTGAGACACACCATCAATGTTAAACCATCCTCCATCATGTTGAAGTGACCTGCTATTTGCCCTGATCCTGGTACTGATCCCATAATGCTATACATTTACTGTATCTTCCAATTGTCCAGCTCCACCTGCAACTAGTTAATTCCTGTTAGGAGGTCCATTGTTAGAAACAATCAGGTTGAGGTCAAACTATTTGACAATACTTTAATGTGTTTTGAGACAGAGCGCTTACTCATTTTCTGCTACCTATGTAACTTTATTTCAAGCTTTATGTGTGATCCTTGTCACTCTTGCTATGTTCTGTGCCTTCTATAAACTACCAGATCTCAGTTGCTTTTGATCAAGTTGAGCTAAATTGGTCATGGTCTTGCAGATTTCCATCTCTGCTTGTTTGTCTCCACATTCAACAGATTCTGTGAGGATGTTTCAGAGAAATAATATTCTGACAACAGATGTATGCTTATAGTTGTCTTGTATAGCAAGATCACTCTTTGCTTTATGGCTACAAACTGATGTAAATTTCTCCTTTTCTTCATATTGACTGTCATGTTCTTTAGTTTCTACAGTTCCCCTGGTTTTCCTGATTCTGCATTCAGTGTTTCAGTCCCGATGAATTCAACATACTTTTTAATTTGAATGCAATACTATTTCCATACTGTATGAAACACAATTTTATAGTCATAGCATTTTTAATTTCACACTTCTGGAAATTCAACAGGATTCTTATTTGCATTAAATTTAGGGAGAAGCAAATTTATCATTAACTGCTTTCAGGCATTTACATTAGCTTGGTGTTTTTTTTAGCAATGAGAAAAGCGATGGGGATAAATAATTAATGGAAAAACAGAAGGGTAAGGACCCATTAGCAAGTTGATTAGTAGGAATATCTTGGGAAGGATGTGGTGTTTTGAGATGGTCTAAAGCAGGGGTTCCCAACCTTTTTTATGCCATGGATGAATACCAATAAGCAAAGGGTTCATGGACCCTGGGTTGGAAACCCCTGGAAGGGACGGGAGTAGCTTTTGAGACTCCTGCTCCTCAGTTTTTTTTAATGTTGATACACTTTAGTTCCCTCAAATAAAATGGGAACAATAATATCCTTCCATCAATTCTTCTCGATCTTAGCATGTGTTCCACTTCTGATGGGAATGAAGATTTCCTCATCTTCAGTTCCAGACACCTTTCCTCAATGTTTGAGAAAGCTAAGATGGATTGGGACTGATGCATATTTTGACTCAAAACATCAACAATTCCTTTCCTCCCACTGATGTTGCTCACCTCACTGAGTTCTTCCAGCAGATACTTTGTTGCAATAAATTCCATTTTCTTTAATAAAGAAAAATATTCATCTAGGGCTTCATCACACACAGATTAGAGTAAGATATATTCACAAAGAGGGAAATATCAGAACAATTGAATGGAAAGGCAGATATGAAAAGGGATATGAGAGGAAAAAATATATAGTGTTAGCCAACATGCCATGAAAGAGGTTATTATATTTGGAATAGGTTCTTTCTTGTCACAGTTGGAATGATATACTGTATTGCATACTGTATATCAATAACACTGGGACTTTACTGGTGTCCTGAAATGACTGTTTGGGTTTACAAATAAAAAGAACCATATAAAATCCTTCTGTTGCAGATGCTGAATTGTAAAGATTTTCAGGTATCTTAATTGTCTAACGATTAATTGTAAAGTTTGATAAATGTATTTGTTTGGTGGATCGATAATGAAGAAATACACAGGGGAAAGAACTTCCACAAAGTTTAAAAATAAGCTTGATTAACAATTCTGCTTTACTTATCCTACCTCTCACCTTACACACTTTAACAAAATGTTTCTTGGCAAGATGATGGCAATTTCGTCTGCAGCTAAAGTTACTGGAAATATGAATGTTGTGTACCTGTTGTACGTGTACATCCTTTGTACTTTTTGTTCTTCTCCATTTCCCAGTGAATGTATCTTTGTTTCTGTCTTACTTTGCTAACATAATCCAAATCCTGAAATAATTGTTAAAATAATTAATTACATAGATTTGCTAGTCACTTAATTGTTATTAAGATTTTTTGTTTAGCTTAGATGTATATTTTGCTGTTTAAAAAGTGTAAAATGGCCACTCAATGTAATAACAATGACTTTTGAGCCTGATCAAATTACCAATACATGATGACTACATTCTTAGCATTGTTATATTCACCACAGAGTGAAGGACATCGAGCGAATTAAGGACTTGCTTTCTCGACTTCATTTTGTACCAGTTCCTGTGTTTGCTCTGGGTAACTGGATCCCTGCTGTCTTCTATTCCTGGAGATGTCAGGGGCTCAACTGTGGATTCTCTCAAGTCGTTTTCACTTCAGCAGGTATAACATACACTTTATGGACTGAAGTGCTTATGTTGAATGTTCATAATTATTTGGCACTGAAATAATTGAAAGATTTTGACAGTTTTAACTTTTTAAAGAGTGGTAGAGCACTACAGCACAGACACAGACCATGAGACATCATACTGTAGGAGCAGAGTTAGGCCACTCAGCCCATTGAGTCTGCCATGCCATTCCATCATGACTGATTTACTATCCCTCTCAACCCTATTCTCCTGCCTTCTCCTGTAACCTTTGATGCCATGAGTAATCAAGAAACTATCAGCCTCTGCTTTAAATATACTCAATGACTTAGCCTCCTTAGCCATCTGTGGGAAAGAATTCCACAGGTTCACTACACTCTGGCTAAAAAAATTCCTCCTTATCTCTGTTCTAAATGGACATCCTTCTATTCTGAGGCAGTGCCCTTGGTCCTAGACTCCTCCACTATAGGAAACATCCTCTCCACATCTATCTTATATAGGCCTTTCAATATTTTATAGATTTCAATAAGATCCCATTCATTCTTCTAAACTCCAGCAAGTTTAGGTCCGGAAACATCCAACTCTCCTCATACGTTAACCCTTTCATTCTCAGAATCATTCTCCTGAACAACCTCTGGACCCTCATCTTTTTTTAGATAAGGGTCCCAAAACTACATCCTTGCTTTTATGTTCTAGTCCTCTTGAAATGATTGCTAACATTCAATTTGCCTTCCTTAACACTGACTCAATCTGCAAGTTAACCTTTAGGGAATCCTGTAGAAGGATTCTCAAGACCCTTTGCATCTCTAATTTCTGAATTTTCTCCCTGTTTAGAAAACAGTCTTCGCCTTTACTCCGTCTACCAAAGTACATGACCATACACTCCCATACACTATGAATGAATGACATATAACATGTACAGAAGCAGTTCCAACGCATAGTGCCATTAATCACACACAGCCGAGCAAAAAAGGCCCCATTTATTGCCACTCTTTGCCTCCTGCCCGTCTGTCCATGCTAGTACCTTTCCCATAATTCCATGGGCTCTGATTTTGTCTTGTAGACTAATGTGTGGCACCTTATCAAAGACCTTTGAAAATCCAAGTAAACAACATCCACTGACTCCCTTTTGTCTATCTTGCTTGATATTTTCTCAAAGAATTCCAACAGATTTGTCAGGCAAGGTTTACCCTTAGGAAAACCATGCCGACATTGGCCTATTTTATCACGTGCCTCCAAGTACCCTAACCCTCATCTTTAATAATGGACCCCAACATATTCCCAAACACTGTCAGGCTAGCAGGCCTATAATTTCCATCTTCTGCCTCCCTCCCTTCTTAAAGAGTGAAGTGATATGTGCAATTTTCCTACCCTCCAGAACCATTCCAGAATCTAATGATTCTTGAAAGATCATTACTAAAGACTCCACAATCTCTTCAGCTACCTTTCAGAACCCTGGGGTGTAGTCCATCTGGTCCAGGTGACTTATCTACCTTCAGACCTTTCAGTTTCCCAAGGACCTTCTCTTTAGTAATAGCAGCTACACTCACTTCTGCTGCCTGACACTCTCGTTTGTTTTTATGCTGTCTTTGACTTCCCTTGTCATCCATAGTTGTTCATCCTCCCTTTAGAATACTTCTTTGGGATGTATCTATCCTGTGCCTTCTGAATTGCTCCCAGAAACTCCAGCATTGCTGTTTTACAGTCATTCCTGCTAGTATCCTCTTCCAATCAAACCTTTGGCCAGCTCCTCTCTCATGCTTCTGTAATCCCCTTTACTCCATAAATCTGATTTTAACTTCTCCCTCTCAAACTGCAGGGTGAATTCTATCATATTATGATCACTTCCTCTAAAGGGTTCCTTAAGTCCATAAGCCCATAAGATATAAGAGTAGAATTAGGCCATTTGGCCCATTGAGTTTGCTCCACCATTTCATCATGGCTGATCCAATTCCCTCTCAGCTCCAATCTCCTGCCTTCTCCCCTTGTCCCTTCTTGCCCCGACTAATAAAGAAACTATCAACCTCTGCCTTACAAATACCCAATGACTTGGCCTCCACAGCTGCCTTTGGCAACAAATTCCACAGATTCATCTCACTTTGGTTAAAGAAATTTCTCTTCATCTCCATTCTAAATGGATGTTCCTCTGTTCTGAGGCTGTGTCCTCTGGTCTTAGGTTCCCCCACCATAGGAAATATCCTCTCCACATTCACTTTATTGAGGTCTTTCAATTTTCGATAGGTTTCGATGAAATTCCCCCTCATTTTTCTGAATTCCAGTGAGTACAGGCCCAGAGCCATCAAGTACCCCTTGTATGATAAGCCTTTCAATACCAAAACCATTTTAGTGAACCTCCTTTGAACCCTCTCCAATGTCAGCACATGAAGAGACCCAAAACTGCTCACATTTCTCCAAGTGAGGTCTCAGCAGTGCCTTATAAATTCTCAACATTACATCCATGCTTTTATTATGTAGTCAACATTACATCCTTGCTTTTATATTCTTAGGGTTCCTTTACCTTGAGCTCCCTAATCAAGTCTGGTTCTTTACACAGCATCCACTCCAGAATTGCCTTTCTCCTAGTGGGCTCAACCACTAGTTGCTCTAAAAAGCCATCTCGTAAGCATTCTACAAATTCCCACTCTTGGAATCCAGCACCAACTGGATTTTCCCAATCTACCTACATATTGAAATCCCCCATGACTATCGTAACATTGCCATTTTTACATGCTTCTTCTGTCTCCCATTGTAATTTGTATCCCACATACCCAACTGTTTGAAGGCCTGTATATGACTCCCATCAGGGTCTTTTTACCCTTGCAGTTTCCTAACCCTACCCACAACAATTTTTACATCTTCCAATCCTTTGTCACCTCTTTCTAAGGACTTGATTTCATTTTTTTACAAACAGAGCCACGCCACCCCCTCTGCCTTCTTGCTTGACTTTTTGATACAATGTGTTTCCTTGGATGTTAAGCCCCCAACTATGATCATCTTTCAGCTATGACTCAGTGATGCCCACAATGTCATACCTGCCAATCTCTAAGTACGCTACAAGATCATCTACTTTATTCTGTATACTGTGTGCATTAAAATATAAAGCACCTTTAGTCCTGCAATCATCACCCTTTTCAATTTTGCTTTTGACAAAAAAGCCTTGCAGAGGGTGGTTAGGGGAGCAGAGAAGGTTACTGGGGTCTCCCTACCTTCTGTCCAAGACCTCTTTCGGAGTCAATGCCTCCAGAAGACACGGTCCGTCATTAAAGACCCCTCACACCCTCTCCATGAACTGTTTGTTCTTCTGCCATCAGACAAACGTTACAGGAGCATCAAAACTAAAACCACAAGGCTATGAAACAGCTTCCTCCCACAGGCAGTCAGACTGCTAAATAGCTGCTCTACCTGACTCTGCTTTGGACACTTTTAACTTGCACTGAACACTTATAACTTGATTATAACTGACATGTGGCTGTTGTGTTTTACTATTTATCGTTAAGTTTCTTATTTAGTGTTGCGTTTGTTATGTTATGATTGCACTGCTCCTGGGAAACGCTGTCTCATTCTGCCCTACAGAGCTGATGTACGGTTAGAATGACAATAAAGTTTTTGAATCTTGAATCTTGAATCTTGCCTCCATGTTACACTTCAACTCATCCTACTGACTGGAATTTTAGCCTCACTGTCTCACGACACACTGCACTTACTTGTACAGCAACTGCCCTATCCTCTGCCCTATCTGGTTCCCATCCCCTTGCCAAATTAATTTAAACCCTCCCCAACAACTTTAGCAAACCTGCCCACAAGGATATTGCTCCCCCTTGGGTTCAGGTGTAATCCAACCATCTGACCATAAGACATAGGAGGAGAATTAGGCCATTCAGCCCATCGAGTCTACTCTGCCATTCCACCAGTTCATCTTTAGACTGTGAGAGAAAAACAGAGCACCTGGAGGAAACCTACACAGTTACTGGGAAAACGTACAAACTCTTGATAGGCAGCTGTAGGAATTGAACCCCAGTTGCTGGTACCGTAAAGCATTGTGCTAACTACTATACAACCTCAGTTCTATAGACTTTAGTCCATCTCTCAAGTAAATACAGATGCAAAAAAAAAAATCCATTTAAGATCGCCCCCATATTTTCATTATCCTATTATTCTATAGACTATAAGTAAAAACATTAAATTGAGTGCATTATAAAAGCTCATTAAATTTAGAAAACTAAACATCTCATCCCAACTCATTCTAAGTTATTGAAATAGTTAAGGCATAGCTAACTGATACAATAACTTCAATAATGAAAATGCTATTTGTTTTTAGAATGACAAGTGTTTACATATATTCAGGAGCTATCTTTCCCTTACAACTTCAATCCATGTAACATTAATTCAAAATTTTTATGGAATAATTTAAAGCATAAAAAACTTTCATATTTCAGATGTCTTGCTGCTCATGTTTCATACATTGTAATGTAATTTTTTTTCAGTTCACCTTGTTTAAATTGCACTGGGATTTGCAGTTTCACTCCATCTCTGCACAAAAGATTTTTCATTTCCCTTGATAACTTACCCAATCCTAGCACTCTGTTTGTCAATACCCATTGCTTCCGATAAGCTATTTCATAGTTTCCTTGCTTCTACCTTTAAGACTTAGTTTCCTATCAATTTCTTACTTTCTTCCCCAACCATTCCCCTGATATAGTAGATCTGTCACCAATATACTGTGTATGATTGCTTTTCGTCTGCTACCAAAATGAGTTTAGCCACCTGGAGACATCTCTTTCTCAACAATGCAATGATGCATTTTTTTCTCTCAAGGTCTAGGACTTTCAGCTGCTTATTTTCCCTTCTTCCCTTGTTCCAGACTAAACTTGTATTATTCTGTAGCATTTCTTTCATTACCCTTCAACTGGAAGTTTATTTCCTCCATGAAATCTGCTGGTTTATCCATTATGTTCCCAATAGAAATTCTGACCATAAGGCTACTTTTCGGTTACAAAAGTCCAGAAATCGGTCAGTGCTTGCAATGATATATTAAACTGTTGGTAAATGGCATGCCAATTATGTTCTTGGACAAGGAGGGGTGGAAGCAAATTCCTTTAATATTTTAAGGTAATGGGAGATAGTTAAGCAAGTGGGTGAAATGTCACTACAGGTGAACATGAGTACAGAGCTGAGGTTACAATAAGATCAACCAAGGTCTTACTGTAAAGTAGAGAAGGCACCTGGAATTAAGTGCCTCTTCCTGATAGCAATTGTTTATCAGTACATATTCCCACCAGTGACTTCTTTCTCTTGCTATTTATTATGAAGTTAATAATAAATAACCTGACTTTATTTCCATGTGTACAAGTCCAGTGAAGTTCAAGTATAATGAAAAATGTGATTGTAGCAGCAACACAGGCATTTAGGTATTGACAATGCACAAAGTTCAAAGTAAAGTTTATTTTCAAACTACATTTACTGCCACCATATATAACTCTTTCTTGTGAGCATCCTCAACAAATAGAACCATAGAACCATAGAAACTACAGCACAGAAACAGGCCCTTTGGCCCTTCTTGGCTGTGCCGAACCATTTTCTGCCTAGTCCCACTGACCTGCACACGGACCATATCCCTCCATACACCTCCCATCCATGTATCTGTCCAATTTATTCTTAAATGTTAAAAAAGAACCCGCATTTACCACCTCGTCTGGCAGCTCATTCCATACTCCCACCACTCTCTGTGTGAAGAAGCCCCCCCTAATGTTCCCTTTAAACTTTTCCCCCCTCACCCTTAACCCATGTCCTCTGGTTTTTTTCTCCTCTTGCCTCAGTGGAAAAAGCTTGCTTGCATTCACTCTATCTATACCCATCATAATTTTATATATCTCTATCCAATCTCCCCTCATTCTTCTACGCTCCAGGGAATAAAGTCCTAACCTATTCAACCTTGCTCTGTAACTGAGTTTCTCAAGTCCCGGCAACATCCTTGTAAACCTTCTCTGCACTCTTTCAACCTTATTTATATCCTTCCTGTAATTTGGTGACCAAAACTGAACACAATACTCCAGATTCGGCCTCACCAATGCCTTATACAACCTCATCATAACATTCCAGCTCTTATACTCAATACTTTGATTAATAAAGGCCAATGTACCAAAAGCTCTTTTTACGACCCTATCTACCTATGACGACACTTTTAGGGAATTTTGTATCTGTATTCCCAGATCCCTCTGTTCCACTGCACTCCTCAGTGCCTTACCATTAACCCTGTATGTTCTACGTTGGTTTGTCCTTCCAACGTGCAATACCTCACACTTGTCTGTATTAAACTCCATCTGCCATTTTTCAGCCCAATTTTCCAGCTGGTCCAAGTCCCTCTGCAGGCTCTGAAAACCTTCCTCACTGTCTACTACACCTCCAATCTTTGTATCATCAGCAAACTTGCTGATCCATTTTACCACATTATCATCCAGATCATTGATATAGATGACAAATAGCAATGGACCCAGCACTGATCCCTGTAGCACACCACTAGTCACAGGCCTCCACTCAGAGAAGCAATTCTCTACCACCACTCTCTGGCTTCTTCCATTGAGCCAATGTCTAATCCAATTTACCACCTCTCCATGTATACCTAGCGACTGAATTTTCCTAACTAACCTCCCATGCAGGACCTTGTCAAAGGCTTTACTGAAGTCCATGTAGACAATATCCACTGTCTTCCCTTCATCCACTTTCCTGGTAACCTCCTCGAAAAATTCCAACAGATTGGTCAAACATGACCTACCAGGCACAAAGCCATGTTGACTCTCCCTAATAAGCCCCTGTCCATCCAAATGCTTGTAGATTCTGTCCCTTAGTACTCCCTCCAATAACTTACCTACTACTGACGTTAAACTCACCGGCCTATAATTTCCCGGATTACTTTTCGATCCTTTTTTAAACAACGGAACAACATGAGCCACTCTCCAATCCTCGGGCACTTCACCCGTAGACAGCGACATTTTAAATATTTCTGCCAGGGCCCCCGCAATTTCAACACTAGTCTCCTTCAAGGTCCGAGGGAACACTCTGTCAGGTCCTGGCGATTTATCCACTTTAATTTTCCTCAAGACAGTAAGCACCTCCTCCTTTTCAATCTGTACAGTTTCCATGGTCTCACTACTTGATTCCCTCAATTCCATAGATTTCATGCCAGCTTCCTTAGTAAATACAGACGCAAAAAAACTTATTTAAGATCTCCCCCATTTCCTTTGGTTCCGCACAAAGCCGACCACTCTGATCTTCAAGAGGACCAATTTTATCCCTTACAATCCTTTTGCTCTTAATATACTTGTAAAAGCTCTTTGGATTATCCTTCACTTTGACTGCCAAGGCAACCTCATGTCTTCTTTTTGCCCTCCTGATTTCTTACTTAAGTATTTTCTTGCACTTCTTATACTCCTCAAGCACCTGATTTACCCCCTGTTTCCTATACATTTCATACAACTCTCTCTTCTTCTTTATCAGAGTTGCAATATCCCTTGAGAACCAAGGTTCCTTATTTCTATTCAATTTGCCTTTAATCCTGACAGGAACATACAAACTCTGCACTCTCAAAATTTCCCCTTTGAAGGCTTCCCACCTACCAATCACATCCTTGCCAGAGAACAACCTGTCCCAATCCACGCTTTTTAGATCCTTTCTCATTTCTTCAAATTTGGCCTTCTTCCAGTTCAGAACCTCAACCCTAGGACCAGATCTATCCTTGTCCATGATCAAATTGAAACTCATGGTGTTATAATCACTGGAACCAAAGTGCTCCCCTACACAGACTTCTGTCACTTGCCCTAATTTGTTTCCTAACAGGAGATCCAATCTATGGAATAATAACTATAACAGAATCAATGAAAGACGGCCCAACTGGGCGTTCAACCAGAGTGTAGAAGACAACAAACTGTGTAAATGCATAAAGAAAAAACAATAATAATAAATAAATAAGCTATAAATATCAGGAACATGAGATGAAGAGTCCTTGACAGTTGAGTCCATTGGTTATGGAACCATTTCAATGATTGGCAAATGAAGTTCAGTGAAGTCCCTTTGGTTCAAGAGCCTGATGGTTGAGGAGTAGTAACTGTTCCTGAACCTGTTGGTGTGAGTCCTGAAGTTCTTGTACCCTCTTCCTAATTGCAGCAGCAAGAAGAGAGCATGTCCTGGGTCTTTGGGATCGCTGATGATAGATGCTGCTTTCCTGTGACAGCATTTGATGTAGATGTGTTCAATGATTGGTAGGGATTTACTGTGATGGACTAGGCCAAAGTATCCATTAATTTTTGTAGGATTTTCTGTTTAAGGGCATTGGTGTTTCCATACCAGGCTGTGATGCAGTCAGTCAATATACTCTCCACTACACATTTACAGAAGTATGTCAAAGTTTTGGACCCTAATGCAAATCTACACAAACTCCTAAGGAAATTAGAGGCGCTGCTGTGCTTTCTTTGTAATTGTACTTATGTGCTGGGTAGGTCCTCTGAAATAGTAAATTCTAAGAATTTAAAGTGGTAATCCTCCCCACCTCTGATCTTCTGATGAAGACTGGCTCATGGGCCTCTGGTTTCCTTCCCCTGCAGTCTATAACCAGCTCCTTGGCCTTGCAGACCTTGAGTGAGAGGTTGTTGTTATGACATCACTCAGCCAGATTTTCAATATATAAATTATACAAGACTATTAAGAAAGAAAGGAAAAAACTGTACCAAAATAAGGCCGTAGTGCAAAAGGGAAACAGAGACAAGCCCATAGTAGTGCAAGAGATGGTCTGCAGTCAATGATATAGGTAAAAAACGGGATGAGGTCCTACAAGGTGAATTTAGGGAGTTAGGAGATAAACTAAAAAGTAGGACCACAAAGGTAATAATCTCTGGATTCCTACCAGTGCCACGTGCTAGTCAGAGTAGAAATAGGAGGATATTTCAGATGAATACGTGACTTGAAAAATGATGCAAGGGGGAGGGATTCAAATTTCTGGGGCATTGGAACCAGTTCTGAAGGAGGTGGGACCGGTGCGAACAGGTCAGTCTGCACCTGGGCTGGACTGGAAACAATGTCCTAAGGGGAGCGTTTGCTACTGTTGTTCAGGAGGATTTAATCTACTGTGGCAGGGGGATGGGAACAAGTGCAGAGAGATAGAGGGGTGTAAAATGAGGGTAGAAGCAAAAAGTAGTAAGGTGAAAAGTAAAAGTGGCAGGCTGGTAAATCCAGGGCAAAAATCAAAAAGGGCCACTTTTCAACATAATTGTATAAGGGCTAAGAGTGTTGTAAAAGCAAGCCTGAAGGCTTTGTGTGTCAATGCAAGGAGCATTCGTAACAAGGTGGATGAATTGAATGTGCGGATAGTTATTAATGAATATGATATAGTTGGAATCACAGAGACATGGCTCCAGGGTGACCAAGAATGGGAGCTCAACATTCAGGGATATTCAATATTCAGGAGGGATAGACATGAAAGAAAAGGAGGTGGGGTGGCATTGCTGGTTAGAGAGGAGATTAACACAATAGAAAGGAAGGACATTAGCCGGGAGGATGTGGGATTGATATGGGTAGAGCTGCATAACACTAAGGGGCAGAAAACGCTGGTGGGAGTTGTGTACAGGCCACCTAATAGTAGTAGTGAGGTTGGGGATGGCATTAAACAGGAAATTAGAAATGCGTGCAATAAAGGAACAGCAGTTATAATGGGTGACTTCAATCTGCATATAGATTGGGTGAACCAAATTGGTAAGGGTGCTGAGAAAGAGGATTTCCTGGAATGTATGCGGGATAGTTTTCTGAACCAACATGTTGAAGAACCAACTAGGGAGCAGGCCATTCTGGACTGGGTATTGAGCAATGAGGAAGGGTTAGTTAGCAATCTTGTCGTGCGAGGCTCCTTGGTTAAGAGTGACCATAATACATCAGTCTTCATTAAGATGGAGAGTGATACAGTTAATTCAGAAATAAAGGTTCTGAACTCAAAGAAGGGTAACTTTGAAGGTATGAGACGTGAATTAGCTAAGATAGACTGGCAAATGATACTTAAAGGGTTGATGGTGGATATGGAATGGCAAGCATTTAAAGTTCGCGTGGATGAACTACAACAATTGTTCATCCCAGTTTGGCAAAGGAATAAACTAGGGAAGGTAGTGCACTCGTGGCTGACAAGGAAAATTAGGGATAGTATCAATTCCAAAGAAGAAACATACAAATTAGCCGGAAAAAGCGGCACACCTGAGGACTGGGAGAAATTCAGAGTCTAGCAGAGGAAGACAAAGGACTTAATTAGGAAAGGGAAAAAAGATTATGAGAGAAAGCTGGCAGGGAACTTAAAAACTGACGGTGAAAGCTTTTATAGATATGTGAAAAGAAAAAGATTGGTTAAGACAAATGTAGGTCGCTTACAGTCAGAAACAGGTGAATTGATCATGGGGAACAAGGACATGGCAGACCAATTGAATAACTACTTTGTTTTTGTCTTTACTAAGGAGGACATAAGTAATCTTCCGGAAATAGTAGGGGACAGAGGGTCCAGTGAGATGGAGGAACTGAGGGAAATACATGTTAGTAGGGAAGTGGTGTTAGGTAAATTGAAGGGATTAAAGGCAGATAAATCCCCAGGGCCAGATGGTCTGCATCCCAGAGTGCTTAAGGAAGTAGCCCAAGAAATAGTGGATGCATTAGTGATAATTTTGGATTTTGATTCTGGATTAGTTCCTGAGGATTGGAGGGTGGCTAATGTAACCCCGCTTTTTAAAAAAGGAGGGAGAGAGAAACCAGGGAATTATAGACCGGTTAGCCTAACGTCAGTGGTGGGGAAAATGCTAGAGTTAGTTATCAAAGATGTGACAACAGCACATTTGGAAAGCGGTGAAATCATCGGACCAAGTCAGCATGGATTTGTGAAAGGAAAATCATGTCTGACGAATCTCATATAATTTTTTGAGGATGTAACTGGTAGAGTGGATAGGGGAGAACCAGTGGATGTGGTATATTTGGATTTTGAAAAGGCTTTTGACAAGGTCCCACACAGGAGATTAGTGTGCAAACTTAAAGCACACGGTATTGGGGGTATGGTATTGATCTGGATAGAGAATTGGTTGGCAGACAGGAAGCAAAGAGTGGGAATAAACGGGACCTTTTCAGAATGGCAGGCAGTGACTAGTGGGGTACCGCAAGGGTCAGTGCTGGGACCCCAGTTGTTTACAATATATATTAATGACTTAGATGAGGGAATTAAATGCAGCATATCCAAGTTTGCAGATGACACGAAGCTGGGCGGCAGTGTTATCTGTGAGGAGGATGCTAAGAGAATGCAGGGTGACTTGGATAGGTTAGGTGAGTGGGAAAATTCATGGCAGATGCAAGTTAATGTGGATAAATGTGGGGTTATCCACTTTGGTGGCAAGAACAGGAAAACTGATTATTATCTGAATGGTGGCCGATTAGGAAAAGGGGTGGTGCAACGAGACCTGGGTGTCATTGTACACCAGTCATTGAAAGTGGGCATGCAGGTACAGCAGGCAGTGAAAAAGGCGAATGGTATGCTGGCATTCATAGCAAGAGGATTCGAGTACAGGAGCAGGGAGGTACTACTGCAGTTGTACAGGGCCTTGGTGAGACCACACCTAGAGTACTGTGTGCGGTTTTGGTCCCCTAATCTGAGGAAAGACATTCTTGCCATAGAGGGGGTACCAAGAAGGTTCACCAGATTGATTCCTGGGATGGCAAGACTTTCATATGATGAAAGACTGGATCGACTAGGCGTATACTCTCTGGAATTTAGAAGATTGATGGGGAATCTGATTGAAAAGTATAAAATTCTAAAGGGATTGGACAGGCTAGATGCAGGAAGATTGTTCCCGATGTTGGGGAAGTCCAGAACAAGGGGTCACAGTTTGAGGATAAAGGGGAAGCCTTTTAAGACTGAGATGAGGAAAAACTTCTTCACACAGAGAGTGATGAATCTGTGGAACTCTCTGCCACAGAAAACAGTTGAGGCCAGTTCATTGGCTATATTTAAGAGGGAGTTAGATATGGCCCTTGTGGCTAAAGGGATCATGGGGTATAGAGAGAAGGCAGTTACAGGGTTCTGAATTGGATGATCAGCCATGATCGTACTGAATGGCGGTGCAGGCTCGAAGGGCCGAATGGCCTACTCCTGCACCTATTTTCTATGTTTCTATGTATTCCATTAATGAGGTCGGGTTAGGGTTCTACAGGTTGGGTAAAGAACCTGATAGTTGTAGGGAAGTGGCTGTTCCTGTACTTGGTGGTGTGGGACTTCAGGCTTCTGGACCTCCTGCCTGACAATAGCAGCAACAATGGGCATGACCCAGATGACAGACATCGCTGATGATAGATGTCGCCTTCTTGAGGCAGCACTCACCCAAATTGATTTTACACGCTGATCTACTGAGTCAAGATAATTTCTCACACTGCACTATTTCATCCTCTGTAATAGTGCCTTAGTACCTACTCTTCTTGAAGCAAAACACCATCTCCCATTGCAATGGCATCATACCATATCCTCTTGCTTTCATCCTATCCTACTATGATCTCTTGTCTTGGAATGTTCAGTTTCTTGGCTTTGTAAATATGTCTGCTTTGGCTGTCAAATCATTCCCATTTATTTCTAATTGTACCATCAATTCAACTACCTTATTGCAAATGCCTCAGTGAGGAGAGGCAGAGGCTAAAGTAATTTTCTAGAAAGTTTCTTTCTTTCTAATTGCAGTTAGAGCAGTGGGAATGCCAGTCAGGACAGTGAAATGCTCCTTGTGGGATGTGGGAAAATAGGGAGACCTCCAGTGTCCCTGCCGACCACACCTGCAAGAAATGCATCCAGCCGCAGATTCTTAAAGACCGAGTTAGCGAACTGGAGTTCGAGCTGGGTACTCTTTGGATCATTCAGGAGGCTGAGGAGTTGATTGACAGGTGATACAAGGAAGTAGTTACACCTAAGGTGCAGGACAGGGGTAACGCAGTGACCGCAAAGAGAGGGAAAGGAGATAAGTAGTCAGTGCAGGATAGGCCTGTGGTCATTCCCCTCAATAACAAGTGCGCTGCTGAGGGGGCAGGGGGAGAACCAGCAGATGAATGCCACAGCAGTCAGGTCTCTGGCTGTGTGGCTCAGAAAGAAAATGGGGGAGAAGAGGAGAGTTGTAGTGATCATAGATTCAATAGCTACTGAAACAGACAGAAGAGTATGTGGATGTGAAAGAGACTCCCAGATAGAATTTTGCCTCCCAGGTGCCAAGGTCAGTGACCCTTCAGATCGGTTCCGCAGTATTTTTTAGAGAGAGTGTGAGCAGTCAGATGTCAAGGCACATATTGGTACGATGACATAGGTAGGAAAAGGGATAAGGTCCTGAAGAGAGAATATAGAAAACTAGGAAGTTTGCTGAAAAGAATGACCTCAAGATTAGTCATCTCTGGATTGCTGCCTCTGCTGTGCACCATGAGGGAAAGATTGGGATGACCAGGCAAATGAATGTGTGGCTAAATAACTGGTATAGGTTTCAGACTTATGGATCATTGGGATCTCTTCTAGGGCAGATATGATCTGTTCAAAAGGGATGGGTTACAGCTGGACTCGAGGGGGCATTAACCTTGTGGCAGGTTCGCTATGGATTTAAACTAGTTTAGTAAGGGGATGGGAACCAGACTGATAAGTCAGAGAATGGGGCAGTTGTTGGAAAAGTAGATGCATTCTGTAGAGAGTCTATGAGGAAAGATGGGCAGTTGCAAGGGGATGATTTCAGTGAGTTGGATAGGTTGGAATGAGTCTATTTTAATGCGAGAAGGATTAGGAACAGGGGTGATGAGCTTAGAGCATGGATTAGTACATGGTACTACGAAGCTATGGCCTTTATGTAGACTTGACTGTCACAAGGACAAGAATGTCTCCCAGACATTCCAGGATTTACATGTTTCAAAAGCAACAGGAGGGAGGTAAAAGAGGTGGAGGAGTGCCATTGCTAATCAGCTGCAGAACGGGAGGATGTTCTGGAGAGGTGAAAGTTAGAAACAGGAAGAGAGAAGCTCTCTAATGGGAGTATTCTGTAGACCTGCAATAGCAACATAGACACTGAGGAGCAGATTGGTAGGCGGATTTTTGAAATGGTGTAAAAATAATAGGATTGTTGTCATGGATGATGAACTTCCCTAATATTGATTGACATCTCCTCAGTGCAAATGAATTAGATGGCGTGGAATTTGTTAGGTATGTCTGGGAAGGATTCCTGACACAATATGTCCACAGACTGACTAGAGGAGAGGCCATGCAGGATCTGGTACTAGGCACTGAACCTTGTCAGGTAACAGATCTTTCAGTAGGTGAACATTTTGGAGACAGTTACCATAACTCCCTGACCTTTGCCGCAGCCTTGGAGATGGATGGGAGCAGATGGTATGGGAAAGTATTTAAACGTGGGAGGGGGAATTATGATACTATTAGGCAGGAACTTGGGAGAGTAAATTGTGAAAGGATATACTCGTGGAAACACACAACCAAAATATGGACATTGTTTAGAGAACATTGCATGAGGTTCTGGATTAGCATGTCCCATAGAGGCAGGGAAAGAATAGTAGGGTTGGAGAACCATGGTTGACAAGAGAGGTGGAGCTTCTTTTCAAGAAGAAGAAAGAAGCATGCTTAAGGTTCAAGAAGCAAGGGCAAGATAGGCGCTGTACCGTTACAAAGTAGCTAGGAAGGAGCTTAACACAGGACTTATAAGAGCTAGAAGTGGACATGAGAAGGTCTTGTTGGGTAGGACTAAGGAAACCTCAAAGCATTCTACACATATGAATGACTAGAGTGAGGGTAGGACTGATCAGGGATAAAAGGGGTAATGTGCCTGGAATCAGAAGAGGTAGGGAAGGTCCTTAATGAATACCTTGCTTCAGTCAGGTCAGTGTTAACAAGCTAACATAATGGAGCATGTTGACAATAAGAAACCTTTGAAAGACATAAGGATAGATAAGTCCTCGGGGCTGGACTGTATATACCCCAGGTTACTATAAGAAGTGAGGGAAAAAATTAATGTGCTCTTGGTGATGATCTTTGTGCTTCATTGGCAACAGGAGTTGTACCAGAGGATTGGAAGATGGCAAATGTTATTACTTTGTTCAAGAAAGGTAATAGGGATAATACTGGTGGGCAAACTATTGGAGAGGATTCTTAGAACATTTGGAGAAACATAGTCTGATTAGGGATAGTCAACATGGCTTTGTGAGGAATCAATCACAAGCCTGATTGAATTCATTGAGGAAAGGACAAAACTTATCGATGAAGGCAGAGCAGTGGATGCGATAAATATGGGTTTTTAATAAGGCATTTGATAAGGTTCCCCATGGTAGATTCATTCAGAAGTTCAGAAGGCATGGGATACAGAAAAACTTGGCTGCGTCGATTCAAAGTCAGTGTGCCCACAGCAGGCAGAGAGTAGTATTAGATGGAACGTACTTTGTGTTGTTTTGTGGGGATCTGTTCTGGGACCCCTGCTCTTTGTGATTTTTATAAGTTACTTGGATGAAGAAGAGGAAGGGTGGGTGAGTCAGTCTGGCAGATGACGCAAAGGTTGCCGGTGTTATGGATAGTGTAGAACAAGGGTTCCCAACCTTTTATATGCCAAGGACCTCTACCATTAACCGAGGGGTCCGTGGACCCTTGGTTGGGAACCCTGGTGTAATGTATATCTTGTTATACATTACTACAAGATATTGACAGGATGCAAAGCTGGGCTGATAAGTGGCAGATGGAGTTCAATCCTGAAAAGTGTAAACTAATTTACTTTGGAAGGTCAAACTTTAAGGTAGAATTCAGGGTTAATGACAGGATTCTTAACAGAATGGAGGAACGGGGGAACCTTAGGGTTCACTTCCATAGATTCCTCAAAGTTTCAGCGCAAGTCGATAGAGTAGTTAAGAAGGCATATGGTGAGTTAGCCTTCATTAGTCGGGGGATTGAATTCAAGAGCTGTGAGGTAATGGTGCAGTACCAATAAAACTCTGATTAAATACTTCAACTATTATGTTAAGTTCTTGTTGTCTTATTATAGGAAGCTTTAGAGGGTGTAGAGGAGAATTACCAAGATTAAGCCTGGATTAGAGAGCATGAGTGATGATAGGTTAAGTGACCTAAGATGTTAAGAGGCATTGCTCAACTAGATAGCCAGAGACTTTTTCCTCAGGGTGCAAATGACTAATACAGGGTCATAACTTTAAGGTGCTGGGGGGAAAGTATAGGAGCATGTCAGAGGCAGGTTTTTAAACATAGAGAATGGTAGCTAGATGATAGGTAATTAATTGTAATCTCAGCTCCCCATCCCTGTTGACTTTTGACATAAACATAGAACTGATAAGGAAAAATAAATCTCAGGGTTGTATATGGTGACATATATGTATTTTGATAATAAAATTTACTTTGAACTTTGAAATAATTCAGTCTGCATCAACATGCATCACTCATTTTTATGACGTTTTATTTCAGAATTAAGTATTGTTGGCAAACGACTGGATGCAAGGTACGATTGGATAATGAAAAGCTGGAAATCAGTGCCATATACTCTCAGGGATGGTGGAGATGGTTGTGATATTACCCCTACAGTAAAAGGTGCTGTGGCTTTGGTGTCTGCTGAAGGGAACTGTTCATACTTCACAAAGGTACTACTTAAATTTATTTCCTCCTGTAAGATTCGATACTGCAGAGGTTCTCAACCTGGAATTTGGGGTATTTTGATTACAGAGACTCGGTGAGACTTTAATAATAGAGTTAGAAGATTAACATAAGAAATAAAATAAATAACACATTTGGCAGACTATTTGCCCTGGCTGAAGGTTGTTATCAGTGTCAGGGATATTCCATGACATCTCCAACTCCTAAGAAGCAGCTTGTGACATCAGCAGGAGTTTCTGGGGTGGGGCAATGCATAGTCAGCTCAGGTCAGGCTTTCATTCAAAATGGTTGAAAGCCACAACATTATTGGGTTTATGCTTGTAACTGCATCCCAGGGCAATAGTTTTTATTCCAATTACTAAATCCTATTTTTCTATAGAAACATGTGGTCATCTGGTCATGAGTTCATTACCTATGCAACAACTTCCCCAAGTTTACACATGGAGTCAAAGAGTCATAATGTAGTACAGCATGGAAACAGGCCCTTGGGTGCAATTCCTTGTTGACCAAGATGCCCATCTAAGCAGGTTGCAGTTGACCATACTTGTCCCATGTCTCTCCAAGCTTTTCTTGTCCAAATATTTTTAAACATTGTTAATATTTCTGCCTCAACCACTTCCTTTGGCAGCTTGTTCCAGATATGCAACACACACACTGTGTAAAGAAGTTGCCCTCAGGTCCCTTTTAAATCCTTCCCCTCTCACCTTTAACCTATGCCCTATAATTTTTGATTTCCTTTCCCTTGGTGTGCATGCATCTGTGGCCCTCATGTTTTTATACACGTCTATAAGGTCACCCCTCAGTCTCCGATGCCCTAAGGAATTCTGTCCTAGTCTGCCCAATCTCTCCCTATAACTCAGGCCCTTAAATCCTGGCAACATACTCTCAAACCTTCATCTCACTTAGTACAGCATTATGTCACCTTTCATATAACAGCGTAGTCAAAACCATCAAAATCAGAGTATCTTTTATTGTCATTGACTTGTGTGACGTGAAATTTGTTTTATGGCAGAGTACAGTGCAAAAAAAAATTATTCCAAATCTTTGAGATAAATTAATCTCGAAGATTCATCTCAGTGCCAAAAAGAAAGAATAAGAGATAGTGTTCATACATTCTCCAAGAAATTTCACCAAGGTCAAGTACAATTACAATATAATGACCCAACTCTTATAGTCAGTGACCTGACTGATAAAGGTCAGTGTGCCAACTACCTCCCTTATCACCTTATCTACCTGTGATGCTACTTCCAGGGAATGAATTAATTGTTTTCTTCGGTTCTTCTGTCTACAACATCACCCACAGTCATACCATTCAGTGTGAAAGTTCTACCCTGGTCTAGCTTCCTAAAACTGCAACACCTCATACTTTGCCAATCACCTGTCCAGCTCTTGGCTCCATCCCTCCCCCTCCTGTCTTCTCCTATCATTTTGGATCTCCCCCTCCCCATCCCACTTTCAAATCTCTTACTAACTCTTCCTTCAGTTAGTCCTGACGAAGGGTCTCGGCCTGAAACGTCGACTGTACCTCTTCCTAGAGATGCTGCCTGGCCTGCTGCGTTCACCAGCAACTTTGATGTGCATTGCTTGAATTTCCAGCATCTGCAGAATTCCTGTTGTTTACACCTCATACTTATCCTAATTGAATGCTATTTGCTATTCCTCAGCCCACTTGCCTAGCAAATCAAGCTCCCTGTAATTTTTGATAATTTTATTCATTATATTGATATCTCCTACATTAATGCCATTTCCTGACTTACTAACCAAGCCTTGTACTTTACTGTATGTAAATGACTTAATTACATTTTCATCCAAATTGTTTATATAAATGATGAACAACAATGGGCCTGGGCCCAAAACCTGTGGCATATTACTTATCACAGGTCTCCAGTCTGAAGGCTATGCTTCAATCATCATCCTCTGCTTCACCAATTATGTATCCGCTTAGCCAACTCTCCTTGGATTCTATGTAATCTTGCCTTTAAGACCAGCGTTAAAACTAGTCTCCAATGGTGCCCTTAATTGGTTTCACTCATATATCTTAGAGAGAATTTTTTTTGTCTGTCTTGGAGACCAATTTTCTAAGAGGTACAATATACCTTTTTGTGTTGCTCAGGGAAGCTCCCTCAGTCAGCACTCTTAAAGTCTGAAAAATGGCAAATTTCATTCCACCATGAAGAAGGGAGGGAGGCAGAAGAAAGAACTTCAGTGGTTGGAAAGATGTTGGAGTCTAAGTAAGGGTGAGGTTTCGGGGTATTTGGAGGTATATGATAAAATAGCATGGTTTTCTAAAGGGGAAGTCTTGCTTGACAAGTCTGTTGGAATTCTTTGAGGAAGTAATAGGCAGGATAGACAAAGAAGAGTCAGTGAATGTTGTTTATTTGGATTTTCAGAAGGCCTTTGACAAGGTGCTGCACACGAGGCTGCTTATCAAAATAAGAGCCAATGATATTACAAGAAAGGTACTATAATGAATAGAAGATTGGCTGAATAGCAGGAGGCAAAGAGTGAGAATAAAGGGGGCCTTTTCTGGTTGGCTTCTGGTGCCTAGTGGTGTGCCACAGGGGTTGGTTTTGGGGCACTTCTTTGTCAACGATTTGGGTGAAGGAATTGATGTTTTGTGGCTAAATTTGCAAACGATATGAAGTTAGATGGAAGGGCAGGGAGTGTTGATGAGGCAGGGTAACTTGCATAAGGACTTAGACAGTTTGGGAGAATGGGCAAAGAAGTGGCAGATGGAATATAATGTAGGGAAGTGTACAGTCATGCACTTGGGCAGAAGGAATAAAGGCATAGAGTAGTTTGTGAATGGGGAGGAACTTCAAAAATCAGAGGTGCAGAGGGACTTGGGAGGCCTTGTGCAGGATTTCCTAAAGGTTAAATTGCAGTTTGAGTCTGTGGTAAGGAAGGCAAATGCGATGTTAGCATTCATTTCAAGAGGATTAGAATACAAAAGCAAGGATGTAATGCTGAGGCATTATAAAGCATTGGTCAGACTGCACTTGGACTATTGTGAGCAGTTTTGGGCCCCTTATTCAAGGAAAGATATGCTGGCATTGGAGAGAGTCCAGAGGAGGTTCATGAGAGTAATCGTATGAATGCAAAGGCTAAGGCATGAGCGTTTGATGGCTTTGGACCTGTATTTGCTGGAGTTTAGAAGAATGAGAAGGGGATGTCATTGAAACATATTGAATATAGAGAGGTCTGGATAGAGGGGGAAGCCTAGGACTAGAAGGAACAGCCTCAGAATTAAGGGACGTCCATTTAAAACACAGATTAGGAAAAAATTACTTCAGCCAGAGTGCCATGAATCTGTGCAGGCCAAGACATTGCGTATATTTAAGGCTGAGGTTGGTAGGTTCTTGGTAATCAAGGTGCCTGAGATTATGGTGAGAAGACAGGAGAATGGGTTGAAAGGGATGATAAATCTGCCAAAAAGGAATGGCAGAGCAGACTTGATGGGCCAAATGGCCTAATTCTGCTCCAAGGTCTCATGGTCATAATGTAGGGAAGTGCATGGTTATCCACTTGGGCAGAAGGAATAAAGGTGTGGACTATTTTGTGCTCTTCTCCTTATACATACTTCCCTCAGGAGGCATCATTTGAGAGCAATAAACTTGATTTCTGTGGTTATACAGATGATGTGTAATTGTATGTTAGCTGAGCCTGATGATGATAACACCCTGTCTTCTCTGACCAGGTGTGGCTGCAATAAACAAATGGATGAGCAATCATTTCTAATATTAAATGAAGATAAAACTGAAATACGTACTTTTATTTGGTCCCAAAGCTAAAAGATGTAAACTTCTTGATAAAGTTACAAACTTGACTCCCCTTGGAAAATCAGAAGTAACAAGCCTGGATATTATCCTTGATTCAGATTTGAATTTTAAATCCCACATAAAGAAAGTGACCAGAGCAGCATTTCTACACTTAAGAAATATTTCAAAGGTATGTCTGCTTCTGTCATGTAATGATGCAGAAAATCTAATTCTCACCTTTATATTGAATAGACTGGACTACTGCAAATTTTTACTGACCTTCCAAAAGCAATCTGTTGACAAGTTTCAACTCATTGAGAATGCTGCTGCTAGACTTTAAACCAAAACTAGGATGAGGGAGCATATCACTCCTGTCCTAACTACTCTGCATTGGCTTCCTGTATCTGTTAGAATTGATTTTAATGTTTTCTTACTTGTTTTTAAAATTGTCAAAGATTTGGCACCAGAGTACACCACCGAGTCATTTTGGTTTTATAATCCTGCTCGAGCTCTCAGGTCTTCTTTTGCCAATTTCTTAAATTTAAACAAATCTCCCTCAAAAGATAATTGGCAGGTCATCTTTTTTGAAATATGCTCCTAAACTGTGGAACTCAATACCGAAAACTAGACTTTTAAATGCCAGCTCAAAACCTATTCCATGCAGTCACTTGTCAAAGGCCTTGCTGAAGTCCATTTAAACAGTGCCCTCTGCTTTGCCCTCATCAACCCTCTTTATTACCGCTTCAAAAATACTGTATATAATTTATGAAGACCTGAATAAGGATTTCTGAAAAAAGGAGCCCGTGATAATGATTATACATGGCACCTGTGCTGACAGGAATTTGTGGTACTGAGCTCCAGTTTTCATTGCAGATGAGAGTAAACTCAATTATATATTTCATTCAATATGTTGAGTATCTTCATATACATTATGCTGTTGTAACTGTGTATCTCCTAGTATACAAAATGTTCAGGCTACCCTTATGGTTAAAAAAAGAACAAGTCTGGATGATTTCATGCACCAATTTCTACTGATTTTTTTGGTAGTTTTTAAAATCCTCTTCATGTACATTATTTTGCCTTTTATATTTTGGATCACACGTGAGAGCATAAAGTCTATGGTATTTTTTATTATGCAACCTGGTAGAGGTGTACAAGATAATGGAAGGCATTGATGGTATGGATAATCAGAGACTTTTTCCCAGGGCTGAAGTGGCTAGCATGAGAGGACATAGTTTTAAGGTGCTTGTAAGTAGGTACAGAGGGGAAGTCAGGGGTAAGTTTTTTATGCAGAGAGTGGTGATTGCGTAGAATGGGCTCCTGGAGGTTGGTGGAGGCGGAAACGACAGGGTCTTTTAAGAGACTCCTGGATGGCTACATGGAGCTTAGAAAAATAGAGGGCTATGTGTAAAGCCAAGGTAGTTCTAAGATAGGGAGATGTTTGGCACAGCTTTGTGGGCCGAAGGGCCTGTATTGTGCTGTATGTCTTCTTCTAACTGCTAGCTGATTGTAAAAAAACAACTGGACTGTTTCGGTTCCCTAATGTTAAATGTAGCAGAACTTGTGACATCTCTATTTTAGTTCAAAATGTGATTCAAAGTTTGAAAGAAGAATAAACAAGTGAAAAGAATAACAAAATGTGTAATTATGTATTTACATTGGAAAATCTTCTTCAGCCTATGTGATAAGTTGAGGAGCATTCTATTGTGTTGCCTGGGAATGCAGGACTGGCTTCTCGCATGACAAACTGATCCCAGAGCAGTCTTTATTATTAGTGGAAAGCATATGCTCATTATTGAGAGTGAATTTGCTGTCATAAAGGTAAAGACCAAAGGATCAGCATATAAATTCCCTTCCTAAAACTGGCTTTGGGTCCACTGTTTCTGCAAATAATGGGCTGTACAGATAAAACGTCTGTGCACTTCTTCTGTAACCATGAATAAGAGGTTCCGACTTGGGCTTCCTTCATTATTTTTCTGTCTATTCCATCAGTTGACACATTTCTTACTTTCATCTTCACAATTGTCTAATTTATTTCCAGATATGAGCAAAATGGACAATTATGCGGATAAAGCCCTCTATCCAAACAATCATTTTCAATTTCAGTCATATCCAGAACAGAATTCTGCAGGATACTGTTAATTACTTCAACCACTCACAAAAATATATTCAATCTCCATTCAGTTTTGTTTTTGCTAGTGAATTTTTAATCCATTTTTGCTGTTACTCCACTCATAGATTCCTAATTTCTGTGCTTTCAAACCTGTCATCTTCTGAAAAAAAATCATCTTCATGTATTCGCCATTTCCGTGTTCATGCTTTTAATTATTTTCTTAATACCTTTAATTAAAGATCTGCATTCTCACTGGCACAGTCTAGTAACAAAGTTCTTATTCCCCAGTTTGGTACCTTTTGTTTTGAAGATAATTATGACTTCAGACACTCCACTGTGCTCAAATACCAAATCTCAATGGAATCTTAATATATATATTCTTGGGCTTTCATTATTTCTTACCCTATTTCCCTCAGGATCCTTGGATGTATTCCGTCAAATTCTAGCAAATTATGTTTTAACCTAATTAACTTATCTAATGCTTTTATTATAATGTCACTTATCCTTTTAACCAATGCAATCAATGTCTTTCATAAATATTGAAGTAGTTGTTTTATATGTATGCACCAGTTCCACTTATCCTTTGCTAATTCAATAATCTCTACTTTCAAAATCAAACGTTAAATATAACAAGTTTATTTTTTACTGATGCATTTGTGAAATACTGTACTGTTTTTAATTCATGTTGATTTGCATTACATACCTGTCCCTTGTCTTACTCATTTCTTCGTTGTTCTTTTTATTTTCTCGATGTCCCTTTTACTGTATACCTTCTTGTTCAATTTTACTTGGCTACTCTTCTATCTATCATCTTCAGAAGTCAGTATTAAATCACGGTCATTGCAGCTGTGAATCCGCAGCTCTGTTGGCTGTGCCAGTCCACTCCTTCACTTGCTGAAATTTGGCGGATTACAATCCGTTGCCCTAGGACTGAGATTCATCTTTAGCAGGGTTTTAGTAATGTTGGCGCTAGTGGAAGGTAAGGGAAAGGCAAACTGGTGGGTTGTGAGGGTAGGCATTGCAGTTAGCTTACCCACATTCATCTATTTCAACTCCCTTTTCATTAATATTATTACCCTTCCTCCTTTTTTAACAGTTCAAAATACTGGCCCAGAATTTGCAGTAAAAGTAATGGTGAGACCATCAGCATTCACTGTTGAACAAATATGTTCAGGTAAACACTGAAATCAGGAAGTTGTTGTCCAGGTTATTTAATCTCTCTAGTAGCTTCACACCATTTAGCACTGAAAGAGAATAAGGGGGTGGTTATTGTACTGATATAGTAGATGCTTTTGTTGCTAAAGATATCTCTTCTGCAGTCTCAGACTGTTATTTCAAATGCCAAATATAGAAATAGTAGTTACAATTCAAATATTCAGTGTTACTGAGGCTCAATGACAGACAATACAGTGGCTTTAAAATTAGTCACCCCCCCCCTTGGAAGTTTATGTTTTATTGTTTTACCATATTGGATCACAGTGGATTTAATTTGGCTTTTTTTGATACTGATCAACTGAAAAAACTCATTCATGTCAAAGTGAAAACAGATGTCTACAAAGTGATCTAAATTAATTTCAACTGTAAAATACAAAATAATTGATTGCATAATTACTCACCCCCTTCATGTCAGATTTTGTAGATTCACCTTTGGCAGCAATTACATACAGCCTTGAGTCTGTGTGGATAGATCTTTATCAGCTTTGCACATCTGGACAGTGCAATTCCCCCCCCCCCCCCCCATTCTTTACAAAACTGCTGAAGCTCTGTAAGATTGCAAGGGGATTGTGAGTGAACAGCCCTTTTCAAGTCACAGATTCTCAATTGGATTGAGGACTGGACTCCGACTAGGCCAGTCCAAGACATGGTTGTTTTTAAGCCATTCCTGGGTAGCTTTAGCTTTATGCTTGGGGTCATTGTCTTGCCAGAAACTAAATCTTCTCCCAAATCGCAGTTCTCTTGCAGACTGCATCAGGTTTTCCCTGTATTTTGCGCATTCATTTTACCCTCTACCTTCACAAGCCTTCCAGGGCCTGCTGCAGTGATGCATCCCCACAGCATGCTTCATGATAGGGATGGTGTGTTTTTGATGATGTGTGGTGCTTAGCTTACACTAAACAGTATTTAGTCTGATGGCCAAAAATCTCAATTTTGGTTTCAAAAGAAAATAGAACCATATTCCATCTGACTTCGGAGTCACCCACATTGCTTCTGGCAAACTCTAGCTGAGATTTCATGAGAGTTTTTTTCCAGCATTGGCTTCCTCTTTGCCACTCTTCCATTAAGTTGCCACCAGTGAAATACCTGGGTAACAGTTGTTGAATGCACAGTCTCTCCCATCTCAGCCACTGCAGCTGGAACTCCTCCAGAGTTATCAATAGGTCTTTTGGTGGCCTCCCTCACTGGTCCCCTTCTTGCACAATCATTCAGTTTTTGAGGATGGCCTGCTGTAGGTAGGTTTACAACTGTGCCATATTCTTTCCATTTCTTGATGATTGACATACAGTTGAAGTCAGAAATTTACATACACCTTAGCCAAATACATTTAAACTCAGTTTTTCACAATTCCTGACATTTAATCCCAGAAAACATTCCCTGTCTTAGGTCTGTTAGGATCAATACTTTATTTTAAGAATGTGAAATGTCAGAATAATAGTAGAGAGAATGATTTATTTCAGCTTTTATTTCTTTCACCACATTCCCAGTGGGTTAGAAGTTTACATACACTTTGTTAGTATTTGGTAGCACTGCCTTTAAATTGTTTAACTTGGGTCAAACATTTTGGGTAGCCTTCCACATGCTTCTCCCAGTAAGTTGCTGGAATTTTATGCCATTCCTCCAGACAGAACTGGTGTAACTGAGTCAGGTTTGTAGGCCTCCTTGCTCGCACATGCTCTTTCAGATCTGCCCACAAATTTTCTATCAGATTGAGGTCAGGGCTTTGTGATGGCCGCTCCAGTACCTTTGTTGTCCTTAAGCAATTTTGCCTGAACTTTGGAGGTATGCTTGGGGTCAGTGTCCTTTGGAAGACCCATTTGTGACTGAGCTTTAACACCCTGGCTGATGTCTTGAGATGTTGCTTCAATATATCCACATCATTTTCCTTCCCCATGATACCATCTATTTTGTGAAGTGCACCAATCCCTCCTGCAGCAAAGCACCCCCACAACAAGATAGTGCCACCCCCATGCTTCACGGTTGGGATCGTGTTCTTTGGCTTGCAAGCCTCACGCTTTTTCCTCCAAACATAATGATGGTCATTATGGCCAAACAGTTCAATTTTTGTTTCATCAAACCAGTGGACATTTCTCCAAAAAGTAAGATCTTTGTCGCCATATGCACTTGCAAACTGTAGTCTAGCTTTTTCATGGCGGTTTTGGAGCAGTGGCTTCTTCCTTGCTGAGCAGCCTTTCAGGTTATGTCAATATTGGACTCGTTTTACTGTGGCTGTAGATACTTGTCTACCTGTTTCCTCCAGCATCTTCACAAGGTCCTTTGCTGTTGTTCTGGGATTGAATTGCACTTTTCGCACCAAAGTACGTTCATCTCTAGGAGACAGAATGCATCTCCTTCCTAAGCAGTATGACGGCTGCGTGATCTCATGGTGTTTATACTTGCGTACTATTGTTTGTACAGATGAACGTGGTACCTTCAGGCGTTTGGAAATTGCTCTCAAGGATGAACCAGACTTGTGGAGGTCCACAATTTTTTTTTGAGGTCTTGACTGATTTCTTTTGATTTTGTTTGTAAACTTTTGACCCACTGGAATTGTGATATAGTCAATTAAAAGTGAAATAATCTGTCTGTAAACAATTGTTGGAAAAATTACTCGTGTCATACACAAAGCAGATGTCCTCAATGTCTATAACTATAATTTGCTAATATGAAATCTGTGGAGTGGTTAAACAATGAGTTTTAATGACTTTGGCTTAAGTGTATGTAAACTTCTGATTTCAACTGTAACTGTACTCCAAGGGATATTCAGTGACTTGGAAATTTTCTTGTATCCATCTCCTGACTTGTGCTTTTCAGTTACCTTTTCATAGAGTAGTTTGGAGTGTTCTTTTCTCTTCATGGTGTAGCTTTAACCAGGACACTGACTCACCCACAGTTTGACTTTCCAGACACAGGTGTATTTTTATTATAATCAATTGAAACACTTTGACTGCACATGATGATCTCTGTATAACTAATTATGTGACTTCTAAAATCAATTGTCTGCACCAGTAGTGATTTGGTGTGTCATATTAAAGGGGTTGAATACTTGTGCAATCAATTATTTCATGTTTATATTTGTAATTAATTTAGATCACTTTGTGATGATCTGTTTTCACTTTGATACAAAAGAGTCTTTTTCTCTTGATCTATGTATATCATGTAATCCCAAATTGATACTTGAAGCTTAATAACTGTTAATGAATGTCCATCAACTATGTCCAGAAAGTTAAGAATTCAAAGTTCTCAGTCTCATTCCTTCTGGTTGTGATCTGTTCCTGGAGAAATGTTGAAATTCATTTCAATTTCCTGCTTTTCCATTACCTCTTTCATTCTATTCCCTTTTAACTTAAACGTTATTTCCCCCAAAATAAAAAAAAGACTTCACATTGAAATCCCGAAATAATTCAGAAAACACTGTAAATCCTCAGTTTAGCAGGTAGCATCCTTGGAGAAGCTGAGTTAACAACCTCAGTATAAACTCAGGAGGGATTAAGGAGGGAAGAATTGATACACTTCAATAGTTTCAGGTACTGCAGGAGATATGGAACTGCAAGAGGAGAGGTAAGCTCCTTATTTACTGACAACCTGCATCATGCATCATCCTTCACTCTGAAGTGAACATAGTATTAATGAAGGCACCGTTGGCAATCCTGAGAACAGTGTGAGCCGATGACAGGTAATTATTCTCTTCACATTTGTCCTCTTCTTCACTATTGTCCAGATATGTACGCCTTGTTCTTTGAGTAGGGAGCAGTAACAAAGCTGCTGTGTAGACTTTGGCTGGTGTAAATTGAGTGTGCTGTCAGATTTTTGTCAGCAGCTTGAGCATGTTTTCAGCATGCTGATGGCTTGTTCAATCAATGAACTTGTGATATTATGATATTCTTTGTGACACTGTTGATTTACGGCTTGGGTTTCAATGGGTATCATCCATCAAGTCTGAAGTGTCCATCCTTTGTCTCCTTGCTTGCAGCCTAGCTGCTTTTGGCTATTATTCTACTTGAAATTGCTTTTATGCAAAGTAATACACGTTCAGATAAAAGCAAATTTCAAGGAAAGGTGGAAAAAGAGTAACAGGGGGTCTGTGATAGGGGAAAAGCAGAAATAATAAAGTATTAAAAATGGTTTTTATACAATGAAAGGGAGATTTTAAAAGAGCTGGCTGGCACAGACAGGTTGAGCTGAAGTGTCTGATTTTGTGCTAATTGACTCAAAGGTAAGAAACAAATGACAGGTAAAAAAAGGAAGTAGGATAGGGAACATTAATATTTGAAAGTTTTGAATTCCATGCTGTGTCCAAGTAGCTTCATAATCCCTGGTTGAAAGATGATTTATTGTTCCTTGAGGTTAAATCAAATGTTAATGAAACACAAATAAAAACAGGAAAAAAATCCAGAATGACTCATCAGGTCAGCCAGGAATTTTAGGAAGGTAAAAGGGAAACATACTGAATATTTACAGTACCCTTCATAGGATCTGGAAAAGTCTTGGACAGATTAGAATTTGCAGTGAAGAGCGAGTTGCCTGTCTTGCTGTTGACCACCAAACAAAGTTGATACATACCATGCTGCATTTCTGAGCCTACTGATGCTCCATCTCCACACCCATTTTGATTTCTCTGGACTTGTTCTCAATGCTGTTCAAGAAATTCAACTTAACTTAAAGTAGCACAGCTTTCACTGAAGCAATGTGTAGTCTTCTGGACTCTACATGAGTTCAATTTCCGAACTGTACCATAGTGTTTGTTTTTCAAAAATAGATTCTGTTGTTAATTAATCCTATCATCCAATCTTCACAAACCTATTTTGCCCTTCCAGCACGGCAGCCAATCCCGTTCTCCCCTTCCTGACACTTCTCTCTAATTCCCAGGATTTCCCCTGCCATTCTGGTTGCTTAAATATTTGGTTCCATTTTCAATATCAGGACATCAATCTGAATGGTTAATTCATTTTATTGTTTCTACGTATGCTGTCTGATTGGATGACTATTTCTGACATATTGTGTTTATACTGCAGATTTCTGGAATTTGCATTATTTTGAATATGTCACTCATATATGACTATTACTCTGTTCTTGATTTCATTCATAGAAGTATCTTTTTGTATCTTTGCAGATCAAAAATATGGAAAATTCTGCAGCATTCGGAGTACTGGTTTATGTAAGTCTTGGGAAAGCACTTCAGGATATGAACTGTGAAGGAACTGAATGCTTCACTGCCATAAACATACCAGCTTCGATGATACATTTTCAGAAAGACGTGTTTGATTCATTAAGGTAATTTTTTAATTTTTCTTGGCCTCTTAACATTAGAGTTATACATTTATACGATGATTGTAGGAAACTGTAGAAATGGCTTGATATTTTTCATTGAATGTTTCTGAAACATGAGCCAGTCAGTTCATCATTCTGTTCTAGCCAAAATGGGCAACCCACTATTGTACCATTTTCTTACAATAAGTCCCCTGACTTGAAAGTTATGGCTCGTCAATTACACATCCATGTCCTTCTTCAACTCTAATGAGGGATTCTGCTTGGCTTTTTTCTCCCCCCAGAGCCTTTTTTACTGGAGTATGACGATGTTCATTTTAAAATTAGTATTGATGCATTAGAAGAATTGCTTTCAGTAATGCTGGCCCCATATTTCTAATTTCTGTGAGTCTCTAAACATAAGAAGTGGCTTTATGATTTGAATGTGAAACAGTAATGTTGCATGGTTGTCAGTATCTTTAAAACAGATGCAATATAAATGCAACTTTAAAAGCACTGGATTTTGTGATTTAATTCCTATTTCTGACATTAAAATTGATAAAAATACAAGAAGCAATTTAACTCACCATATCCATGTAATCAAAAATGACACTGTTTAGCTTACTTTCAAGTATTAGTTCTTGCCGTATAGATTTGTGTCGAGTCCTTCTCCAGATACCTTTGAACTGTGATAAGAGATTTTGCCTTCACAACCCTGTCTAATGGTAAATTCAAGACCTTTATTCTTTTTGGGTGGAAGTCTTCAATTCACCCCTTATCTCTCCACTAGTTAAACCTGAGTCCCCTGTGAGATATAGGTCATTCATATTCATTCCAGGTCTCTTCAAATTTATGCACCTTAATCAAATTTTGCCTGCATCTCTTCAGTTCCAGCCGAGTCAGTTCATCCCTTACGATTACATAATTACATTAGTGGGTGCTGCCAAGTTGGAGGTTTATAATGCATACTGAGGAGGACTGCGGCAAAGTACCGGAGGACACAAAGGAACTTGCAAATAATCATATAATTGACAAATGAAATTCAGAATAGCATATTTTGGAAGGAAGTCTTCTTGAAAGGTGTGAGTCCAGTATGGCAGAAGGGCAGAGGAATTTTTGAGACAAAGTCATGGAGTAATAGAGTCATAGAGCACAGTCTTTGGCCCAACTCATCCATGACAACCAAGATGCCTATCCAGACTACCATTCACTAGTGTTTGACCCTCATCCCTCTAAACCTTTCCTGCACCTGTCAAAATGCCTTTTAAATATGCTATTGTACCTGCCTCTGCAGCTTCCTCTGACAGTTTATTCCATATGCCCACCATCCTCGGTGTGAAATATATTCCCCTTAGATCCCTTTAAAATCTTTCCCACTTATTTTAAATCTACGCCCTCTAGTTTCAGTCTCTTCCACCCTAGGAAAAGGATGGTGACCATTCACCTTACTTGTGCACCTGATGATCGTATATACATCTATAAAGTCACCCTCAGCTTCCTACACTCCAAAGAAAATAGGTCCCAGCCTCCTGGACTCTCCTTAGAGCTCAAACCATTCAGTCCCAGTATCATCCTCGTGAATTGTTAACATACTCTTTCCAGCTTAATGACATCTGAAAGCCAAAGATCACTAAAAATTGTGCTATTAGTTTGCAAGATATATAAAAAGGTAAAGCACTACTATCTATTTCTAGGGTGAGTAGGGAAGTTATGTTAGTCTAAATTAAACTTTGGTTAGATCACACAGATTGTTGCTGGTCCAAAGGAGATGGGATATTGGAGAGGGCTCTGCAGAAATCTACAGGAATAGCTCAAAATACAGGAAAGGATGGTGAGGGTTTTGAAATTATGAAGGATATTGGCAAAACGTGGATTCGGGGAATATGCTTCCACTTGTGAAGAAGTGGTTATTTAAACTGTAGGGGATTTGGTTCTCATGAATAAAGATGAAAAATGTGGAATTTTCTACTATTTGGAGTGAAGAAATGAAATAATAGATGATAATGTTTCCCAATATTTTCAGTACCTGCAACTGGTTGGCTACCTTCCCAAGTTGCTGTGGACCTTGTTTAAGCAGCAGGCCATTTTGTTTTTTTTTTACTGCTCAACTTATGCCTGTAAAAATAAATAAATAACAGTATTTACATTAAAGTTTAATTAAATTGAGTAATGCGAAACTCAGCTTATTTAGTATTGTGCACCTTTGTCTGGAGGAACACTGTTTTGTTTGGTAGTATACATCTTTATGGTTGAAATAGCAATAAGCTTGGACTTGAATTGACTTGTGTTGAATATGCTAAATAGCTCAGGGACTTAATGAATGTTTGACCTTTATAGGCAACCATAAGACCATAAAACACAGGAGCAGAATTAGTCCATTTGGCCCATCAAGTCTGCTTTGCCATTCAATCATGGCTAATCCTTTTTGTCCCCCACTCCCCAGCCCCGCTTCCTGCCTTCTCTCCATAACCTTTGGTGCCATGTCCAATCAACAACCTATCAAACTCTGTGTTAATTACACCCAATGACTTGGCCTCCACAGCTGCCTGAGGTAATAAATTCCACAAAATCACCACCCTCTGGCTAAAGAAATTTCTCTGCATCCCTGTTTTAAATGGATGCCCCTCTGTCCTGAGGCTGTACCCTCTTGTCCTAGACTCCCCAATAATGGGAAACATCCTTTCCACATCTATCACATCTAGGCCTTTCAACATTCTGAAGGTTTCAATGAAATCTCCCCCTCCCCATCCTTCTGAATTCCAGCGAGTACAGACCCTCATATGATGACCTTTTCATCCCTGGAATCATCCTTGTGAACCTGCTCTGAAACCTCTAAATGCCAGCATATCCTTTCTTAGATGAGGAGCCCAAAACTGTTCACAATACTCAAGGAGAGGCTTCACCAGTGCCTTATAAAGCCTCAGCATCACATTCCTGTTCTTGTATTATGGACCTTTTGAAATGAATGCCAACATGGCATTTGCCTTCCTCACCATCAACTCTACCTGCAAATTAACCTTTAGGTTGTTCTGCACAAGGACTCCCAAATCCCTCTGCATCTCAGATTCCTGTATTTTCTCTCCAGTTAGAAAATAGTCTGCACATTGATTTCTACTACCAAAGTGCATGGCCATGCATTTTCCAACATTGTATTTCATTTGCCACGTTCTTACCCATTCTCCTAATCTAAGTCCTTTTGCAACCCACCTGTTTCCTCAACACTACCTGCCCCTCCACCAATCTTCTATCATCTGCAAACGTGGCAACAAAGACATCTAAACCATCATCTAAGTCAGGGGTAGGCAACCTATGGCCCGTGGGCCACATCCAGCCCATGAGCAAATATTGGGATACCATGCTTATCCGGCCCGCAAGCGATTTTTCCTTATTCTGAGTGTTTCACGCGACCACACTGATGGACATGCATGGCGTCTTGTTACACTGGCCCCAGGTTCTGTTTTGTTCCAAACCAAACATTGGTATATATGAATGACGGGAGGGCAGACTACCTTATTAATTTGTGTTAGATACTGTCCGTTCACGCACAGGTTTTTAGATGGGATCATTCAAATTTGTAAACAGAAACAGTGTCACTGTGTTTTAACAAGAAATCCACGCTAATTATCCAGATAGTTACATGTGCTATGATACTTGTTGAATAACTCGCGTTTCAAAATAAAATCGAAGAAAAAAATTCCAGTGGCAATGAATGCAAAACACAGGAAGGTAGACACTGAGTGCCGAAATTTCCAAGACATTTGGACCCTAGGTTACTTCTTCATTGAGCAAGCTGGGAAACCAGTTTGCCAAGAAAATGTTGCTGTGAAGAAGGTGGCAAATATCAGGCTACATTATGAGACACACCATGGTGGAAAGAAAGCTGCAATTGTTGCGAGTACCAGCTTCAAAAAGGAAATTGTGCACATTTTCCCACTTTTCAAAAAAGTAAAGCACAAGATCCAGGCATTTTTGTGAATATGGTCCAAGAATTGACAGAAGAGTTTTCATCTCGTTTTGCTGATTTTCGCTTGCATGCAAATGAGTTCAAGCTGTTTGCTACTCCATTTGATGTGGAAGCGGACACTGCACCAAAAATTTTTCAAATGGAATTTATTGAGATGCAATGTGACGACATATTGAGATCGAAATTTCATTCTGATGATGTGTCAGTGCTTGACTTCTATAGAAAATACATTCATCCAAGTGGGAAGTATCCTAACTTAGTGGACCATGCAAAAAAGATGGCATCATTGTTTGGCAGCACTTATCTGTGTGAGCAATTATTTTCAAAAATGAAACACACCAAGAACCATTTAAGAACAAGATTGACTGATGCCCATCTGGATAATATCTTGCTCTTGGCATCAACGTCTGACACCCAATATTGAGAAGCTTTCAAGCAACAAACAGCATCAAGTTTCACATTGATTTATTGACTGTTTGCATTAAAATTTTCCTTTTTTTATTATACTTAATTTACCACCATTCAATGCATCATGTTCATACGATTTATGTTTAAAGATTCTTTGTGTCCTTTTAATAGATTCAAAAGATTGAAATAAATTACAACTAAACTGAGTTCTTTGATTACTAATTGGCATCCTTGGTTAAGCACAAATAATTTTCTAGCATGCATTATTCATTAATTTGAAGCAAAACATAACCAGATGTATTTAAATGGATAATTCCCATATTTCAAGTTTCTTATGGCATTTATTTGGCCCGCCGTCCGCTCATTAATACGTGATCCGGACCACAGAGGCAAAAAGGTTGCCGACCTCTGATCTATGTCATAAAAAGAAGCGGTCCCAGCACTGACCCCTGTGGAACACCGTTAATCACCGTTAGTCACTAGCAGCCAACCAGAAAAGGATCCTTTTATTCCCACTCGCTGCATCCTACCATCAACCAATGCTCCAACTATGCCAGTAACTCTCCTGTAATACCATGGGCTCTTAACTTGGTAAGCAGCCTTATGTGCAGCACATTGTCAAAGGTGTTCTGAAAGTCCAAATGTACAACATCCACTGAATCCCCTTTATCTATCCTACTTGTAATCTCCTCAAAGAATTCCAACAGTTTTGTCAGGCAAAATTTTTCCTTAAGGAAACCATCCTGACTTTGTTCTATCTTGTCCTGTGTCACCAAGTACTCCATAACCTCATCCTTAACAACTTCATCTTCCCAACCATTGAGGTCAGGCTAACTGGTCCATAATTTCCTTTATGCTGCCTTCCTCCTTTCTTAAAGAGTGGAGTGACATTTGCAACTTTCCAGTCTTCTAACATTATGCCAGAGCCCAAAGATTTTGGAAAGACCATTACTAATGCCTCCACAATCTCTACCGCTACCTCTTTCCGAACCTTAGAGTGTAGCTCATCTGGCCCGGGTGACTTTTGTACCTTTACCTCTTTCAGCTTTTTAGAGTACCTCCTCCCTTGTAATAGTAACTGCACTCACTTCTCTACCTTCACACCCTTAAGCATTTGGCACACTGCTAGTGACTTCCACAGTGAAGACTGTTGCAGAGTACTCATTTACTTCATCTGCCATCTCTTTGTCCCTCATTATTATTTCTTTGGCCCCATTTTCAAGGAGCCGCATGTCCACTCTCATCTCTATTTTGCTTGTTACATACTTAAAAAAAAAAGCTTTTACCACCCACTTTGATAAGGTTTGCTTGCTTGCTTTCAAATTTCATCTCTTCCCTCCTAATAATTCTTTTAGTTGCTCTCTGTAGGTTTTTAAAAGCTTCCCAATCCTCTGTCTTCCCACTAACTTTTGCTTTGTTGTATGTGCTCTCTTATACTTGTACATTAGCTTTAACTTTCCTTGTCAGGCACAGTTGTACTATTTTGCCATTTGAGTATTTCTTTGTTTTTGGAATACATCTATCTTGCACCTTCCTCATTTTCTCCCCCGGAAGCTCACACCATTGCTGCTCTGCTATCATCCCTGTCAGTTATTTTGGTCAACTCCTATATCATATCACTGTAATCCTTGATGATCCTGTTGTTTTATTCCCTTTTCATTCTCCCTACCTTTCTGCAACCTCCATCAATGTTGGGCAAAGCAGCAGCTTATGAGATGGCCTTTTAAAGCAGCTTGTGGTAGTGCCCACTAGGGAAAGGCATTTCTGCATTGTGTGATGCATTTGAAGAAAGGCACGATGTTGTCCAAGGGAAGGGCATTAGGACCCATACAGCTTGGCACTGGTGTCATCGCAGAGCAATGTGTGACTAAGTGCTTTGCTCAAGGACACAACATATTCCCTCAGCTGGGGCTCGAACTCACGACCTTCAGGTAGCTAGTCCAATACTTTAACCACTTGGCCACGTGCCCACATCTCTAGATTACAGTATTTATAATACCTAATGTAATGGAAATGCTATGTAATGGTTGTTACACTGTATTGTGTAGCGAATAAGTTCGCTTTGGAAGAGGCTGAATAATAGTAATGTCAGGATCTGGGCTCAAACAACGAGTGCTGGAAAGAGAACTTCTGGGTTTTTTTTCCGATCCCAATCTGCCGTTGGTTGAATCCGCAGATGAGGGCCGCCTGTACTGAGAGCAAATCAGAATGCACAGGATAGATTCATCCCAAAGAAGAAGTATATTAAAGGGAGGATGAGGCAGCTATGGCTATCAAGGAAAGTCAGGGAACATTAAAGCAAAAGAGAGAGCATATAACATGGCAAAATAGTTGGAAGCTAGAGGATTGGGAAGCTTTTAAAAAAACAACAGAAGGTAACTAAAAAGACAATAAGGAGATTAAAGATAAAAGATGCAGGTAAGCTAGCCAATAATATAAAAAGAGGGTACCAAATGTTTTATTCAGTAAAAGAGAGGTGAGAGTGCGTATTGGACCACTGGAAAATGATGCTGGAGAAATAATAATGGAGGACAAAGAAATGGCGGATGAACTAAATAAGTATTTTTCATCAGTCTTCACTGGAAACCACTGTAAGTATGCCAGAAACTCACTCAAGAGTGTTGACAAGCAAAACTGAGGGTAGTTGCCTTTACTAAGAAGAAGGTGAAGATAGTTAAGTCACCTAGACCAGATGGACTACAACCCAGGGTTCTCAAAGAGGTAGCTGAAAAGATTGTGGAGGCATTAGTAGCAATTTTTCAGGAATCACTGGATTCTGAAATAGTTCTTGAGGATTGGAAAATTATAGATGGCCTATTGTTTAAGAAAGGAAGGAGACTAAAAACAGGAAATTATAGGCCAGTCAACCTGACTTCAGTGGTTGGTAAGATGTTGGAGTCCATTATTTAGAATGAGGTCTTGGGGCATATGGAGGCACGTGACAAAATAGGCCCAAGTCAGCACGGTTTCCTTAAGGGAAAATCTTGCCTGACAAATCTGTTGGAATTCTTTGAGGAAGACACAAGAAGGATAGACAAATGAGAGTCAGTAGATGTTGTTTACTTGGATTTTCTGAAGGCCTTTGACAAAATGCTGCATATGAGGTTAGAGCCAAGAGTATTACAAGAAAGATACTAGCAAGGATAGAAGTTTGACTGGCAGGAAGCAATGAGTGGGAAGAAAGGGGGCCTTTTCTGGTTTGCTGCCAGAACTAGTGGTGTTTGGACTGATTCTTCTCATGTTATATGTCAATAATTTGGTTAAGGGAATTGATGGTTTTGTGGCCAAGTTTGGAGACAATACGTAGACAGTGGAGGGGAAGATAGTGTTGAGGAAACAGGGAGTCTGCACAAGGATTTAGACTGATTAGGAGAATGAGCAAAAAAGTTGCAGGTGGAATACAATGTAGGGAAGTGTACGGTCATGCATTTCTGTATAAAGAATAAAGGCTTTAACTATTTTCTAAACGGCGTGCACACTTAGAAATCAGAGGTGCAATGCAACATGGGAGTCTTCGTGCAGGATTCCCTAAAGATTAAGTTGCAGGCTTGGTGGTAAGGAAGGCAAATGCCGTGTTACCGTTCATTCAAGAGGGTGAGAATACACAAGTATATAATGCTGAGGCTTTATATGGTGTTGATCAGACAGCAGTTGCAGTATTGTCAGCAGTTTTGAGCCCCTTACTTAAGAAAGGTTGTGTTGGCATCAGAGGGGATCCAGGGAAGGTTCTCTAGAATGATCCTGGGAACAAATGGGTTAATATATCTGAAGCATTTGATGGCTCTGGGCTTGTACTCTCTAGAGTTTAGAGGAATGAGGGGGAGGTGGGATCTCATTGAAAGTCCGAGATGGAGTGGAGAGGATGTTTCCTATTGTGGGTACAGCCTCATAATAGAATAGAGAAGAGGAGGAATTTCGTTAGACAGAGGGTAGTGAATTTGTGGAATTCATTGCTACAGACAGCTGTGGAGGCCAAGTTATTGGATATACTTAAATCTGTTGAAAGTTTTTTGATTAGTAAGCATGTCAAAGGTTAGAAGGAGAAGGCAGACAAATGAGGTTGTGAGGGATAATAGATCAGCCATGATGGAATGGCAGAGCAGACTCAATGGGCCAAATAACTAATTTTGTTTCTTGGTCTAATGGTCTATCTAACTCCATTTCTTTCCTTCAGTGAGAGTGCCCTGATTTATTTCCACAATCTTCTATCCATTTATAATCTAGTGAAGTCTTTTGTTTAACCTTCTCCTGTACTAATAGCACTGAACATATTATTGGCCACATTTTCCTGATCAGCATTCTATAACTAAGTAATTTTAATCTCTGTTTGTGGAGGTCAGCTGTCACGTACACTCAGTGACCACTTTATTAGGTGCACCTTGTTACGTACCCCGTAACTGGGTTGCCAAACCAGCAGAAATGGATCACTCAGTTGGAGTCTGGAGTACTAGAACTAAGAAAGTTTTATTAAAGAAACAAGCAACACAGTAATCGAAAGGATAATAAATGCAACAATTCAACAATGATAACCACACATGTGCACAGAATTAAGATAACAGCATCAATCAAGCTCTATCGTTGTCTAGGGGTAAATGACCAATTTCAAAATGACTCAAAGTTCAGTCCAGTTGGTAGTTCAGTTCGCAGTAATCGTTGCCATGGCGATGGACAAGGTGGGGGAAGAGAGACATAGAATAGGAACAACTGATCATTCAGAACAGCTTCACTCACAGACCAGCGAGATGGCTCACAAACAGCATTTGGGCGGGTCCTTGGTGATGTCACCTGAGGTCACCGACTGTGACCCCTCCTCCAGATGCGGTCGATCCTCTGCAGTGAACCCGGCACCCAGGCAAGGGCGGACACACACCGGGTTCCCGCTGATCGTACCTTTCCACCCTGGTCGTTGTCTGGCACTTCTCACCCACTCGTGAGAAGCGTACCGCTTCCAGGGTCTCGTTACCTCGGGTGGCGTGTGTGTCTGTCTTAGCGAACCTGTCCCTTTTTATCCCCCTGCTGGGGTATCGCCTGTCCATCACTTCAAACAGTTCAGGGTTCAAAGGGGGGAGCCGCTCCAGACAGCTCTCCCTCCCACATCCCTTCATTACACATCTCCAGACGCTGCTCCATTGTTCCTTATCTCTCCTTCCCCTGAGGGCAGGTGGCAGACCAACTGCTGATGCCACTGATGCTAGCCCAGGCCAGCAAACATCTTAATTTTATGTGTATTCTCGTAACACTTCCCCCCTTTAAGGATTTTTACCGGGAGGTAAAAATTACAAACATGACTACATTATCTGATACATACACAATATACATCTTTAACAGTTATTTAGCTAATACAGAGAATTTGAAGCTGTCAACACCTTGACAGACAGTCATCACATTTTCTGTTCCTTTTACACGTGTTATTAATAATCCCTTAGACCAGGCTCCAACTCAGCAAACTTCATAGTGGCCAAAAACACTGATGAATTGCGACCAATGTAACCTCTCATTTGGTTTTGTCCCGGACCACAATAACAAGGGTCGTCCCATTCCGACTCAGTTTTCTCTCGCAAGGGCTTAGTAGGAGGGGGACGGGTATTGACCGCAGAGTTATTGCAAAACTTCCTGCAGTACCCCACCATCTCCAAGAGCCTTCTGAGGGCCCTCTTGTCTGTCGGGGTTGGGAGGTCAGCGATAGCCTGCACTGTAGCTTGCATCACTGCCAGCTGCCCGTGTGTCACCACAATTCCCAGGTAAGTGACCTTCGTGTGGCCGAATTCATTTTTTTCAAGGTTCACTATCAAGCTGGCTTCAGACAGCCGTGTTAAATTGCCAATACACACCTCTGTGTTCATCAGCCCTTTAGTCACTGAATTACTCAAAAAATATGGGTGTTGTTTACTTGGCTGCCCCTGTGTCACCACAATCACCCAACGTCCCAGTTCTTTGCATTTCCTCGGGACAATCAAACACATGGGTGCGAGTCGTTTAATTACTCCTTCGGGGATTAAGGGAGAGACCTTATCAGTAGACCTGGCCAAAACAATAGCCTTCTCCCATCTGACCGATCCCATCCTAATCTTTTCAAAATGGTTCTTTTCTCTTAACAGGGGGCCCCTAGCTTCATTGATTTCCACGCTAACACCGACTAGGTTTGTTAGCACATCAAAAGCCGGTGACCGTCTCAGTTCGCGTCGGTCATGATCAATAACATTTTTCCCCCTGGGCAGCCGGTAAATCTCTTTCATGATTCCACCAACTGTTTCCTCCAGCACCGCAAAATGTCCACCGGGGGGTACCTCGTGGGCCATTTTAAAAACCTCATCCCCATAACTCTTTTGCACCACCATCCACTCCTCATCTGCGGATACTGTACTTGATTTCCCTTTCTTCCTTAGCACTTCCTCATCCGCACAATAGCTTGTCAAGGCTGTGTCAGAGAGAGCGGTCTCGGCAAAAACCATCAGCCCCTCGTCTCGCTCCTGCGTCTGCACAAATTCTTTCCTGGCTACTGCTACGTCCGTCCCAGCTCCCTCACTACCTCTTATCTCACTACACCCTGTCTCATACAAGGTTGGCAGAAATGTTTCAGCCAAATTCACCATCGCGGGCGGGGCCTCCATGCTGGCAGGCTGACCCGTCAATCTCACGACTGGGAACACGATTCCTCCGGCGATGTCATTACCGAGCAAGACTTCCACGTCTTTCATCGGTAATTCGGACCTCACCCCAATCGTGACTAGTCCAGAGACCAGGTTGCTCTGTAAGTGTATCTGGTGCAAAGGGACTGACTCTGTCCCTTCCCCAACACCTTTGACCTCTACCTCCCCAGTCTGGGTCTCTGAGCTAAACTCTAATACACTCTTCAGTATTAGTGACTGACACGCTCCCGTGTCTCTCCAGATCCGCACTGGAACTGGTTTTAACCCCTCCTTCACTGACACCAGTCCGGCCGAGATAAACCTCTCGCGCCCTTCCTGGACTTTTTCAGACCTGTCCTTCCCTAGCGGTTCGCTTAACAGCTCAATACAGCCATTCAAAATTTCCGCTTTTCCTTTCCCCGTCTCCTTCCTTGGGGCAAAGCACCTGGACGCAAAGTGTCCGACTTTCCCACAATTAAAACAGACGACCCCAGGAGACTTCCTACCAGACTGCTCCCGGTCTACCTTATCCTTTTCACTAGTCCCCGGCTTACTTTCTGACTTTTCCGGCGGACTCTCCCCGCCGTCCTGACTACCCTTCTGGTAGCCTTTACTCGGGGCAAACTTCATTTTATGCGTCAACGCATACTCATCCGCTAACTTAGCAGTTGCGGCTAACGTGGCTGCCTCTTTCTCATCGAGGTAGGGTCTCATACCCTCAGGGACACAACCTTTAAACTGCTCAATCAGAATCAGCTGCAGCAGTCTGTCATAATCCCCCTCTACCCCTTTCGAGGCGCACCAACGCTCACAATATGTTTGCATCTCGCGAGCAAACTCCAAATACGTGCGGTCCCACCGCTTCCTCGCATTCCGGAACCTCTGCCGGTATGCCTCCGGGACCAACTCATAAATCCTGAGGATGGCCTCCTTCACCACCTCATACTTCTGGGCATCTTCCGCGGATAAAGCGGAGTAAGCTTGTTGGGCTTTCCCTTTCAGTACACTCTGAAGTAAAACAACCCACTTATCCCTCGGCCAGTCCTGACTTATAGCCACTTTTTCGAAGTGGAGGAAGTACCGATCCACATCGGTATCGTCAAATGGGGGAACCAGCCTAACCTCCTGGGTCGCCCGGAACCCTCCACCTTGGTTCGGCACGAGCCCCTGCTCGGCCCTTATCCTTAACTTTTCCAACTCGAATTCCCTTTCCCTCTGTTTCTCCTCTCTCTCCAACTGTCTGTCCCTCTCTCTCTCTTCTCTCTCCAACTGTCTTTCTCTCTATTGCCTTTCTACCTCTCTCTCTTTCTCTTCGTGTTCTAACTGCCGTACCCGGAACTCGTGCTCGAGTCTCAGTTTTTCAAGCTGTACCTGTACTGCGTCTCCAGCAGGTTTTTCAACAGACACCTCCCCCAGCTCACCTTGGGGAAACACACCTTTAGATACATAGTGCTCTACAATAGCTCTGTGTATCTCCTCTCTCCTCATTGTCGACTTCACCTTAGAAAGATTCAACCGTTTGGCCACAGCTAACAATTCCGATTTCCTGGCATCCTCTAATGCCTCCAAGGTCGGCGCCTTTATAAATTCCTCAACCTCCATTTCTGCTGTTTGTCTTTTCTTTCTTTCGGGAATTTTAACCCAATCAATTTACTCCGTCCCAAATTTAGCGTTCAAAATCGCGGACGAGAACCCCACTTATGTTACGTACCCCGTAACTGGGTTGCCAAACCAGCAGAAATGGATCACTCAGTTGGAGTCTGGAGTACTAGAACTAAGAAAGTTTTATTAAAGAAACAAGCAACACAGTAATCGAAAGGATAATAAATGCAACAATTCAACAATGATAACCACACATGTGCACAGAATTAAGATAACAGCATCAATCAAGCTCTATCGTTGTCTAGGGGTAAATGACCAATTTCAAAATGACTCAAAGTTCAGTCCAGTTGGTAGTTCAGTTCGCAGTAATCGTTGCCATGGCGATGGACAAGGTGGGGGAAGAGAGACATAGAATAGGAACAACTGATCATTCAGAACAGCTTCACTCACAGACCAGCGAGATGGCTCACAAACAGCATTTGGGCGGGTCCTTGGTGATGTCACCTGAGGTCACCGACTGTGACCCCTCCTCCAGATGCGGTCGATCCTCTGCAGTGAACCCGGCACCCAGGCAAGGGCGGACACACACCGGGTTCCCGCTGATCGTACCTTTCCACCCTGGTCGTTGTCTGGCACTTCTCACCCACTCGTGAGAAGCGTACCGCTTCCAGGGTCTCGTTACCTCGGGTGGCGTGTGTGTCTGTCTTAGCGAACCTGTCCCTTTTTATCCCCCTGCTGGGGTATCGCCTGTCCATCACTTCAAACAGTTCAGGGTTCAAAGGGGGGAGCCGCTCCAGACAGCTCTCCCTCCCACATCCCTTCATTACACATCTCCAGACGCTGCTCCATTGTTCCTTATCTCTCCTTCCCCTGAGGGCAGGTGGCAGACCAACTGCTGATGCCACTGATGCTAGCCCAGGCCAGCAAACATCTTAATTTTATGTGTATTCTCGTAACAACCTATACACCTAATGCAAATGCCTAATCCCCCAATCATTTTGCAGCAACTCAATGCATAAAACCATGCTGACGTGGGCAAGATAATCAGGCCGCACATCAAAATGGGGGTAGAAATATGATCCAAATGATTTTGACCAAGGAATATTAGGGACTAGACGTGGTGGTTTGAGTAGCTCAGAAACTACTGATTTGGGATTTTCATGCACAACAGTCTCTAGAGTTTACAGAGAATGGTGCAAAAAACTGAAAATATCAAGTTAGTGGCAGTTCTGTGGGCAAAAGTGCCTTGTTAATTAGAGATTTCAAAGACTGGTTTAAGCTGACAGGAAGGTGACATTTACTCAAATTACTAGGTGTTTTAACAATGGTATGCAGAAGAGTATCTCTGAACACACAACACATCAAACCTTTATTAGCTACCTCCTATACCTAATAAAGTGGCCACTGAGTGTATGCTGACAACATCTCCTACTTCTTTTCTAGGTCTCTTAATAGTCACTTTCCCTTGCTACAGAGTTTAACCAATATACACTTCTAGATGCATTGTCTTTGACTTGTTTTTCAAGCTCCATATATTAGGGAGTGATTTTACTACTCCAACTCCCTCCATGCAACAGACTTTCCTGGACGTTGAGGGTGAACTAGAGAGTTAGCCTCCTAACCTTCCACTAGACTCCTTTTGAGTTTCTAGTTCTGTGTACAATTCCTTAAGAAGGCAATTAAATTACAATTTCAAACAAGAAAAAAATCTGCAGAAGCTAGAAATCTGAGCAACACATACAAAATGCTGGAGGAACTCAGCAATCCAGGCAGCATCTATGGAAGAGAGCATAGTCGACGTTTCAGGTTGAAACCCTTTGGCAGTTCTGCAGAAAAAGCTGAGGACCTACGTTTCCTAGATGCTGCCTGACCTGATGAGTTCCTCCAGCATATTGTGTGTGTTGCTCTTAATTAAATTCCAATATTACCCACCTCTCATGATTGAAAGCATGTAGTGCTGATATTCTTACCTATTTGTTACCTCTGACTGTGCCTACTTTAATGCCTCACTGGGCAGCCTGATGTGCATAAGTTTTTATTTTTTATGCTGTTAGTAGTGTAATTAACTAATAGTTCCCAGCATCTCAGATTCAAAATTCTTGCCTTTCCATTTAATTCCTTACTGCCTTGGCCCTCTTTTCTCTGCAACCACTCCAAATCAGAATCAGAATCCAGTTTAATATCACCGGCATGTGATGTGAAATTTGTTGTTCTCCTCCTCCATTTCTGCTTCCTCCCTTGTCCCCCTCCCTAATATTCAACCTCTGTGAAATGTTTGGTTACATATTCAAATATTTTTCTCTCCTGTTGCTGCACTAATGTTTGTCTGATTGCAGAGTGCTTTAGGATATTTCCACTGTTAAAGACTCTGTGCAAATACAGAATGTTATTATTAGCATTCATGTTTCAGCATCTTTTTGAAGACCTCTGGGAACCGGTACTTTTATCTGGCTGCTGAGTGCTTTCTCCTTTGTGACTTTTGTTAGGTAAGGAGAGCCTGTTTCCCTCTTTCCCTTTCTTCCAACTGTCTGATGAAATTATTCTGTATTGCTGTCTCAGTATTACTCATGCCTTTCTTTCTTTTTCAATATTTTTATTAATTACTTGCATAGACGAATACAAAATACATTATGATATTATGGAAACAGAAACAAGATTGAATTGCCCCATAACTATGTATACTAAATTAACCATAATGTTGAAAAGGTATATTTTATTCTAATCTAAAGCAAAATCAAAACCCCATAACAAAACAGAAAAAAAGAGAAAAAAACAGCTGTTTGGTTAAAAGAAAAAAAATCTGACGTAAATTCGAACATATAATAGCCATCATCATTGCTGACCAAATCGAAAATTGTGAAAGTAGTTCCATTAAGGTCCCCATAATGTGAAAAAATCTTGTCTAGGTATAGAAATAGAACACCTAATCTTCTCTAGATTTAAACATGACATAACATCAATCAACCAATGGGCTTGAGTAGGCGGAATGGCATCTTTCCATTTAAACAACAAAACTCTTCTGGCTAAAAGAGAAATAAAAGCCAAAATATGCAAATCATTCAGCTTAAGAGTAAAATCATTTCCTCCAACAATGCCAAACAAGGCAGTCAGAGGGTTGAGTTTAAAGTTTACTTTAAAAAGCTCCGAGAAAGTTTGAAATACTTCTTTCCAAAACTTACCAAGCCGCATGCAGGACCAAAACACATTAATTAGAGAGGCCTCTTCGACATTACACCTATTACAGTATGGAGAAAAATCTGAGTAAAAACGAGAGAGCTTATCTTTAGTCATATAGGCTCTATGAACAACTTTAAATTGTAAAAGAGAGTGACGCGCACATAACGAAGAGGTGCGAACAAGTTAAAAATTTCATTCCAAGATATTTTCATGGACCATTGTAATATGGTCCATTGGTACATCAGAATAAGATTTAAGCAGGCAAATGGCATTGTAGAAACTTGCATTAACTTTGTGACACCAGTTGAAATAGTATTGTCACAGTCTCCTTCTTTACAGAATCCTCACAGAGGTGCAAGAGAGCAATAGGCTCAAAGAGGTGCAACTAAAATTTCAAGAAGTTGCAAAAAGGTGATATGGAGACTCCTGTGCATTCTTGTATATGTGGACTTCTCTAGATTACCTACCACATTTGATCCAGACTTTAGCTGTTCTGTTAACATTAATTCACAACTTTGAGTCATAGTTCTCCAGTAATATTTTCCATCATATGGAATACAAGGCCCTAGTATTTCAGGTGAGGATGGAAACCTTGAAATTTAGAGAAAACTGTTCCTATTTGTTCACATAGCTCAGATCTTTCGAGCAAAGTTATCTTGATATTTGTTGTTTTTCTTTTATGAATATTCTGCTCCATAATGAAGCAGTTAATTCTAAGATTAAATTTAAAGACTGACCATTGCACAATAAAAAATGTACAATTGAGGAAATGCAGATGCATTAAAATGTGAATTTGATTAAATAAACGGAGAAGTAAAGTCAGATGTATAGGTATCTAAAATAGTGAAAGTACCAACATGAATGGACATAAATCAATATCTATGTAGGAGATCTGTTAAGCTTGGGCAGTATATGTCTTCATGACATTGTTAAATGCCTTGAAATAATGTTTACTAGCACTTTTTGCAGACAACATATCTATTGTGTTGAAAAATGAGCAAACTTACTTGAAATGGATACATAAACCTTAAAAAGAATCAAAGATAACAGCGAGTAAATTTTTTTAGTGCTAGAACTTCAGTTAAAATAGTGATAGTGGTCTTCAAAACTGGACAGCAGACTAATTACCTTCTTTGAAAACCAAGTCAGTGTCATCAGACACAGTCTGACAAGTGCATTCTTAACATTTCATCTCAACTTCTGTAAAAAGAAGAGACACCTCAAAGGTTATCACAAATGTTCTTGTCTTTGTAATTCTGTCCAGGCAAGCATTGCAGTTGCAGTCCACTCTTGGAGTACTGTGTACAGTTTTGGTTACCCTATTAATGGAAATATGGGTTAAACTAGAAAGAGTACAGAAAAGATTTATGAGGATGTTGCCAGGATTAGAGGGTCTGGGTTATAGCGAGAGGTTAGCCAGGATAGGATTAGAGGGTCTGGGTTATAGGGAGAGGTTAGCCAGGCTAGGATTAGAGGGGCTGGGTTATAGAGAGAGGTTATTCAGGCTAGGATTAGAGGGTCTGGGTTATAGGGAGAGGTTAGCCAGGATAGGATTAGAGGGTCTGGGTTATAGGGAGAGGTTAGCCAGGCTGGGTCTTTTTTCCTTGGAATGTAGGAGAATGGAGGACAGGCTTTTAGAAGTGTTTAAAATTATGAGAGGCATAAATAAGGTGAATGGTAACAGTCTTTTCTCCAGGGTAGGAGTGTCTAAAACTAGGAAATATAGGGTGAGAGTGAAAAGGGCAACTTTTTCACAGAGCGAGTGGCAAGTAAATGGCATAAGTTGCAAAGGAAGTTGTGGCAGATACAACAGTACCATTGAAGAAGTACTTGGATAGGTGCATGGAGGGCTGGGGCTTAGATGGATATGGGTGAAACACAGGAAATTGGGACTGACTGAGTGGACATGGACTCACTGGGCAGTAGGGCTTGTATCCATGCTGTGTTACTCGACTCGAAGAGAAAGTAAGTGATGAAGGTTATTGCCATTTGGATATAGAGATACTGCTCAGAAATTACTGGTCTTTTATGTTACAGTCATCTAATCAATGTTCCCTTAAAGTCTACGGAATGAAAAAATATTGTTGTGTTGTTTGGCAAAATAATTTGTCTTATCTGACAGTAGCATAGTGCCTGTCATATTCTGATCTACAGTGTTAGAGGGATTTATTTGAGCGGAGGAAAAGTGTTCTATTGAAAATAGACAGGTACTGTATATGAAGGAATACATTTAAGTCATTTTGCAATTTCCATGCATCTTTGAAGATAAACATGAAACTCATACATATTTTGGATGCAGCCAAGATTTTTATACAATGTGAGAGTAACAAAATCATCATGACATGTTGGAAAATAGCTTTTTGCCAAATTCCAGAAAGGAAAATTCTGGCAAGTACAGCTAAATTGCATCAACAGGAATAAATCCATTGCTTAAAAAAATCATGGCATTAAGAGAGATAATGTACCATGAATTGAGTACTGAAAGTATATAGTAGTTTAGATTTAGATGAGTTTTTCCTCAGAATATCTTTGGGAATGAGAGTATTGTCCCTAAAATAAACAAAGACTTGGAATTTGTAATTGCAATGATAATGAAAATGTAGCATTTGTTGCTTTACTGTTATACTGACAATATTGGAACTCACATGCACAATTACATGTGAAAATACACTAATTGCTCCCTGTTGGGGCCTGTTACAGATTTGGGGACTTTCATAGAAGAACGTTGACCATAGAAATCTATGGCACATTACAGGCCCTTCGGCCCACAATGTTGTGCCGACCATGTAGCCTACTCTAGAAACTGCCTAGAATTTCCTAGCACATAGCCCTCTATTTTTCTAAGCTCCATGTACCTATCTAAGAGGCTCTTAAAAGACTCTACTGTATCTGCTTCCACCACCGCTGCTGGCAGTGCATTCCATGCACCCACTACTCTCTGTGTGAAAACTTACTCCTGACATCTCCTTGGTATCTATTTCTAAGCACCTTAAAACTATGCCCTCTCGTGTTAGCCATTTCAGCCCTGGGAAAAAGCCTCTGGCTATTCACAAGATCAATACCCCTCATCATCTTATACACCTCTATCAGCTCACCTCTCTCCTTCCGTTGCTCCAAGGAGAAAAGGCCAAGTTCACTCAACCTATTCTCATAAGGTACGCCCTCCATTCCAGGTAACACCCTTGTAAATCCCCTTTCATTATGTAATGCTATGATTTCTCTAAGTATGATGTTATTCCTAATTATGGTGATGTTGTAAATTCTATAGTAATGTATTAATTTGATAATGACGTGTCTAAGAACTTAATGTCCATTCTGTGTAAATGTTCAAGTTTGAATTTCCCTGAAGGATCATAAATACCACAGAGGAAATATTTCCTTTGTAATAGATTACCATGCTTCACCATAAATCTTACATTGTACTTCTCAATAACTTCTGTTCACAAAAGCTGTGAAGCTATTTTATGAATTTATGCTAATGCCACTCCTTCAACCATCTATCACTGACTGAAGGAAATAGACTGAATATGCAAGGTCACAATTTGATGGCACTATTAAGAATAATGTTAGGTATAGTTACACATTATTTGTTGACAGAAAATGTTATCTGAGAGTTTTCAAGGGTACATTGATTATTATTTGCAGGTCTGTTGGAATCCAGAAGTTGTATGGATATTTATTAGAACCATAGAACCATAGAACACTACAGCACAGAAAACAGGCCATTCAGCCCTTCTAGTCTGTGCCGAAACATTATTCTGCTAGTCTCATTAACCTGCATCTAGTCCATAACCCTCCAGATCTCTCCCATTTTTGTACCTATCCAATTTATTCTTAAAACTTAAGAGTGAGCCCACATTTACCACGTCAGATGGCAGCTCGTTCCACACTCCCACCACTCTCTGTGAAGAAGTTCCCCCTAATGTTCCCCTAAAGCTTTCCCCTTTCACCCTAAAGCCATGTCCTCTCGTATTTATCTCTCCTAATCTAAGTGGAAAGAGCCTATTCACATTTACTCTGTCTATACCCCTCATAATTTTGTAAACCTCTATCAAATCTCCTCTCATCCTTCTATGGTCCAAGGAATAAAGATCTAACCTGTTCAATCTTTTCCTGTAACTCAACTCCTGAAGACACGACAATATCCTAGTAAATCTTCTCTGCACTCTTTCAATCTTACTGATCTCCTTCTCATAATTAGGTGACCAGAATTGTACACAATATTCCAAGTTTGGCCTCACCAATGTCTTATACAACCTCCCCATAACATCCCAACTCCTATACTCAATACTTTGATTTATGAATGCTGGATTGCCAAGAGCCTTCTTTACAACCCTGTCTACCTGTGACGCCACTTTCAGGGAATTATGTATATGAACTCCCAGATCTCTTTTTCCCTCTGCACTCTTCAGTGCCCTACCATTTACTGTGTATGTCCTACCTTGATTTGTCCTTCCAAAATGCAACACCTCACACTTGTCTGCATTAAATTCCATCTGCCATTTTCTGGTCCATTTTTCCAGTTGGTCCAGATCCCTCTGCAAGCTTTGAAAGCCTTCCTCGCTGTCCACAACGGCTCCAATCTTAGTGTCATCAGCAAACTTGCTGATCCAATTTACCACATTATTAACTAGATCACTGATATAGACAACAAACAACAATGGTCTCAGCACAGATCCTTGAGGCATACCACTAGTCACAGGCCTCCAGTCTAATAAGCAATCATCCACTACCACTCTCTGTCTTCTCCCACACAGTCAATTTTGAATCCCGTTTACAACCTCTCCATGGATACCTAGTGTCTGAACCTTCTGAACTAACCTCCCATGTGGGATCTTGTCAAGGGCCTTACTAAAGTCCATGTAGACAACATCCACAGCCTTTCCTTCGTCTACTTTCTTGGCAACCTCCTCAAAAAACTCTACAAGATTCGTTAAACACGATCTACCATGCACAAAGCCATGCTGACTATCCTTAATCAGCCCTTGGCTATCCAAATACTTGTATATCCAATCTCTCAGAACACCTTCCAATAACTTACCTACTACTGATGTCAGGCTCACCAGCCTGTAATTACCTGGTTTACTTTTGGAGCCCCTTTTAAACAACGGAACAACATGAACTACTCTCCAATCCTCTGGCACCGTACCTGTGGCTAAGGACATTTAAAATATTTCTGCCAGGAATGTGTTATTGGATGTATTATTTCATTGTCCAGTACACTGGCATGGGTCCAGAAACAACTTATATCTTGCTGCTCTTCTTTTCAATTAGTCATTTATTTGCAACTGTAGATAAATAATTATTATATATATATCAGCTGCCCCAATTAGCCAAAGTTTCATGGAAATAGAAAATATAAAAAAGACAAACTGCAGTTTAGCTGAGTAATAAATTCTGCATTTAAAGAACTATAAAATAAATTAGAACGCTACCAATATGCTACAAGAAAGTGTGTATTAATTGTTATTAATTGAGAAGTTGTGTGATGCCGTGTCCTTTTAATTGACTGTAGCTGAACAAAATCAGCGCACACCTAGTGCAGATACAATGCTTTTGATGATTGCATCCTTCAAATCTTAATTTTCATTGTATGATTCAAGAGGATTGTTGATACCTTCAAGTTCTTCATAGTTCCCAACTTGCTTAAGTAGTGAAATTATCTTGATGTCACTCCCAGCTGTTTCTTACATCTCCAAGAATGCTTGAAACGGTGAGCAAGATAGTTCTGAATTGTCTTACTGCTTATTTTTTGCCAATTATTAATGACAATAATCACTGGTTTTTGAACACAAACACACCCAACTGACACTATTTAAAAACTGTTTGCTCTAAGCACGGCGTAGCACAGCTACACAGATGGGTGCAACACACACACACACACACACACACACACACACACATACACACACAAGTTATAGGAAAACTTTGAGAATATTTTCAAGCAAAATAGAACCCACTATTTTCATATATCTAGTGGGCATATTTATTATGCAACATTTTCTTTGGAAATTTGTGTAAGTTTGTGTGTTTGTTGTAAATAATTAATAAAAATAAAAGTTGGCTATGACAGTATGCTATAACTCAAAATAAGCGTAGACAAGGCAATCCATTAAACAAATTATGCATTCATCTAAAGTGTTGCCATTTACATCATGAACAACTTGATTACCAGACTTAGTTTATGATATTACACAAGCTTCAGTACACCTCAACTGAATAGGTAACTTTAGAAAGTACATCACAATGGAGCAGAATTAGGATATTCAGCCCATCGAGTCTATTCCGTCATTCCATCATGACAGACTTATTATCCCTCTTAACCCATGTTCTTGCCTTCTGCCCTTAACTTTTGACGCCCTTACAAATCAAGAAACTATCAACCTTTGCTTTAAATATACCCTATGACTTGGCCTCCACAGTCATCTGGCCACAAAATCTGTTGATTCGCCGACTTCTGACTAAAGAAATACCTCCTTATCTTTGTTCTAAAAGGACGTTCCTCTATTCTGAGGCTGTACCGTCTTGTCCTAGAATCCTCTATAGGAAACATCCTCTCCTCACCTTCTCTATCTAGAACTTTCATCATTTGATAATTTTCATTGAGATTCCACCCCCCCCCCCATCATTTTTCTGAACTCTAGTGAATACAGGCCTGGAGCCATCAAACACCCCTCACATGTTGATCCTTTCATTCTCATGATCATCCCCTGAATCCTCTCCAATGCCTACATATCCATTCTTATTTTGTGGTCCAAAATTGCTCATAATACTCCAAGTGTAATCTGACTAATGCCCTATAAAGCCTCAGCATTACATCCTTTCTTTCATATTCTAGTCCTCTTGAAATGAATGGTAAATTACCACCAACTCAATGTGCAGGTTAATCTTTAGGGAATTCTGCACGAGAATTCCCAAGTCCCTTTACACCTCTGAATTTCCTCCCCTTTTAGAAAATAATCTCTACACTTTTATTCCTTGTTGTGTGCATTTGAAAATAGAAACTGATCCTTAAAACTAGTAGCAGATTTTATTAAATGCCTTTTAAAAACTTTCTAAAAAGTTTCTAATGTTTCTACTTTTACCATTCATGTTCACAAATAACAGTAACAGAATGTAAATAGGGAAATTTATTCACCAGTAAAGAGGAATAAATTATAGAGATGACCAAGTGTATCTGCTTGGAGTGTATCATATTGCCCAAAATTGAACCCTAAACTTTTCTATTAAACAAAATTTAAAATCCATATTTATAATGACAATAATACATTTATTGCAATAGAGAAAATCTTGTTTTCTATGAACAAAATTAAGAACTGTCCCCAAGCAGGATCCCTAAAAGTACTTTTAACATCCCTTTCTGTGAGCAATTTTATAATTGAGTTTTGAGCTGACAGTGAATGGACAATTTACTGGGACATAGACATTTGAAAACTATTATTTGATAATAGATTCAGGTGTGTCTGAACAGGTACACAGTTCATGGATGTTTTAAAAACAAACTGTAAATGTTCAAAATTAGAAGTAAAACAGAAAATGCTGGAAACACTCGGTCTCCCGGCAAGATGGCAGCGCGACTGATTGAAGCGTCTTCAGTGTGGTCAAAAAAAGGTGCTACTGTTTTACTTAAACATACTTCTAATGATCGCAAGGTCCTGCTATACATTAAGAACTTGAAGTACTGCAGGTTTACACCATCAGCAAGTTGCTCACTGGCAGAGATAATGAAGGAGCTGTGCAACATGCTTCACCTGAGTCGATCGAGGCTTAAAGTTTAATAATGAGTGGCCGTCATGATCACTTTTCTTGTGATTTCAAGACCCTTTGGACATTGTTAATCTACAAACTTTGTAATATTCTGCAAGTTTGATTCACTGGCTTGCATTGCTTGCAGCCACCTGGAGCGAGGGGACGAAGCCACTGCGCTTCACTCACTTCTCTGGGGGTGGTGTGGCGTGGCGTCCAGAATGACTTCGGAGCTGCCCTCCCAGGGTTTCGCTCAGCAGAAGACAAGCCCTGTTGTTGCCAATGCAGATTTTTCTTTTTTGGCTGCACTCAGTGGACTTGGGACCACAACCGGTAGGGTCACTTGCTTTTCAGTTTCCGGAGGAAAAGGTGTACAAGATGGCACGCTCTACTGGGGGTGGCGTAGTGCAGTTGTGACTGAAGATTTCAAATGGACTGAGGGGTCTGGGCGATATACATACAGTATATATTTGTGTGGTTGTGTGGTTTTTACTAATTGTATAAGTGAGGACTGGGCCTCAAGGCTGTGGTTTCACCGAGCAGGAATGAGGGGCCATTTGACAGATATATATGCATATTCTGTGACGACGTATTTTTACTGATTTTCTACATGAGTTTGTTAACTTGTATGTCTGAAGACAGGGCATCAATCAGTGTTGTCATGGGGGGAGGGTGTTGGGCATCGGGACTCTTATTACGTGATTGAGATCTTGTGTGTGACTATTGGTAACGTGTCTTTGAACCTTGACCCCATAGTAACTCTGTCTCGTTTGGCTGTATTCGTGAGTATTCATGTATGGTTAAATGACAATTAAACTTGAATTGAATTGAATTGATTTGATAAGGCAGCATCTGTGGAAAGAGAAACAGGAGAAACAGTTAATGTTTCAGGCCCATTACTGTTCAGATGAACATGAATCATCACACATATGGCCTGTCTCCTTTCTTAAATAAGACAATAAGATATAGAAGCAGAATTAGGCTATTTGGCCCATCGAGTCTGCTCTGCTATTTCATCATGGCTAATCCATTTTGCCTGTCATCCCCAATCTCCTGCCTTCTCCCCATATCCCTTCATGCCCTGACTAATCAAGAATCTATCAACTTCTGCCTGAAATATACCCAATGACTAGGCCTTCACAGCCACCTCTGGCAACAAATTCCACAGATTCACCACTCTCTGGCTAAAGAAATTTCTCCTCATCTCTGATCTAAAAGGATGTCCCTCTATTCTGAGGCTGTGTTCTTATACTCCCCCACCATAGGAAACATCCTCTCCACATCCACTCTATTGAGGTCTTTCAGCATTTGATCAGTTTGCATGAGGTCATCCTTTATTCTTGTGAATTCCAGTGAGCAGAGACACCTAACGCTCTTCATATGAGAAACCTTTCAATCCTGGAATCATTTTCATGAACCTCCTTTGAACAGTCTCCAATGTCAGCATATCCTTTAGATAAGGGGCACAAAACTGTTCACCGTACCTCAACTGAGATCTTACCAGTGCTTTATGAAGCTTCAGTGTTACATCCTTGCTTTTATATTCTAGTCCTCTCAAAATGAATGCTAAAATCACATTTGCCTTTCTCACCACTGACTCAACCTGAAAATTAACCTTTAGGGAATACTGTATGAGGACTGCCAAGACTCTATACTTCCCACATTGTATTCCAACTGCCACTTCTTTGCCCATTCTCCTAATCTGTCCTAAGTCCTTCTGCAGCCTCTCTACTTCCTCAAGACTACCTGCCCCTCCAACTATCTTGTATCATCTGCAAACTAGGCCACAAAGCCCAAGTTCAAAATAAAAACCAGTATGAAAGAGCATGAAAGAACAAAATAAAGAGCCCTTAAAGTAAGACCATTGGCTGTGGGAACACCAGAAATAGAACGAGTGTAGTTATCCCCTTTTGTTCAAGAGCCTGATGGTTGAGAGATAGTAACTGTTTTGGAAAATGGTGGTGTGAGTCCTGAGGCACTTGTATCTTCTACCTGATGGCAGCAGCGAGAAAAGAGGATGGCCTAGGTGGTGAGGATCTTTGATGATTGTTGCTGCTTTCCTACAACAGTGTTTCATGTAGACTCAATGGTTGGGAGGGCTTTACCCATGATGTACTGAGCAGAATCCACTACCCTTTGTAGGATTTCCCACTCAGTGGAATTGGTGCACCCTTACTAGGCTGTAATGCAGCCTAAGCACACTATCCCCATGCATCTACGGAAGTCTGCCAAGGCTTTTGATTACATGCTGTATCTCTGCAGATTCTTGAGGAAGTAGAGGTGCTGTTGTGCTTTTTTTGCAATTATATTTATATGATCTGCCCAGGATAGGTCGTCTGAGATAGTGACACCCAGGAATTTAAAGATACTGACCCTCTCCACCTCTGATCCTCCGATGATTGCTGGCTCATTGATCTCTGGTTTCCCACTCCTGAGGGGTTATTGTTATTATACTACTCAGCCAGCTTTTCAATCTCCCTCCTATATGCTGATTCATCACCACTTTTGATATTGCCCACAACAGTTGTGTCATCAGCAATCTTGTATATAGTGTCGGAGCTGTACTTAGCCATATGGTCGTTGGTGTAAAGCAGGTAGAGCAGGGGGCTAAGCACACTTCCTTGTGGTGCTCCTGTGCTGATAGAGATTGTGGAGATGTTTTTGCCAATCAAATCTGACTGGGGTCTGCAAGTGAGGAAATCCAGGATCCAATTCCAGAAAGGAGTACTAAAGCCCAGGTCTTGGAGTTTACTGATTAGTTTTGAGGGGATGATGGTATTAAATGCTGTGCTGTAATCAAGAAAGAGCATTTTTGCTGTCCAGATGGTCCAAATTTTTGTGAAGAGCCAATGAGGTGGCATCTGCTATAGAATTGTAGGCAAATTGGAACAGATCCAGTCACCACTCAGACAGATATTCTTCAAAACCAGCCTCTCAAAACACTTCATCACTGTGGATGTAAGTGCCATTGGGCAATAGTCATTGAGGCAGGTCATCACGCTCTTCTTGGGCACCGGTATAATTGAAGCCTGCGTGAAGCAGGTGCGTACCAAACACTGCCAGAGCAAGAGGTTGAAGATATCCATGAATGCACCAGTCAGTTGGTCAGCCCAGGTCTTCAGTACTTGACTAGTTATTCTATGTGGACCAGATGCTTTCCTCAGATACACTCTGTTGAATGCAGACCACGTCTTCAAATACTGTGACCAAAGGATCATCGGGAGACACAAGGGGGCGTGATGGTTCCCTCCTGTTCTAGTCATCAAAATAAACATAGAATGCATTGAGCTCATCTGGAGGTGAAGTTCTGCTGTTCCCTATGTCACAAGATTTAATTTTGTAGGAGGTTATGGCATTCCAGCCCTCCCTCAGCTGCCAAGCATCCCTCGTTGACTCCAGTCTAGTCCAGAATCTCCACTTTGCCTGAAAGATGGCTTTCTGAAGATTATACCTGCACCTCTTGTAGCATTATTTATCTCCAGACTTGAATGCCTCTGATCTGGCCCTCAGCAAATTCCAGATTTCATGGTTCATCCAAGGCCTCTGATTGGGGTAAACACTGAACAATTTTGTGGGGCACATTCATTCACAATTGCTTTAATGAAGTCTGTTATGACCCTGTAGTCATTCAGGTCCTCAAATGAGCTCTTGTACGTGGCCCAGTCCGCTAACTCAAGGCAATCCTGTAACAGTTCCTCTGTCTCCTGCAACAACCTCTTAGTTGTCTCGATCTCTGGAGCCTTTCTTTTTTGGCTCTGTCTGTATGTGGGTAGTAGGAGCTATCTAAATCATTGACTTATAGCGTAAAAAGAAGTGGTCCCAACACACACCCCTGGGGAACAAGTCACCGGTAGCCAACCAGAAAGGGCTCCCTTTATTCCCACTCTTTCCTCTGCCAATCAGCCAATGCTCTACCTATGCTAGTATCTTTCCTGTTACACCATGAGCTTTTAATTTGTTAAGCAGCCTCATGTGTGGCACTTTGTCAAAGGCCTTCTGAGAATCCAAGTGCCCAACATCCTCCAATTCTCCTCTATCTATCTTTCTTGTTATTTCTTCAAAGAATTGCAGCAGATTTGTCAGGCAAGATTTTCCCATAAAGAAACCATACTGACTACAGCCTATATTATTATGTTCCTCCAAGTACCCGAAACCACATCCTTAATAATTAACTCCAATATCTTCCCAACCACTGAGATCAGACTAACTGGTCTATAATTTCCTTTCTTCTGTCTCTCTCTCTCTCTCTCTCCTTGAAGAGTGGAGTGACATTTGCAATTTTACAGACCTGCCAGAATCTACTGATTCTTGTATCATCATTACTAATACCTCCACAATCTCTTCAGCCATCTCTTTCAGAAACCTGGTGTGTACACCATCTGGTCCAGTTTGTTTTATCTACCTTCTGACCTTCCAGTTTCCCAAGTGCCTTCTCCCACGTAATGGTAACTTCACACACTTCTGCTCCCTAACACTCCCAAACCTTCAGCATAATCCTAGTGCCTTCCATAGTCAAGCCTGATGCAAGATACTCATTCAGTTTGTCTACCATTTCCATGTCCCCTATTACTACCTCTCCAGCATCATTTTCCAGCAGCCCAATATCTACTCTCACCTCTCATTTGCACTTTATGTATCTGAAGAATCTTTTGATATCCTCTTTAATATTATTGGCTAGCTTACCTTCGTATTCCATCATTTTCTTCTTTATGACTTTTTCAGTTGCCTTCTATTGGATTTTAAAAGCTGTCCAATCCTCCAACTTCTTACTAATTTTTGCTCTGTTATATGCTCTCTTTGGCTTTTATGTTGGCTTTCACTGCTCTTGTCAGCCATTGTTGTGTCGTCCTGCCTTGAGAATACTTCTTCTGAATTGCTCCGAGAAATTCTAGCCATTGCTGGCCTGTTACTGTCCCTGCTGGTGTTCTTTTTCAATCAATTTTGGCCAGCTCCTCTCTCATACCACAGTAATTCTTTTTACTCCACTGTAATACTAATACATCTCAATTTAGCTTCTCCTTTTCAAATTGCAGTGTAAATTCTATCATATGATCATTAGCCCCTAAGGGTACCTTTATCTTAAGCTCTCTAATCAGTTTTGGTTCATTGCACGATAACCAATCCAGAACACCTCATCCTCTAGTTGGCTCAACCATGAGCTGCACTAAAAAGCCATCTCATCGGCATTCTAGAAGTTCCCCCTCTGGGGATCCAGCAGCAACCTGGTTTTCCCAATCTACCTGCATATTGAAATCTCCTATGACTATTGGAACATCCCTTTTGGCATGCATTTTCTATCTCCTTTTGTAATTTGTAGACCACATCTTTACTTCTATTTGGAGGTTTATATACAAGTCCCATCAAGTTCTTTTAACCCTTGTAGTCCCTTAGCTCTATCCACAATGATTCAACACCTTCCAATCCTATGTCACCCCTTTCTAATGATTTGATTTCATTTTTTACCAATAGAACGACATCTAGCTGCCTGTCCTTCTGATATAATATGTGTATTGGATGTTAACTTCCCAGCCATAAAATTCTTTAAGCCATGAATCAGTGATAACCACAACATCATACATGCCGATCTGTAACTGTGCTACAAGTTCATCTACTTTATTCTGTATACAGCACACATTCATTTTAATACCTTCAGTCCTGTATTCCCTCTTTTGAATTTTGTCTGCCTTTTACATTTTAACTCATTCTGTTGGCTGCAATTTTGCCCTATCATCAACCTGTTCTTACGGACAGTCTCACTATCTCTCTTTGTAAACCAGTTACCTCATCCTCAGCAGTACCCCTCTGTTTTCCATCCCTCTGCCAAAATACTTTAAACCCTCTCCCAAATAGCTCTAGCAAATAGTAAGGTCATGTTTGCTACTTTCCAATCTATGGGATCCATTTTAGAATTTAAAGAACTTTGGAAGATGAAAACCAATGCATTTAATGTAGTCATAGGTATCTCCTTAAAACTATTTGGTCCTGTTAACTTAATACCCTTCATTTCCATTAATTTCTCCAACATAATATTTTTATTAATGCTCTTTTTGAAATTTTCATTCACATGAGATCTGTCATTTTCTCCTGTTCTGCAACTGACTTTATCATCTAGATTAAAAGAACTCACTTCATGAATACATTCTAGTTTGTGCTTTGAATTTGATTCTGCTAAGATTTGGTCAGGTAGGGTGACCTGCACTCTTTGATCGCTTAATTCCCCAAAAGAATCACATTTCTAATATTTTTCCTTCTTTTGAGCTATCCCAGGAGTATTTTCAAAATTCCTTATGATTCTTTCCCTGGTCTTTGGCGAGAATATTTTAACAAAATCTAAAATATGTTCTGAAAATTATTAGAATTTTATGGACTATTATCACTGTTAATGGTTTCAAGAACATGGTGAATTACAAAGCTCTTTTTTCCCCCCATGCATGGCATCATAGCTGAAACGCATGTAGGTTTAATGAGTTCAGCATTTAGGAATTCTAAGCGATCATCGGTTGGAATGATGTTGTGCATAGTACGTGTGAAGTTCCAGCATTTCTAATGGTCCCGATAGATGTTTGTTGCCCTAAGAGTCAATCCAAACCTACACAACTTCCTCAACTTTCTTGTGAATGGTAGGACTGCAAAACATTTTCAACTAATCACAAAAGTTTTCCTGATTCCTTGCTGGTCACTGTGTTCAAGGTTGACTGTTTCACTGTAAATAACACTTCTATTATGAGAATTCTGTTGTTTTTGAGAACAATGTGGCAATTGGCAATGTGGCATCATTATGTGGCAATTTTTTAGTTAGTTCCTTTTAGATGTGGGAGCTACAGTATCTGTCTACCCCATTGAGAGGTTTGACAGTTATGAATAAGGATGCGGTGGTATTTTATTGTTTCTTAGTTTACCTTAATTCTTTCATGTCTTTTGTGGCCGTAGTTAATCCAGCACAGTAGACCTACAGGTAGAAAATCAAGGAAACCCATGGAAGATACATAAATCGCTTAACATGAAACTAGTTGAAATTCTGCTCTAAAGCACTGGTACAGGTAGAATATTAAAAATCAAGTTTTGTATAACTTGTTCAATTACTTTATTATGCAGAAACCATACAAATGTGAATGTGACCTTCCAGCACACTCCTTCACCTAATTTTTTCTTTGGAATTAACATGGAAAGGAGGTTGTCAGAAATGGGTTGGTTCCTCTATCCATCATTTAATTTTGTCGTCTGGCAAGCTGAATGGTAAGAAGCCAAAATATTAAACAGGAGCTCTTGTCATTATTTGAATTGAAAGCATTAAAACAAGTATTGCGATTTTACAAATCATAGTTTTAATGTTATTTTCTTTGGTTTAAGTTTGCATTTTTACTCCTTACTTTTCATTTCAAAACAAATCTGCCTTTCAGTGTGTGAATGCCTTGACTGTGCAGCTTTATATTTATAATGATACAGTAGGCCATTCAGCCCAATGGGTGCATGCTGACTCCAAGAGAAGCAAATTGATTAGTCTCATTCTCTGTCTCCTAATTTCCTTCCACCCTACATTGTTTTCCATTTAACAGAGGCTCATCAATTCTCATTTGGTTCTTCATATTGTTAATTCAGTTTAAGAGATAAATATTGCTAGTATGTGTTTGGGATGCGGGAGTAATTCTCCATCAGAAATATGTAATAATATTTTTAAAAAAGACTTCAAATTACTACTTACCTGACAATGGAAAAAATATTAGATAGATAACATAAGTATAGTGTGCTAAAGGTTGCAGATATATAAAAACTGTTCATTCCCCCACCAGAAGCTTTCATGTTTTATTACTTTACAACATTGAACTGCAGTGGTTCTAATCTGACTTTTTTTGACTTTGACCAACAGAAAAGACTCTTTTGTGTCAAAGTGAAAACATATTTTTACAAATTAGTCTAAATTTATTACAGTTATTAAACACAATAATTGACTGCATAATTACTCATCCCCTTCAATTCAGTACTTTGTAGATGCATCTTTAGTAGCAATCACAGCCTTGGGTCTATGTGGATAGGTATTTATCAGCTTTGCACATCTGCACACAGCTCTTTGCACAGCTTTTCCCCATTCTTCTTTACAAAACTTCTCAAGCTCTATCAGATTGCATAGGGATCATGAGTAAACAGCCCTTTTCAAGTCCAGCTGCAAATTCTCAATTGGATTGAGGGCTGGACACTTGACTTGGCCATTCCAGGATGTTAACTTTGTTGTTTTTAAGTCACTCCTGTGTAGCTTTGGGTTTATGCTTGGTGTCATTGTCTTGCTGGAAAACAAATCTTCTCCCAAGTCACAGTTTACTTGCAGGCTGCATCAAGTTTTCCTCCAGGACTTTCCTGAATTTTCTGCATTCATTTTACCCTCTTCCTTCACAAGCCTTTCAGGGCCTGCTGCAGTAAAGCATCACCACAGCATGATACAATCACCACCATGCTTCACAGTAGGGAAAGTGTGCTTTTGATGATGTGTGGTGTTTGGCTTATGCCAAACATAGTGTTTAGTCTGATGGCCAAAAAAAAATCAATTTTGGGTTCATCAGACCAGGGGTCCCTAACCTTTATCGCACCGCGGACCGGTTTAATATTGACAATATTCTTGCGGACCGGCCGACGGGGGTGGGGGGGGGGGTGTTCACGTTCAACAGTGCGTGACAGGGAATGAGGAAAGGTGCAGCTGACTCATATCGTTTAATATCGCCAAATCATATCGTTTCCTCGCTGCCTGGTAGCATATGCTTTGTGGCCTGGTGGTTGGGGACCACTGCATCAGACCATAGAATTTTCTTCTACATGACAACAAAGTCTCCCACATGCCTTCTGGCAAACTCTAGCTGAGACTTCATTTGAGTTTTTTTTCCAAACAGTGGCTTTCTCTTTACCACTCTCCCATAAAGCTGTGACTGGTGAAGCACCTGGGCAACAGTTGTTGCATGTGCAGTACCTCCCATCTCAGTCACTGAAGCTTGTAACTCCCCCACAGTTATCACAGGTTTCTTGGTGGCCTCCTTCACCAGTCCCCTTGTTGCACAGCCACTCAGTTTTTGAGGATAGCTTGTTCTATCTAGGCAAATTTACAGCTGTGCCAAATTCTTTCCATTTCTTGATGATTATCATAACTGTACTCCAAGGGATATTCAGTGACCTGGACACTTTCTTGTATCCATCTCCTGACCTGTGCTTTTCAATAACCTTTTTGAAGAGTTGCTTGGAGTGTTCTTTTGTCTTAATGGTGCCGTTTTTGCTAGGAAACTAACTCACCAGCAGTTGGACCTTCCAGATACAGTTGTATTTTTACTACAATCAATTGAAACACCTTGACTGTTCACAAGTGATCTCCACTTAACTAATTATATGACTTCTAAAACCAATTGGCTACACCACTGATGATTTGGTGTGCCATATTAAAAGGGGTGAATACTTACGCAATCAATTATTTTGTGTTTTATATTTGTAGTTAATTCAGATCACTTTGTAGACATCTGTTTTCACTTCGACATGAGTCTTTTTTCTATTGATCAGTGTCAAAAAAGCAAAATAAATCCTCTGTGATTCAATGTTATAAAACAATAAAACATGAAAACTTGCAAGGGGGTGAGAATACTTCTTATAGGCACTGTATATGTTCATAATATGCAAAATTGAATAAGTATACTGCCAATTAAATTTAATGATTTTTAATTTTTTCTACAAGGTTCAGTTATATGAAAAATTTGGAAACAAAGCTTCAGAGGCCAGCTTTTGTAATAAACATTTTCAATGACACACTAATGCAAGGTGACAAGGGAGCTGTTGCAATTATTGACCTTCCAAAAGGTAATGTAATTGATCTTTTCCACAACCATTTTACTATGATGCCATTATAGCAATATTTTCACTGACTGAAACATCTCCAATTTCAAATGATTACCGCCTGTTAGGTTTGCTCAATGAAAGCATTGAAATTTTTTTCAAGAATTTTTTGACTTTGTATTTACTCAAAGCAAACATGTTGAGGACATTAAACAAGAGAAAATCTGCAGATGCTGGAAATCTGAGTAGGTCACACAAAGTGCTGGAGGAACTCAGCAGGCCAGGCAGCATCTATGGAAAAAAGTACAGTCGACATTTCGGGACAAAACCCTTTGGCGGGACTGGAGAAAAAAGGCTGAAGAGTAGATTTTAAAAGTTGTGGGGAGAGGAGAGAGAAATACCAGATGTCAGGTGAAACCCGGAGGGGGAAGGATGAAGTATAGAGCTAGGAAGTTGACTGGTGGAAGAGACGGAAAGCCATGGAAGAAAGAAAAAGGGGGAGGGGGGAGAATGGCAGGCAAGAAGATAAGGTGAGAGAGCGAAATGGAGATGGGAAATGGTGAGGGGGGGTGGGTGGTGGGGCATCACCAGAAGTTTGAGAAATCAATGTTCATGCCATCAAGTTGGATGCTACCCAAACGGAATATAAGGTGTTGTTCCTCCAACCCAAGTGTGGCCTCATCACGGCAGTGGAGGAGGCCATGGATGGACAAATTAGAATGGGAAAGGGAAGCGGAATTAAAATGGGTGGCCACTGGGAGATTCTGCTTGTTCTGGCAGACTGAGCGTAGATGCTCAGCGAAGTGGTCTCCTAATCTACGTCGGGTCTCACCGATATACAAGAGGCCAAATGGGAAGCACCAAACACAGTAAATGACCACAGCAGACTCACAGGTGAAGTGTTGCCTCAGCTAGAAGGA